>NC_140941.1:162566056-163166056 GCF_014529385.1 Adiantum capillus-veneris | reverse complement strand
GCCGAGAAGGTAGAGATGCTAACAAGGGTGAATTTATTGATCAAATTATTGTGGATGTTGTTGCACCCATCTCATTGTTCACTTTTGCAGTATATCAAAACCTTTGTGAGGCATTCATAGCAAATGTGGTGCTCTTTCATACCTTCGGCTAGGCCATTGAAGACTACGTGCATTGTAGATGGAATGATAAGGTAGTCACCTATAGTAGGATAGTTTTTTTCTAAATTAGTCAAATCGTGAGAGAGAGAGGGAGGGAGGGAGAGGGAGACAAGGAGAGAAGATGAAAAGTTTAAAATTTGTAAGAACAAGTCAAGGAGAACTCAAAAATGTAACCAACACTGTGAAACTTCACTAGTACATTCCATTTTGGCTATATAGGAAACAATTGCTTTACCTATGTGCACTTAGATTTGTGATCAGGTTCTTTGCAAATTGTATACGGATTTAAGATGCTATTACATCTGTTCAAAAGGGGTTTGACTACAACTACGTGACCAATAAAAAAGTCTTTCTTGAAAATACAAAGTTCCTTTCAATGACATTTATAAAAGTCTTGAAAATTTAATAGTTTCTTTAATGTTTTCACACTATTCTTTTCAAGTATGCGGAGGAAATTTTTCTTTTCCTCTTTTTTCCTCAAGTCATGATTGTAAGTTGAAACATCCTTTTTGGGAGCTAGAAAAAATGGAGTCACCCACGTAAAACATTTATCTATGGTTTCAATAAGATACAATCTAGAACCAAAGAGTACAAACACACATTGCTCATATTGACTCCAAATTGCAAATAAGCTCTACCAACTCTATTTCTTCTATAACTTCCCCAAATTAGGCATTTCTTGACAACACTTTCTTTTGGAAACAATCCTCTCTCTCTTCAAGCACTTGCCACAATATTATGTATTGAGAAACCCCCCTCCCCCCTCCACAACAAAGTGTATGCATGCATGCTCTCTCTCTCTCTCTCTCTCTCCCAAGAAACTAATATGGCTTGACTACCTATGACCACAAGTTATGCTTTGGGGAAGGGAGCATAACCTTAGATAATCAAGGAGTTAATATAACGGTGGATGGTTGAAGTTTCCATGAGGAATGCTAGAGGAGGAACAATGATAGATAGATAATATGTAATTTGATGCTAAATGTTTCCTTTTATGATTTAAGTTCTATATGTATCTTGTTGGGTTTTTCTCACTTTTATGATTGCTCGGAAAGGTTTGCTCTGAGTTTGAAATTCTCCAGTTGGAAATACCTTGAATAACCATCACAGACATTGTATCTTTCAAAGCCAGCCACGACATCCAAAAGTTGATCAATGAAAGGTAAGGGATAAGGATCTTTCTTTGTCACTGCATTTAATGGCTTATAATCAACGTAAACTCTCCAGCACCAATCTTTGTTTGGAGTGACCACACATGGCTCACCCATTTAGCATTATCAACTAGCACAATGAACCTGCATCCAAAATTTTATCCACTTCTTCCTTTAAAGCATTCATTTGCTCCTTACCCATCCTTCTTAATTTCTTTATTATTGCCTTTGCCCCTTCAACTAGTTCAATCTTCACAGGATCTCCAACAAAACCCCTTATTTCTTGATATGAAGCGATGAAAAGATTTAAACACCTGTCCAACATTGTTAAATACTCCATTCTTTCTCCTTGTGTCAAATCAGTACTCAACATGTTTTGAATCAACCGCTTCTTCATTGGCGATTCCTGTTTAGGTTGCATCAACTTCTCAAGTTTCTCTAACCGGCTCGAAGATTTATATTCCCTGACACTTGCAATACTTCACAAATTTCTCTTTTCTCCTTATCCACAACAGCAAGAATGACACTTCACCCTCATCACTGGAACTAGAAGTAGTGCTATTTCCTAAATCCTCAGTATTGTCTTCACTGGTGACTTTGGACTCATCGTTTTCACTCACATCTTCTAGTGCCAAAGGTTGCTTGGTAGTCATATCGAATACCCTCTTCTCACCCTTCTTGCCATACACACAGATTGTGCCCTTGCCCCAATCTTGCACATCACATGAAAGTTTACTATAACCTTCAGGTTAAAGACTTCAACTTCCAAATTCTTAATCAGCCCCAAACACTTCACTTTGGCATGGTTTGCTAGTCAAATCTTAAACCGAGATCTTCCGCATGTAATGAGACCTAGTCTCTCAACACATGAGTGTATGATCACACAAACGTGAGCACCTCCATCAATCTAGGCCTCTCCCATGCCCACACCTTTGTGCCATGAGTTCACCACAAAACAGATGTTGGGTAACTCTCCCACATCCAACACTTTGACTTGTCCATGGTTTGGCTCTTTCTCTTGATTCACTAATGACTTCCACTGCCTCTTGAGTTTGGGCACCATATTCATCATCTGTCCAAAAGTATAGTCTACTTTCCTCCCAATCAGGTCTTCCTTCAATGTGTAAGCTGTTTGGCCTTCTCCCAACGGTAAATCTATCATTTCAAACCATCTACGAGGTCTTCTCTTCCTCTTAAATTTTGCATCTTCACCCTCTTTCTCTTTCACTTTCTTCTTATTGGGACTTAGAGTAGCATAGCCTTCCCTCTCTCTTTTGCCTATGGGCATCATATCTGCTTCTTTCTTTTCAACCTGCACAATATCCACATGACCACCAGAATTTGAGGCTTGATTTTCCTTTTCAATACCTTTCCCCCCCTATATATCCACTGCATAAGCATTATCCCTGTTAGGAATTTGCTGAGGAAGTGGGAACATATCACCTCCCATCCTTGTTGGCCTTGGACAATGAGTGCTGATATGACCAAGCTCACCACAATTATAACAGGTAGGGTGAACCTCCTTTGTGGATTAAAGACACCTTGTCCACAACCCATGTTAGCATTAGGCTGAGATTCATATGGTTGGGTCATTCCTCTTCCTCTACCATGACCACGACCACCTCTAAGAACAGTGAGCCGCAATTCCCACATCATGGTCATCGTGTCTTACATATTTTTCTGTAATTGTTCAGTGTTTGCAAACCTTTGAGCAGGTTGGGCTTCAGCCTCTGCCTGATTTCCCTCATTTTGGCTACCATTACCTTGAAAATAGACCAGTTTCCCATACTCATTAAGTCTTTGAGAATTCCATTCTTTCTCCCTGGCGATAGTGACTGCTTCCTCAAAGGTAGCAGGCCTTTTCAGCTCAACTTTGAACTTCAGACTTTCCTTTAAGTTTGCCACAAAATGGTCCTTCTTTAACATGGTTGGAGGGATTTCATTTCCCAAAGCTCGGGCCCATTTATCCCATAAACGAGTAAACTGCATGACAAAATCATCAACACTCTGTTTAGCCTTCTGAGTGTACCCCAAAATTTCATGCCAAACTTCATCAGGTACTTCAATGGATCTGTACTGTGCCAAAAAAGCTTACTTTAAACGATTGTAGTCCAAAAACACCCCTAGAGTTTGTGCTTGTATCACCTCTTCATAATTTTGTGACCAAACTTTTGCCTCATCCTGTAAACTATATTACAACAACCGCAATAATATATCGTGATCTAGTATATTTTGTAGTAAGCAATTAACCTCAAATTTCTCAATAAAAGTCTGTGCATTCTCATTAACCAATCCATGAAACTGTGGAAACTCGTTGGCCATGTTCGATTTCCACAAAAACACTTATATGTGACGTCGTAAGTTCAAGGGATGTCGATGGATTGCTCCGGTACCTAATCCACACTTCACAAAACCTCAGAACCCTCCTAAGACTGCAATCCAACTACACAACCACCTCAAGTGCTGTCCACAATTTGCACATACATAGGTGGTTGTCCATAAGGACCCACATCCTCTTTACATTCTCTACCTGCAGAATAGACATATTTCACAATAATTGGAGCACATGAGCACTTTCTCCTTGGTTAGGGGCACCAAAACAATATTATTGTGAAAATAACAAGGAAATTGAGTGCCTCTATAGCCTTGCACGAGTCACACCGTCGGAAGGAATGACTATTGCACTTTCGAAACCACCTGTGGATAAGCACCTGTAGAGATTTATGAAGAACCCTTCTAGCATGAATAACACTTGAAATTAGAAGAAACCAAGGACATGATGATGTAGCTGATCTTGAGTAGATTTCCGTAGAGCATCCATAGGCTAAAAACATATAAAAGATGAGAGAGTTATGGCCACTTAAAGTTGGGGGTGTACTCTCTCTTGCTAAAAAATGAGCTCTCTGAAACGTTTGCAAGTGTTGCCGCTATAAAATGGGGCCTTTTTTTATCTTTTATTCCAATATATTTATTCTCTCTCCTCAGTTGTTGACAATTTCAAGGCTCCATTTAATTGGTCCAATTTTGGATTCATTTGGGTAAGAAATGGGTAGCCGATGACTTATGGGCCAAGGGAAGGGGTGGGAGCGGAGCTAGTGTCTAGGGGACCAAAATGAAGGCCAGGCACATAGGCAACAGGTGGAAACCCAAAATGACACCCCCTTCTCCCCCAAATGTCCACGAGCTCACATAACCAAGCTCCTCTCTCCTTTGATACACCCCAAATGGGCACCCATTCCCCCTCTTATACCCCTTGCTTTGAGCCCAAGCTCCCCTACATGGGATTATCCCACTGCCACATGGCATCCTCCTCTTGCACTTCTCCAACTCCTTCTCTCCCCACAAAAAATTTCCAGCTTGACCCCTTCTCATGACCAACTTCCCAGGAGCATAGTGCACCGCTCCGGCCATCAAATGTGACGATGTAAAGCACGGCTTGGAGTCCATTACTTCGGCTATCTCCAAAATTTAAAATCTCAACATTTATAATTTTAGATCATCAAGTTGGCCCAATTGTCTTTGCTGCATGCATCTACAACCACTTTCTAAGTCGACGACCCACTTCGTATGCACGGAACTCATGATGTACAAGTCCGATTCACAAGCTATAAAGCATGGCTGAAATTCTTATTCAAAACATGTTTTGGGGACTCAAAAAACCCAAAATACTAGTACACAAGCCCGATAAAACCAAACCTTGGATTTCTGCATGGTCACTCCCAAGACTCAAAGCACTATGTACACATATATACATGAAGCTAGTTAGCAAGATTTTTGGCATAATCTACTGGCTTTATGCTCATCCAAAAAATTTCTAACAATGAAAGAATTCTTGGTGATGGGTAAGGTAACCGTGGTGAACACTCTTCAAACAAGTTGTGCTTCCTGGCATGTCGAAGACTTAGTCCCAATTTCCAACTAAAAGAGTCTCCTTTTATCTCTTGACAACCATGTCTCCATATTGCTGAACACTATGGCCAAAACCTCATTCCCCTGGCTAAAGAATTCAGATGTCACTCTCGGAGCCATTTTTTACTACAAAACAACCATTCAAAGTTATTACAATGCCGTTGGTGGACACTCCAACCACTTTACCATAACTCAAACCGACACTTCCAATCAAGAATACAAGTCAAACAAGTAGCATCAACCAATCTCACTTATAGATGCATCATGAATTGAAATGTGGATCCAACTATTGGTGTCTCCTAGTTCCAAATAAAGTGTGTGAAATAGGTAGACCTTAGATTCCCCAATGGGCCATTCTAACCAAGTCCTAGAGGGTGAGTGCATCCAAGATCCAACACTTGGCCATTCTAGCCAAGCTTTGGAAGTGGGTGCAATGGTTGGGTACTCCTAAATCCTTTAATTTTCAACTTTCAGCCAATTCTAGACATTCTAGCCTTAAATCACCACCCAACCATTTTAGGCAATTCCTGAAGGTGATTGCATCGAGAATCCACTACATGGCCTTTCCAACCAGGTCTTGCAAGATGTATGCAATGGTTGGTTTCTCCTTCATCCACCAACTTCCTATTCTAAACAAAGCATGTGCAATTTGTAGAGCTTAGATCCACCATCTGACCATTCTAAGAAAGTTTTGGAGGTGGATGCAATTAAGATCCACCATTTGGCCATTCTAGCCAAATCTTGCAAGGTGGATGCAATGGTTGGTTTCTTCTATGTCCACCATCTATCAATTTTAAACAAAGTGTCTGCAATATGAACATCTTAGATCCACCACTTAGCCATTATAACCAACTATTGGTAGGTGGGTGCATCCATGATGCACCACTTGGCCATTCTAGCCAAATCTTGCAAAAGGTCTACAATGGTTGGTTTCTCCCACATCCACCAACTTCATATTCTAAACAAGGGTATGCAATATGTAGATCTTAGATCCACCATCTAGCCATTCTAGCCAAGTTTTGAAAGTGCATGCAATTAGGATCCATCACTTGGCCATTCTAACCAAATCCTGCAAGGTGGATGCAATGGTTGGTTTCTCTTACATCCACCAACTTTTCATTTTCAACAAAGCGTGTGCAATATGACCACCTTTGATCCACCACCTGACCATTCTAACCAAGGATTTGTAGGTGGGTGCATCCATGATCCACCATTTGGCCATTCTAACCAAATCTTGCAAGGTGGATGGAATGGTTGGTTTCTCCTACGTCCATCATCTATCAACTTTAACTAGTTTTTTCATGAAAGATAGATAGTAGATTCACCACTTGGCCATTCTAACCAACTAATGGTAGGTGGGGTGCATCCATGATCCACACTGGGAAATTCTAACCATGTCTTGAACTTAGGTGCATTCAAAACTTGTCCATCATAACACTTGTATTTTCCACAAATTTTTGTTGACCGCTGGGTCAACAACACAACATAACTCAAGTTTCGTACCAAAGTCTTATCTTTTGCGAGTTATGAAATGCTACGGATTATGGCTATAAACGTCATTTGTAATGAGCAGTTATTCTAGTTTCAGAAGCCGGGGTGCAATGGCACTTCCAGATTGTAAATACAAAACCATTTGACCCTTTCAACCCCATTTTTTATTAAACCTAAGGTAGCCTTAGTATATAAGGTACCTAGGTCATTTTGTAAAGGGAGACTTTTATCATAATCAAAAACTTTAGCGCTGCCATCTACTGTGTGTGAGAGAGAAAGAGAGTGAGCGTGAGCTTTATCCTCTCGCTACGCCCGAATCGCTCAACATATTGGAGATCCGACTGCACCATTGCGATAGGCTCGAGGAGAGCTACGCGACAACGCCAAGCATTCCACACGAGACGAAGCGCACACGCCGACGCATCTACGAGCTATTTGTGGCCGTAAGTGTATCAAACGATGTCTGTTTTCTGCATGCTGGTAGTCTATAGAATCGTGGCAACATAAGCTACGCATAGGTACTCATAAATTTCAGTTTCGCGCACTTTCAAAATTCTGCTATGTCATCCTAGGTGTTTTCCGCAGATGGGTTTAGAGTGAGGGTTTTTAGTGTAGAATCTTAGGGACAGATGTATCCTAGTGAGGGGATGGTGTTCCTTAAGTTTCGTACAAATCTGACATGATTAGGTGAGCTACCTTCCGTATGTGTGTATGTGGCTAGGTGGTGTAGTTGAGAGCAGTGAGGTTCTTGATTGTGGTATAGTTGGCCTTCCAGAGTGTTGTATGTGTAGGATGGTCTCAGCCTGACAAGCTAAATGGATTTCCTCCGTGTGCCTATCGTGTCATCTGTGTCCTCGATTGACATTATGTTGATCTAGGTAGTGTTTGCATGCACTTCATGGGTGTGTGAGTCGCTCCTCCAACAATTTTGTAGGATCAATAGACCCTAGATCCACCACTTGGGCCATTCTAAATTATATTTGGAATTTAGGTGCATCAAATATCTATCACTTGGCCATTTTAACCAAGGCTTGAAACGTGGTTCCAATTGTTGGTGTCTCGTAGATCCACCACCTTGGAAGTTCAAATAAAGTGTGTGAAATAGCGATACCTTAGATTCTCTAGTGGGCCATTCTAACCAAGACCTGTAGGGTAAGCTTATCCAAGATACAACACGTGACCATTCTAGTCAAGTTTTGGAAGTGGGTGCAATGGTTGGTGTCTCCTAAATCCTCCCATTTACACATTTCAATAAATTGTGTGAGAAAGGTAGACCTTAGATCTACCACCTAGCCATTCTAGCCAATTCTTGAAGGTGGTTGCATAAAAAATACACCACTTGGCCATTCTAACTAGAACCTCCTATTTGAAACAAAGTGTGTACAGTATGTAGACCTTAAATCCACCACTTGGCCATTCTAACCAAGTTTTAAGGGTGGATGCAATTTAAGATCCACCACTTGGCCATTCTAATGAGACCTTGCAAGGTGGATTCAATGGTTGGTTTCTATTTCCCATTTTAAACAAAGTGTGTGCAATATGAACACCTATTATCCACCACTTGGCCATTCTATCCAAGTATTGGTAGGTGGGTGCATCTATCATCCACCACTTGGCCATTCTAATCATGTCTTAGAGTTAGGCACATTCAACACTTGGCCATCGTAACACTTGTAGTTTTACACAAAGTTTGTGGAATGAGTATACAATAGATCCATCATTTGGACGTTCTATAGAAGATTTGAAAAGTAGGTGTATCAAAGATCCACCACTCAATCATTATGACAAAATCTTGAAAGGTGGATGCAATTTTTGGTGTCTCCTAGATCCATCACCTTTTAATTTCAAATAAAGTGTGTGAAATAGATAGACCTTAGATTCTCCAGGTGGGCCATTCTAATCAAGTCAATGAGGATGAGTGCATCCAAGATCCAACATTGGTCATTCTAGCCAAGTTTTTAAAGGTGGGCGCAATGGTTGGTATCTCCTAAATTCTCAATTTACAACTTTCAACAAAGTGTGTGAGAAAGGTAGACCTTGGATCCATCACGTAGCCCCTCTAGTCAATTATTGAAGGTGACTGCATCTAAAATCCATCACTTGGCCATTCTAACCAGGTCTTGCAACGTGGATGCAATGATTGGTTTCTCCTACATCCACCAACTTCCTATTCTAAACAAGGTGTGTGCAATATATAGACCTTAGATCCACCACCTCGCCATTCTAAGCAAGTTTTGAAGGTTATTGCAATTAAGATCCACCTTTTGGCTATTCTAACAAAATCCTGCAATGTGGATGCAATGGTTGGTTTCTTCTAACCTCACCAACTTTCCATTTTAAACAAGTGTGTGCAATATGTAGACTTTAGATCCACTACCTGGACATTCTAACCAAGTCTTAAAGGTGGCTACAATTAAGATTCACCAGTTGACCATTCTAACCAAATCTTGCAAGATGGATATAATGGTTTGTTTCTCCTACGTCCACCATCTATCAATTTTAAATAGTGTTTCTAAGAAGCATAGTCTATAGATCCACCACTTAGCCATTCTAACCTTGTCTGAAAGTTAGGTGCATTCAATACTTGGCCATCATAACACTTCTAATTTTACACAAAGTTTGTGTGATGAGTAGACTCTAGATCCACCACCTGACCATTCTGACTAAGATTTGGAAAGTAGGTGCATTAAAGATTCACCAGTCGGCCATTATAACCAAGGCTTGAAGTGGATCCAATTGTTGGTGTCTCCTAGATCCACCACCTTGCAAGTTCAATTTAAATGTGTAAAATAGGTAGACCTTAGATTTCCTACTGGGCCATTCTGACCAAGGTTCTAAAGGTGAGCGCATCCAAGATCCAACACTTGGACATTCTAGCCATGTTTTGGAAGGCAGATGCAATTGTTGGTGCCTTCTAAATCCTCCAATTTACAACTTTCAAGAAAGTGTGTGAGAAAGGTAGACCTTAGATCCACTTTCTAGCAATTTTAGCCAATTCTTGATGGTTTTGCATCTAAAATTTACCACTTGGCCATTCTAACTAGGTCTTGCAAGGTGCATGCAATGGTTGGTTTCTCCTACATCCACCAACTTCCCATTTTAAACAAAGTGTGTAGGATAGATAGACCATAGGTTCACAACTTGACCATTATAACCAGGTCTTAAAAGGTGGATGTAATGGTTGATGTCTACTAGATCCACCACATTGAAATTTTAAACAAAGTGTGTGGGATAGGGAAACCCAAAATCCACAACTTGGTTATTCTCACTAAGTCTTGAAGGTGGTTGCATCCAACATCAACTACTCACACATTCTTGGGAGGTGGGTGTGATCCACCACTTGGCTATTATAGCCACGTATTGGTAGGTGGGTGTATCCAAGATCCACTTGGCTATTCTAACAATGTCTTTAAGCTGGATGTATTCAACACTTGGCCATCCTAACACTTGGAATTTTAAACAAAGTTTTTAAGATGAGTAGATCTTACATCCGCCACTTGACCATTCTTATGAAGGATTCAAATGTGGATGCAATGGTTGGTGTCTCCTAGATACACCACCTTGAAATTTAAAACAAAATGTGTGAAAAAGGTAGGTCTTAAATCCACCACTTGGCCATTCTTATCAATTACTAGAAGGTGAGTGTACGTAAGCTCCTCGGGGGGTTCACTATGTGTAAAACTACCATATCACGTGCGTTCAAAACATGTTTGTAAAACCCCTTATCTATGAGTTTTGTTAGGAATATAATGCACCCTTTTCTTTTAAAATCTGTAAGTTTTTTTTCAAATTTGAAAAAATAATGCCCTTCTGTATATATATTTCTGTAAGTTTCAAGAACTTTAAATACCCTTCTGTTGAACCCTAAACCCTAAACCCTAAACCGGCTCCCCGGGGCAAGCTCCAACCCTTGGTCATTCTGACCAAGTTCCAGAAAATGGATGCAATGGTTGATGTCCCCTAAATCTACCAGCATCCACCTTTATACCAAGGGTGTGGAATAGGTAGCCCTTAGATCTACCACCTACCTATTCTAACCAAGTCTTGAATCTAGTTTCCTCCAAGACCCATCACCTGGCCATTGTAACCAAGTCTTGCAAGGTGGATACAATGTTTGGTTTCTCCTACATCCAAAAACTTGTAATTTTAAACAAAAATATGTGGGCTAGGTAAGCCCGAGATCCACCACTTGGCCATTCTCAACAAGTTTTAAAGGTGGATGCATCCAATATCCACCACTGACCCATGCTAACAAAGTCTTAGAAGGTGGATGCATCCAACATCCATCACTCACCAATGCTAACAAAGTCTTGGAAGGTGGGTGTATCCAAGATTTACCACTTGGTCATTCTAACTGTAAGGTCTCTGACCCCAACCAAAAAGAGCACCCTTGTACCATGAAATGATCATAATGGAAAAAAAGTTACTATTTTTAGCAGTTTTCCGAATTCTGTCAGTGCCATGATGTTTAAAATGTCATAAATCTTCAAAATGTGAATTAAAATAATTTTTGTGAAAATTTTCCAAATATAGTAAGTTTTTGGTCACCCGACCCGTCCAGTCTCGACCGTCTCGAAAATCTGCACCCGTACCCCAAATTTGAAAAAAATGCATTTTCGGACCCGGGGGGGGCTGCTAAATATGGCAGGTACTCAGACCCGTACTTCTTAGTTAGAGCTTAGTATAGCAATTTACGGCATCAAAATCCGACTCGTATGGTCCGTTTTAGCCTAAAACCAATTTTTCATAAAATTGTCCGGGAAGCACCGGGGGCCCGGGGCTGTGTGGGAACAGGTTCCAGGCCACTCCAGACCAGCTTTAGCAGCTAGGGGACACCCTCTTGCTTTGTGGGAGTCTTCGGAAATCTGCCAAGCCTGCAACTCAGTCTCAGAACCAGTTAACCAAGCCAACCTGACACTTGGTGGGCAGAGAACTGGACTTGCCATGCTTAACTGGAGAAGCTCCCAGATGCATTTAGCAACCCAGATCGATTTTCAGCCTGTAGGAGCCTATTTAAAGACCTGCATACACACACACACACACTCACACAGTGCATACACACACACCCACATACATTGGGGAGGTGCTGCCGAATCACACACCTATTGAAGAAGAAGCTAGGAGGGAGGTGCTGCCGAATTTTCATCTCAAGAGGCTCGATTAGATCAGAAAATCGAGAAGATTACCAGCTCTTAATCACGGTAACGACAGTTTAATTAATGCCATCTGAAAATCCCTTTTCCCACCATCAAAATTTCTCGTACATTATGTCTATTCCTAGCCGAAAATCTCTATGACTACTCTCTAAATGCTCCTTATTCGTACTCTATTATGTAATCATTATCCCATAGCTGAATTATCAGCCATTCTTCACTCTCGATTAATGATTAGAGCATAATTATCAGAATCTTCTCTCTCTAGATAGCATAGTAATTAATCGGTAAGCTAGTAATTGTGCAGATTGAAGAGAATCACTATTGTAATCAGTCATTAACATTGTAGCTTAATTGAATTCATTTCTCTTATGCATTAAGACGTAATTAAGGAGAAATTAATCCGTCAATAAGTCTCTAAGAATTGGTTTTTCCTCACACATATGCATAGGGTAAATCTGCATCATCTAATTGCTAGGAAATAGTTTAATCATACTTAATCCAATTCTCTGGTAATTCCAATAGTGAAATCCTAATTATTCTTGATCATGTAAGCCGAATAATTATCTTAGAGCCGGTTCCCATAGGATTATGTGCCATCCTTAATGATTGCTTTATGACCAGGTGTGAGGTCCCCACCCCGTCGTATCAAACAACGGATCTGATGGTAAACATGGTGGCCACTAGATCTATAGCGGAAGCAAACAAAATGGTTCAGGGTTCAACTAGCGGACGATCTCTCATCACAAAGTGAGTCGAGTTCGAGCCTACTAGCAACGAGATCTAGCTCCACCTCGCAGGGGAAGCGTACTTAACTATCTAGCGATCCTAAGACCCACCTTCCAAGAGGAGAGAAACCCCGAGTGCCTTTTTCCCCATGTTTCAGAGGCACGTACTCTCGAGAATTCCCCGCTCTAGGGGCAATGAGCATTACTAATATCGAGTAAGCACTATGGGGACAGAGAGTTCCCGACCAATCGGGACCACCCATCTCGTAGGCATTGGCAACCTGAGCCAAGCCCCCACTTTCCACCCCCACATTCACACTTCATCGTGTGACCTAATTACTACCACAAAGGTTGTTCAACATAAATATTCCTTGTTTAATTCTGAATCACATGGTTCGTTAAAACAACCCTTCAACCAGTATTGCAAACAACACCAAGACAGAATTCTAGTAAAAATTCTACTCAAACTTATTCATAAAAGTTCCAATGTTCTGGAGGTACAACATCCCCCCTCCAGCGAGAGTTGACTCCTCCCATTGTCGCCTAGTTGCCCATACAACTAGGTATGTCCACCGCATAGAAAGCACGTCATGGACACTCCCACCGCATAGAAAGCAAGACGTGGGTTCCCACCGCATAGAAAGCAAGTCGTGGGTATCCACCGCATAGAAAGCATGTCGTGGATTCAAGAGCCCTTAACCAGGAACTCTGCCCCCTGTGATCAGGAGGGGGTTCATGACTAATTCAACAGTGGAAATAGAATGAACATGCCGAGCTAAATTTTCCCTAGCAGACATTCTTTCCTATTGCAACAGTATATCCGTCAATCATTTCTTTCCTACTTTAGACTTTAATATACAAATGAATTCAATTACCGAGGTTTCCGTCGGATTTCTCCAACATGTTTGGGGATATGTTCTTTTCTAGCTTAACGTGTGCAATGTTAAATTAAACAACTTGAATAAAATTGCGACCTACCTCTTCCATTTCTTTGTCCATGGCCCGTGAGATGGCCGGTATTTGTTCCTCCGTGGGAGCCTTTCCCTTTCCGTTGACATTGCTCGTTCTTGCTTCGCGATCATGGGCACCACCGAAGCGCGTCCTCTTAACCGGGGCCATTTCTCACTACTTTAAATGATTAGCTTGGGGAAAGAGCTAAGGTTCACAGCATCATAACAGTCCAATGGGTAGATTAGTGACATCAATTAATCCCTCCTATATGAGAGTCTAGATTTCTTTCATAAAGCAATCATTAAGGATGGCACATAATCCTATGGGAAGCGGCTCTAAGATAATTATTCGGCTTACATGATCAAGAATAATTAGGATTTGACTATTGGAATTACCAGAGAATTGGATTAAGTATGAGTAGACTATTTCCTAGCAATTAGATGATGCAGATTTACCCTATGCATATGTGTGAGGAAAAACCAATTCTTAGAGACTTATTGACGGATTAATTTCTCCTTAATTACGTCTTAATGCATAAGAGAAATGAATTCAATTAAGCTACAATGTCAATGAGTGATTACAATAGTGATTCTCTTCAATCTGCACAATTACTAGCTTACCGATTAATTACTATGCTATCTAGAGAGAGAAGATTCTGATAATTATGCTCTAATCATTAATCGAGAGTGAAGAATGGCTGATAATTCAGCTATGGGATAATGATTACATAATAGAGTACGAATAAGGAGCATTTAGAGAGTAGTCATAGAGATTTTCGGCTAGGAATAGACATAATGTACGAGAAATTTTGATGGTGGGAAAAGGGATTTTCAGATGGCATTAATTAAACTGTCGTTACCGTGATTAAGAGCTGCTAATCTTCTCGATTTTCTGATTTAATCGAGCCTCTTGAGATGAAAATTCGGCAGCACCTCCCTCCTAGCTTCTTCTTCAATAGGTGTGTGATTCGACAGCACCTCCCAAATGTATGTGGGTGTGTGTGTATGCACTGTGTGAGTGTGTGTGATCATAAGTGTGTGTGTGTGTGTATGCAGGTCTTTAAATAGAATCCTACAGGCTGAAAATCGATCTGGGTTGCTAAATGCATCTGGGAGCTTCTCCAGTTAAGCATGGCAAGTCCAGTTCTCTGCCCACCAAGTGTCAGGTTGGCTTGGTTAACTGGTTCTGAGACTGAGTTGCAGGCTTGGCAGCTTTCCCAAGACTCCCACAAAGCAAGAGGGCGCCCCCTAGCTGCTAAAGCTGGTTTGGAGTGGCCTGGAACCTGTTCCCACGCAGCCCCGGGCCCCCGGTGCTTCCCGGACAATTTTATGAAAAATTGGTTTTAGGCTAAAACGGACCATACGAGTCGGATTTTGATGCTGTAAATTGCTATACTAAGCTCTAACTAAGAAGTACGGGTCTGAGTACCTGCCATATTTAGCAGCCCCCCCCGGGTCCGAAAATGCATTTTTTTCAAATTCGGGGTACGGGTGCAGATTTTCGAGACGCTCGAGACTGGACGGGTCGGGTGACCAAAAACTTACTATATTTGGAAAATTTTCACAAAAATTATTTTAATTCACATTTCGAAGCTTTATGACATTTTAAACATCATGGCACTGACAGAATTCGGAAAACTGCTAAAAATAGTAACTTTTTTCCATTATGATCATTTCATGGTACAAGGGTGTTCTTTTTGGTTGGGGTCAGAGACCTTACACTAACCAAGTATCGAAAGGTGGGTTCATCCAAGATTCACCACTTAGCCATTCTAATGATGTCTTGAAGTTGGGTGCATCAAAGGTCCACCACTTGGCTATTTTAACCAAATTTTGAAGTGTAGATGCATTCTTGAAACTTCAAATAAAGTGTGTGAAAAAGGTACATCTTTGATCCACCACTTGGCCATTCTAACTAGGTCTTGAAAGGTGGATGCGTTTGTTGATGTCTTGTATATCCACCAACTTTCAATTTTAAATAAAGTGTGTGCGATAGCTAGACCCTAGATCTACCACTTGGCCATTCTAAGAACTCTTCCCTTGACCTTAGATCCACCACTTGGCCATTCTAACCAAGTGTTGGAAGGTAGATGCAAAGATTGGTGTCTCCTAGATCTCCCTCATCGCAGTTTTGAACAAAATGAATTCAAAGTTTCTCGCTCAAATTTAAATTCTCCCGCTTGAATTTAATTTTTTCCTGGTTTAATTTGAGTTTTCTTGCTTGAATTCAAATTTCCAAGCTCCAACTCATATTTTCCCGCTCAAATTTTCCCTCTTGAATTCAAAATTTATTGCAATAAATCAAAATTTTCCACTTAAATTTAAAGTTTCTTGCAGAGTGAAACTCAAACCCAAGATCCACCACTTGGCCAACCTCAACATACAAGCACTTGTGAAGAAAACATATGAGACCATGCCGCATGGAGTTGTTACAACATGATAGCAAGGTCCACCAATTGTCCAATCTCAATTTCAACCCAACCCTCAACCTAGAACATGAAAGAGTGCCAATATTCTATGGCCAACTAGAAGCCTAGGTGAAATAAATATGATAGTTGTTCTTTCTTTATGTTTAGATCTTTTATCATTTCATCCGACTAGGTGATCTTTGTCAACTAATCTATAATACCTTTTTGGGGAAAGAAAAATGAAAGTTACAATTTGAAATGCATTGAACAAAAAGGAGCCAAACAATACCAAACCAAACCTCACTGCAAAGAATCGGCCTCACGAAAACTCACAAATAAGCCTACTCAAACTTACACTCTCGTGTACATTCTTGTTTTTACCTATAAGTATGTACGCTTAAATATATACATAGGAAAAATAATCAGACAATCACTCATACATCTATACATACAATGCATGAATATTATTCACACAATGGATGTAATTGCACAAGAAGGATAGACAGGGTCGTACTTAAAAAGTTTGGATTTTGTATGAATGTTTGTGTGAGAGAGAACGAGTTATTTGATTATGTGTGTTTCCATGTCTATGTGGGTGTGCATGTGAGTGAAGAGAATATTGAGAGGAAGAGAATATGTGTGGCGTACATGTGTGTGTAAAAGGATGCACACAAAAGCAAAGAACCATGCTGGTTTCTTGAAGACATAAAACTGATGTCGACAACGATTGGAGAAAGAGAGAGTCAAAGAGACAAACAGAGAGATTTGTAATAACTGCACATTGCCAAACTGTTGAGCTCCACACAGTAAGACATGTTGTTTGCAATGATGTGAAAGATGTCTCTTCAATTCAGCTCTGATGTGATCTACGTGTATGACTCTCTCAAGTGGTGCAAGATACTATTTTGCATGAGCTACAATGTTCAGGTGGTCGCAATCAAAATCTTCTTCTATTTCACTGTTGTTCTACCAAATCTTCGTTTTTGTTGAATTCCCTTTGTTTTGTTGAATCACCTCTGTGTTTATCGAATCATCTCTATACTACTGAAGCATCTTTGTGTTTGCCGAATTGCCTCTATTCTGCTAAATCTCATATATTCTATCCAATAACATTTGTTCTACTGCTTTTCTTGTGTTTTGCGAGTCATCTCTGTTCTACTATTTTGTTATTTTTCACTATCTTCTTACGCTAGGTTATGTCAAAAGCTATAACGTGTGCTTTTTTACTAAAAAATAAGGTTAAATTTTGAAAGACTTTCTTTCAAATTGAGCATTTTGACCTAGCAATTTTTAAAACCCCGTCGTCAAGATCATTGCCCCTAAACCCCCACCGACGAGGGCATAAAATTTGAAAGACTTTCTTTCAAATTGAGCGTTTTGACCTAGAAATTTTTAAAACCCCGTCGTCAAGATCATTGCCCTTGAACCCCCACCGATGAGGGCATAGCCCCTCAGACCCCTCGCTGGGGGCGATGCCCCCAGACTGCCACCTGGGGTGCTGCCCCTAGACCCTCGCGTGGGACGTTTCCCCCAAACCCCCATCAAGGGCGCTACCCTGCAGACCCCCACCAGAGGTGCTATACCCGGATCCCATCAAGGACGTTGGCTTAAGACCCCGATCAAGGATGTTATGCATGAAGCCCCATTGGGGTACTGAACATGGAGAGTTGAAGTGTTTGATCTATGATATGTTGTAGGATGGGTGCTAGTATGTTGAAACTTAGTCACATGTAGGTTTCAAGATGCACCACTTGGCCACATGCGCAATAAAAATTCAATTGCATCCTAGAGATAAGAAATATCCTAGGATAGGTTTCAACATGAAGCATAGAAAGATGAAAGGTCCACCATTTGTGAAAGCTAGTCATATGGAGTTGATGAAACAAATCCAGAAACACTTTATGGACACAAGCTCCTATCTTATCTCCAATCTACCATCTCTACTATCATGGATTAATTGCTCTTAAGATCTTCGATATGCCCAACCTATAGTCCATGCCACAAGGTCCTAGGTTTAAGTTATGCATGGAAAATTGATGAAAGGTCAAAAGGCTAGGCTCAAATGAAGTAGAGAAATCCACAAGGTCCATTATTGAAACAAAATCCACACTTGTCTAAGCTAAGCTCTTTTGAATCATATAGGATCACAACGTTCACCACTAGTCCAATATATGCTCTATTGAAGCATTTAGAGCTGTAAGGTGAACCATTTGTCCAAGATATGATCCATTCAAGCATAGAGCATAATAAGGTCCACCACTTGTCCAACAAGCTAAGATCTTTTGAATCATAGAGGGCCATAAGGCAGACCATTAGTCCAGATCAAAACATAGAGAGCCACCAGGTCCACCACGCATCCAAGCTATGTTTGATTCAAGGATATAGGACCATCAAGTCTACTAATCATCCAAGCTATGATTCATTCAACCATAGAGGATCATAGGGTCCACCACTTGTTCAATCTATGCTCTATTGAAGCACATGGATCCATAACATCCACCAAGCTATGCTCCATTCAAGCATAGAGAGAAAAAAGGTCCACCACTTGTCCAAGCTAAGTTCCATTCCATCATAGAGATCCACAAGTCCACCACTTGTTCAATCTACACTTTGTTGAAGCATAGAGAGCTATAATGCCCTCCACTTGTCCAATCTATGCTCCATTCAAGCATAGAGTACCATAAGGTCCACCACTTGTTCAATCTATGATCTATTGAATCATAGAGAGTCATAACTTCCACCACTTTCCTCCATTAAAGCATTGATAGCCACAAGTTCCACCAATTGTTCAATGTATGCTCAGTTGAATCATAGCGATCCATAAGATATACCAATTTTCCAAGCTATGATCCATTAAAGCATACAAGTCCACAAGGTCTTCCACTTGTCCAAACTATGCTCTGTTGAAGCATAGAAGTCCATAAGGTCCACCACTTGTCCAAGCTATGTTCCATTCAAGCATAGACATCCATAAGGTTCACCACTTGTGGAAGCTGAGCTCCACTTAAGCATAGACAGCCACCACAAGGTCAACCACTTTTCCAAGCTAAGCTCCATTGAAGCATAACGTCTGTCGCCCGCTACTTGTGCAAGTGGTATGAGCTACATGGAATACCAAAGACATTGTTTTACTAAAACAAGGAAAACTTTGAGAATGGTGTGCGTCAATATGTGCATGGAAACACATGTACATTGAGAAGAGGAGTTTAAAATACTAGCTTAGCAAGAGCATTTCTCAATGAATTTGTGGATAACAACTCTGAGAAGATTCCACATAGAAGTAGAACAATGTTGGATGGTCAAGGGAGACTCAATTGTTAATTCCATCAACATACAAACAAGTAGATATTTTAAGTGAAATCAACATGACACTTGAAAAAATGGGGTATGAGAAGAAGCTTTTCCAATCTTCTTTAGGTAGAATTTGGAACAAAGAGTACCCACATGTCACCGTAACAAAGACAAGTGATCTCTCTAAGTGGAATGTTTGTAGTTGAATGGAGGCAAGATTGGAAGTCAAACCTAACCTTGAAGAAAGAGATCTCCTCTTGAGTGACAGAGAAGTTCACATGATGGCACAAGAGAAGAGTTGAAAAAACCTATATTATGCATGGTACACATTTTCAAAAACTTAACCAGATAAATATGTATGCATAATTCATGATAAGATGGATCAAAAGAAGACAACAATTCGAAGACTATGCATTGTTCCCAAGGGTGTGGATTCAGGTTACAATTTGCAGGTGGCACTAATTGTCATGATCACTCATGGACATGGAGAATGTCATTATGGACACTTTGTTTTGAATGGTTTGTGGTCAACTGATCCAAACCTTATAGTTGTCTCAATTTATAATTGTTTACAAAACTTCGAAAGGATGGATAAGCATCCACTATGTGATCTAGTAACAAATGAGCAATGTTTCGCTACTATGTGCTTTGAACACAAGGGATGCTTTAGACTACCACAACATGAGTGACAACAAAGAGCCTATTGTTCAACCACTTGAAATGGTACAAGAGGATTTGCAATCAACATTTTTGCAAGTTTCCATGGAACTTTTTTCTATAACTGGATAATTGGGTTGGGGAGAATAAAAACTGATATTTATTTGCTTACTTGTCATTGCTTGTGTACAGGGGGGTTTTCAAAACCATTAAGCTAGGATTTTTAATTGCTGGACATACACATGAGGATAAGATGCTATGTTTAGCAAGTTTTCAGAGAAGTTGAGAGTAACACAAACTTATACTTTGCCACATTTGATGGATACATTAAGAACTAGCTCATCTTCATCTCAAGCTCCATTCTTGCTCACTAAGATTCTTGATTTCAAGAAATATTGTGATGGCTATCTTTGTGATGGATAGGACATAATTGTTGGTCACTCCAAACCACTTCAATTTAGGCTCTTTATGCAAGAGAAAACACCAGTGCTGTAATATAATGCACATGTAAGTGTTTCAAATCGGAGTGTAAGTATTCATCTTTGGAAAACAGATAGTGAAGGGAATCCAATGTTAGCACAACAAAATCCTCCTTTGGTACCAATGGTGCAATATGTTAAGGCTTATAATGAAGTGATTCAAGGACTAAAGAATTACATAAGGTTTTGGCATAATTTAGGAGGTGGTATAAGTGTGCCAATGTACTATAGATCCATGATAGATTACTAGACAAAGGTGATCCAAGAGATTGGAAAAGAATTCAGATCAAAATCATTGTTGTATGAACATTTTTGGCTAAAAACTCAGGAACATCATCAATTACAAAGCAATGTGATGGATTTTCAACAAGGGACACAAAGGTTCTTATGCTTGGAATAGTTGAATGATCATTTTTGTGGACCTCAACAAGATAGACCAAAAGAAGAATTTGACCCCATGATTGATGTGCAACAGGGTGACTTTGTAATTCTATTTCCAAGTGACACAAAAATATATCCTATTTGGCTTGCCATGGCTTTGTCAGACATTGACAAAGAGCCTACATCACCACAATATACAAATATTTTGATTCAAAATTGGGCACCTTGTGCTAGAAAGAGTGGTATGGCTGATGGTCAAGCTTACACCAATTGCTAGAAGGGTTTTTGGGCTATAAACTACAAAGGCCCACAATTGTGGAAAAATGTTGATGCAATTGTTTGGGGACCAAACAAATAAGGGACATTTTTTAGAATTCAAATTCATGAAAGGCATGATCTAAAAGCCAAAGCAAGGCTGACCCGTGCAAATCAACCATGATGTTTGAATAAAAGGCTTGATATGATCAAGTGAGCAATAAATATATGGGATTTTATATTGTCATTTTATTACTCAATTCTATAAACAAGATTGGTGGTTGTATCTTTTTTTTTTCATTAATTCATGGTTTTCTTCTGATTCCTTCCTATGTATTCTCTTAACTTTTGATATTTATCAACATCACAATTTGCAAGATTATCACCTATAGCTACCAACCATAGATGAATACAATTACCTCATTTTTTCCCATTTTAGGTGGCAAATTCCCAAATTACATGAATATGCTTGATTTGAAGATTCCTATAATGTGAGATTTTTACCATAATACCTAATATGGTCTTTCAAGATTTTGAAGTAGACAACACAAGGCCTTGACAATGATGATGCTTCTATGGAATCAAGCCGTTGACATATGATAATCAATTAACAGTTCAACTCAACATTTATGTCATTAATAATATACAAAAATGAAGTTTTCATGATGGTTACAATTAGTAATCTCTCCAAGAAATTCCATAACAATTTAAATGTAACTTGTGGAGACTTTATCATATATGCAAGAGTGTGTGCAAAATTGAGCCTGATCAAACGACATAGCATGGGCATAACACTTGAACATTTATGTCTGCAGTTTTTTCCATGCTACTACAACAAATATCAAAACCTGTGGGTACAACATACTTTTCACGAGGCTCATGCCAATGATAGCTAAAGAAATGAATACCTTGATTGGTCAAGGTAAAGGAGAAAGACTATGAGGTTCTCAGACTTGGATACGCTTGGAGATGAGATCACTCTCTGTGTTATGGTCAAGAAATTTGGTTCATGCAACAAGTTGATGATGAAAAAGCCGAGGGCCTAATAGGCTAGAAAATCTTGTGCATGCAACAAGTTGACGATGAAAATTTTAAGGGACTAACAGGCTAGAAATATGGCGCATGCAACAAGTTGACGATGAAAATATTGACGGGCTAACGTGCTACTACTATGTGCTCAAGGTTGGGGCATGAGATTGGGACCAACCTGTGCGAGGTATTGTTGCAGTTGGTATCATCGCTAAGCACTACTACCATGAACTAGGATTAACATGCATGCTCATCGCGTTTTTTTTTAAGTTTTCTATTTGGAGTAGCCAACATGTGTGAGGTATTGTTTCAGTTTCTACCATCACTAACTCACTAGGTTAGAGGCGGCACTAATAATATTGCATCTTCATAACTCACTATTATTGAAATTGAAGGAAAATATGAGCAGCAAGTCAGTGGTGGCGCTAATAATACTTGAGTGAATGCAGTGTTAAATTGGGGCGTACACTTGGATAACACCCTACAACTAATTATGGTTGAGGTTTTCCACAAAGAAGAAGGCGCTAAAGAGGAAATATCCCTTTAGGGTTATAGTCGCCAACAAGCAGCAAAAGAGAGACAGGTGCTAATTAATGTGCACATCTCCTTGCAGCACCTATAATAATTTTTCTCGCAAGAAAAGAGGGTGAACGCAATCCAATTGGCTGGTAATACTTGTATCTCACACAATTCATAAGGTCATAACTCAGACATTTGAGATGCCAATCACTCTTGTGACAAGCAAATTTTTTTCTCTCAACGTGCTTGAATTTAAAGTGGTATCTACATGTTTGAATTTCTTTTTCTATGCATGCACCATTAAAACATCAAAGAAAATAGAACAAAACCAAAGAATACTTAGTGTATGTTGAACAACAGTGAGTACTATCATCAAAGAGTTGGCAAGTCCATATCCATGTTTGCAACTTTGCAGATGGAAGCAATCCTCACAAGTGCTCTGATACCATGTTGACAAGGGACATAGATTGAGACAAGAGAGGAGAGAGGGAGAGAGAGCGAGATGGCTCCATATCTGCCAAATCCAAAGGTCAACAACCCAGCCCAAACAAGGGTCCCTAATTGTGGATGAAAAACCCCTTGGGGGATCAAGGGAAAAACCCACAAACCTATACTCTATATATATATATATATTTATTTATTTATATATTTCTACATAAATATATTGTTCAATTTTACAAAAATGATTTATAAGGAGATACAACACTCCTATGATATGCAATGATAGCCTCAAAGGGTGAATAAAATGATGTGATTAACTCTTCAAATACTTCAAAGAATATTTTGGATCATCTTCAACTTTGATAAATGTATACTATATTTGAAATACTTCACTTTGTCTTTGAGTTATGTATAATTTATCAATATCACAAAAACAAAGAGCAAAACATGTAAATCATATCAATTTTAGAAAAATACATGGACATAATGTCTTTGGAGATGGAATGTAGCACTTCAATACACATAATGTATTAAATCAAGATTAAACCCATGTATATATTTTACAATCTTCATTACATGAAATAGATGTAATATGTGCACATATAAACAAAGCCGATACTCAAAATTGACAATGGGAATCTCTAATTTTTCAGGAATCTATTCAATGTAAGGTTTCTTGATCATAAATGAATCACCATGGAATGGTGCCATGGAGAAAATATATGAAGAAATAAACATCTCAAATATATAAAAATATTATGAAGAAAAATAATGAAGCAATATCATGACATCATGAACCAATAATCTCAATCATTACAAATCAACATGAAATAATATCATGGCATAATAAAGAAAATCTAGAGAATAATAATCATTTCAATCATAACAAATTATCATGGAAAAGAACCATGGCATCACTCTTTCAATCATAACAAATATACATCATGAAACAGTATCGACATCATGCAACAAGTATCTAGATCATTGTGAGTCAATGTGAAATAGTATTATGGCATAATGAAGAAATTCATTTGAGAAATGATTCTTTCAATCATAACAAATCATTATGGATTAACACCATGCCATAATGGCATAGCATCATGGTACAAGAATCATTGAAATTCTAAGAGATCATTACAAAATAATTATATGGAATAGAAACTATCTAAATGATAACAACTTAAAATAAATCCATAGAATAATAAATATATCAAGATATTATGAGATGATATCATGACATCATAAAATGGTCATCTTAATCATTACAAATGAGCATAAAACAACAACATGGTAAAATGAATTGAATTCATGGAACAATAATTCTTTCAATCATAATGAACATCTTTGAATAATAGCACCGGATTAAAACGACTCTATCTAACAAAAAACAATCTCAATTATAATAATTCATCCATGAAACAATGCTATGGAACAAAAAACCATCGCAATAAGAAACAATCAATACAAATAATTTGTATCATCATAGAAAGGCATCATGGCATCATGAAACCACTCATGAAATAATAATCATCTCACTGACAAACAATTAATATGAACGACTTATAATTATTATGACAACACATCATGTCTCATGAAACAACTCCATGAAATAATAACCATCTCAGTAAACAAACGATCATAAAAACACATCATGTCTCATGGAACAACTCCATGAAATAATAACGATCTCAGTAATAAACGATCATTAAAACACACCATGACATCATGGAACAACTCTATAAATGAATAACCATCTTAGTAACAAGTAATTAGCATGAACGACTTCTAATTACCATGAAAATGCATCATGATATCGTGCAATTACTCCATGGAAAAATAACCATTCTAATGAAAAACGATATGTATGAACGATTTATGATCACCATAAAAATGCATCATGACATCATGAAACAACTCCATGGAATAGTAATCATCTCAATAATGAACGATCAGCATGAATGACTTCTAATCATAAAAACATATCATGGAATCATGAAACAAATCTATAAAAGAATAATCATCTTAGTGACGAACGATCAATACGAATAACTTCTACTCATCATGGTATCATGAAACAACTCCATGCATCTCAATGAGAAACGGTTAGTACAAATGATTTGTAATCACTATCAAAATACATAATGACATCATGGAATAATTTCATGGAATAATAATCATCTCAATAATGAAAGATCAATATAAATAAATTTCAATCATGAAAACATATCATAGAATCATGAAACATCTCTATAAACACAATCTCAATAACAAACAATCATAAGAACTCATTTTGAGTAAAAGCTATAAGGTTTTCACTTATTTTTTTTAAAAATGCATCTCTTTAATAAATTATCAAAATAGTAACACTTGAATATCTATATGTAAATAATTGACATAAATTAGTAAATCATAACAATTTGACATGAGTTATCAATGATACCAAAACATTAAAATTATAACTCTTTGATTTTTACAATGAAAAGAGAAAATAAATTATCAGAATATAACTATTTGATAAACCATCACAATCATAACCACTGACATTCACAAAGAAGAGAAATAATATGAATTGTCAAAGCATAAGTGTGAATATCTACTAAATAATATAGAATAAATCATCAAAATTTTAAGTATTTCAGATATAAATAAATAAATCATTGAGACATAATACTTTAATATTTACATGAAAAGAATAAAAATAATTATCCAAACATAATTCTTTAATATGAATATAAAAATACAACACAAATTATCAAAATTATAGCTCTTTAATATCTACAATCAAAACTTTTTACTAATCATCAAAACCATTATCCTTCAACATCATATGTATAATCTCTATGTAAAATATGATATGATGGATATAATTTTGTCTATGATAGCATCATGCAACTCTCAGTAATTTTAATATTTTAAAACAAATCTTGATTTGATCTTTATCATAAATCATACTCAATCAAAACAAAAAGCAAAATATAAAGATTTCAAGCGGTATGACTTTGATGTAACTCAATGTATATGCATCAAAATATATGTGATACACATAAGGAGTAAATACAGAGATCATTCAATATCTACTTCTTTCAATATATATATCAAATTGAAGAGGATTTCAATTCAATTTGATTTAATTTTAATCTAATTTATTTTACACAAATCAAAATGTATATGATTCGTAAAAAAGCATAATTGCACTAATTTTTTACGATTTCTTCATCTTGAAACTTATTGCCATAATTTTATTTTTGTATTAATTTTGGAAAAACTAAAATTTTTATATGCTCTTCATCTCATAACTAAAATAAGGTATGAACATGACGTATAATTTTTTTCTAGCTTCACGAAATAATTATGAGAAATTGCTAGAAAAACTAGGACACTTTAGTGTTCCAGGACACTTGAGTGTTTGATTACATAACTAGTGTTAAGATCTTTGTATGAACAATCAAATACATCTCTATACTATTTAAGAGTAGCTATCAGAAGCTTCTCTTGCTTTTTCGTGATATCCATGGCTATGTAAGCCAGTCTTGGCTCTTCCCCTGGTTCAACTAGGTCACTTTTCTTCACATTCTTAGGCCCATCATATGACACACCAAGCTATTTAAGTTCCCCCATTGGTTGCTAAATCACGATTTGTCTCTCTTGGATGGTGTACTTTTTATAATGAGAGAGTGTGTCAAATCTCTTTATGTTGGACTTCTCTTCACTTTCCATCTCAATTGTCCAAACTTCTTTTAGTGTTCATTTAAGCTTTTGATATTCGTGTTTTTGTTCAATTTTGGAAATTTTTAAAAATGTTTTGACTGTGTCCTTTGGTTTCTTTTTGTTTTGCCTTTTTGGAATTTATTGAAAGGTCATTAATTTCCAAATTTTTTTAGGGATTTGTCTCGGACAAATTCATTTGCTCCCATGAGCATGAGATATTGTATTTTGGTCATTATAAACAGGGATTTCACTAACGTGATCATGATTGTGTGATCACATTATTAATGCAAGTAATTACACATAAAAAAAAGGTATGATTATGTTAATTGCTAACTTGATCTTGATGGTGAACTGCAAAAGTGAATAGACCAGGTAAGCCCGCCAAGTTTTTGCATTTTTCCTACGGGTCCATTGAGCTTTATAGTTTTCCTAGTGGGGTCGTCAAAGAAGATGGCAATATTAAAAATTTAAGCATAGATCTTTGTTGAATTTTCATTCTAAAGCCAAGAGTGTTGGTGTAGGCTCCCAACTTCTCAACAAGCTTGGAGAAGGAGATGGAGTTGTTGAACTTTTACCAAGTGATAGTGAGCATGTGAGTGTGTGTGAGAGAGAGTATACCCCCCAATCACACCCCCAACTTTCTTTGGTCGGGACCCCCTTGTAGATCATGCTAGAATTTTATTGGACCCCTACAAGCCTATCCAATGACATGGATAGTGCATATCAAGCAACCATGGTAGCATTAGGACAAGTGTCCTCCTTTCCCCTTTGAGAGAGAGGAGTTGATAAATGATTAACAATTAATTTAATTAAGTAAATTCTTATTGGAACCCTTTAGAGGTCAACCAATAGGCTTTAGGCACCTTATGGAGGGAACATGGAGACATTAGGAAGAGAATGGGGTCTAGGAGGGCCTCTTTATTTGGCAGTTTAAGGAAGTCAAACCTTTAGTATTAAGAAAGTAATCAAAGGAAGGACAGCTTTTGAATTCAAACAGGCAAAACGACTAGTTTATTTGAATTCAAAGTTTTCCCCCAAAATGGAATTTAAAATTTAGATGGTGAAACTATATCATGCAGCATATCTATGGAAAGATCTCGTTGTGTAGATAGCAGATCTATGATCACCTCTCAAATCGGAGATCTTATGTAGGAGTTATGGATGGCAAAATTGTCCACTTTCTTTTTGGGGGGGAAAGTGCATCCATTGACCTTTCTTACACATCTCTTACACACCCACCATTCTTGCCCACATGGCGTATACAACTATTCGTCAAAATGTTAATCACCTCCATAAGCGCAAGGCAAATAAAGAGGCCCTCCTACACCCCTTCTCTTCCTAATGGGAGCTTCTTTAGACTAGGCTTGCCTTGAGTGAGGGTGTGTGTGTGTGTCTCTCTCATGCCTCTATTTGTAGGGCTCACCCCCCATATGTAGGGATCATTGTTGAATTTTGGACACCTTAAGCCCCTCAAGTACCTTAGTCATGAAGCACCTTGAGCACCTTAGTCAGTAAGCACCTCAATCACCTAATTCAGCAAGCATGACAAGCACCTCAAGCACCTTAGCCATAGGAATCATGACAAGCACCTCAAGAACCTTAGTCGACAAGCACGACAATCACCTCAAGCTTGGGTTGGGTTCCGAACTCAAGCACAACCCTAGCTTGCCTAATGTCCTAGGTCTAAAGATTTTTAACACTAACCTTTATAGGTCTTTAATGAAGCTAACCCTAAGGTCTTTTAAGCTCCATTAGCTAGCATTTCTCTTTGAAAGACCATCTCTCATTTGGAACCATTGACTTTGGCCCCATGTCAAGATAGATCCATAATCACATGTCTACATTCTAACTCTTGTTCCATTTTTTTCTCCCACATTAAATGATCAATTTAATACAAGAAAATTATTTGGGTTAGTTAGATATTAGATTTTATGACATTATCTCTCCCTTGAGATCATAGTCGTCCTCGACTATGAGGTAGAGGAGATAAAGCCTTAATGATTAGTCTATGTTTCTTAGCGGGAAGAGGATCCCTTTTTGCTCTGCGACATCATTCCAAGATGGATGAATAATCCATTTGGGGCTTAGGAGACTTAGATTCCACAATCATGTCTGCTCTTTAGTCCATATCATAGTTCCAAAGTAGAGTGTAAATTTCTAGTTGGTGTTTGAGAGACGTCGTCAACATCAGTAGTAGTTAAATCCTCTAGAAATGTTTGCAAAGTCAGCTTGCTTCCTATCTAGTCCTTGTAGATCTTTGCTGCATAGACAAGATTTTTGAAGAGAGGACGGGCCACTAAAACTTGTTTCGCATTTGCAAAACGTCCTTCACCTAATTAGGGTGCTTGCAGGTGAAAGATAGAATGATCCCCAAGTAAGTGTACGACAGGAGGACATGTAGTATCATCCAAGTGTATAGCTAAGGACTCGACATCTGAAGGAGGAGGCACATCCTCTTCTATCCTAGGACGTTTAGAAGAGCCTTCAACCTTATCCTTGCTCTTCAATTCTGAATGTAGTTGTTCCACAAGATGAATTTTCTCTTTGATTTTAGGTTTAGATTTAATTTTTGAATGAACCATACTCTCAAAGCTTCTAGTGACTTGGCCCATTAATTGCTTTAATGTGTTGTGCATTACTGCATTAGTGCGTAGAGCTGGGTCAAATGAAACAAGGAATGCATTGCAAAGTTTTAGCCAACACTACTCCACAAGTTCAATCACAAAATCATCAAACTTTTCCTGCAGTGGATCAAATGCCCGATGCAAATGATTGTCTGAAGCTTCATAGAGAGATAAAACTAGAGTATCACAAATGATTTTGGGATATTGAACACGTTAACTTTGTCTACCATGAATGAAGCCTGAAAATACATGAAAGCAAATAAAATTAAGGTAGATATAGAATAGATATAAATTTGACAAATATAATTGTTAATAGAAAAAAACAAAAACATTTCATGGACAATAATAACAACCAACAACAAAATATCTAAACATATATAACTCCTCCGTGTAGTGCAATGCGGTGGTCTCAGTAACAGCCAGAGACAAAAAATATATTAAAACCAATCTCCCTGCAGTGCGACGTGGTAGTCAGCAGCAGTCAGGGATGAAGAATTTAAAATACCTAGTGCCTCTCTACAGTTCGACACGGTGGTTAGCAACAGGTAGAGATGAAAAATTTATTAAATCCAATCAACCTGTAGTGTGACATGATGGTCAACAAAAACCATGAGCGAAGGATGTAAGATATCCAATCCCTCCCTATAGTGCGACACGATGGTCAGCAATAACCAAAGATGGAGAATCTATTAAATCCAATCTTCCTTCAGTGCAACGTGAGAGCCAAGAACAAAGAGTTTAAATTTCTTAAACCCCTTCCTACAGTGAAACATGGTGTTCAACAACAACCAAATACAAGACATCTATTAGATCCAATCTTCTTATGGTGCAATGCAATGGTCAGTATAACAGCCAAGAACGAAGGATTTAAAAACCCTAAACCCCTGCAGTATGACACGGTGGTCAGCAACAGATAGACATGAAGAATCTATTAAATCCAATCTTCTTGCGATGCGACACGATGGTAAAAAACGACCAAGAATGAAGGATTTAAAAATCATAAACCCCTCCTTGTAGTGCGACATGGTGGTCAACAGCAGACAAAGACAAAGAATCTATTAAACCCAACCGTCCTGTAGTGCAACAAAGTGGTCAGCAACAACCAGGAAGAAAGGATGTAAGATAGCTAATCCCTCCCAGTAGTGCGACTCGGTGGTCAACGCTCGTCGATAGTCCACACACATGCGGTATGTACCATATTTATTTTGCATTAAAAGGACTAGAGAACAAAGGGGAGAGGAGCTAGGCCTCACCATTCCTTTGTCTACCAATTCTTGTACTTTCCTCATGATTTCCTCTTGTTGAGGTTGGGAAACTCGATAAGAAGGCTTGTTTTGCGGTGAGCTTCCTGGTAGGAGCTCAATTTGATGGTCATCATCCTCTCATTTTGGAGGTAAGTCCATAGGGATATCATCGATAAAAACATCTTGGAATCCATTTAGAAAATTATACAAGTCTAACTCTTCTTGATTCGTAGCATTTTCATTTGATAAAACATTAAGACCTTTTATGGATTGTTTGACAAAATTCATGTACGCAAAAACTAGTTCTTTAATTGATTTATCAAAAGAAGAAGAATTTACAAGGCGTATGGTACAACCAGGCTCATTAGCATCTATGTACATGTAACATTTAATGGCCTAATAACTTACGTGTAGCGAAAATTAGCATGAACATAGTGGGCATTTCATTAGAATAGATTCCTAATGAGAATTACAAGAGTGTTTGGGTGGAGAGAGAGCAACAAAAATCATAACACCTAGTTAGACAGCATCGACAATACTTTCAAAAGAGAGAGAAATCAAGCTATTGACAACAGTTGAGGACCGGATTTGCATGGAGCCGGTCCCCCCTCCAAAAGGCTTTGTATTATGGTTTCTCCCATCAAGAGAGACATTGTACAATACAATTCTTTGTGTTCCTTCAAGACTAGCTAGTGCAATGAAGATGGAAGCTTCATACACCAAGCAAAACACTTAATCAAACACAACTTGAATTATCCCCGTTCTTAGACCCAAGCCCTCACACACCTTCGAAGATGGTGAGAGCTAGCAGGGTATGAGAGTAGAATGAGAGGAAGAAGAAGTATCTTACGAGAAAGATGTACATATCCTCACATAATCACTCATATTAGCATAGCTTAGCTTAGTAATTAGCTTGGTAGAGGAGATGAGCATGCATTGAAGCTTGGCTCTTGGTTGGATTTGCATCCACATGCCAAGAGAGTGTTGATGTAGGCTTCTATCTCACAAGCTTGGAGTAGGTGATGAGCTCTCCATTAAAGCTTGGGAGGAGATAGAGTATTCTTCCTTCACACATGGTCAAGTGTGAGTGTGTGTGTGTTAATCCCAAGCAAAAATCAGCCCCCTCTCTCTCTTGGGCGAGCCCTAACTGCTAATTTGGTCTGGCTTTTGCCTCATTGGACCTCCCCAAGTCAAGCCAATAGGTATTAAGCAGCATAAGTGATAGCCTTCTGACATGTGTCCCCCTTTCCCCTTTTGTGAGAGCTTTAGGTAATTAAATAATTAAACTAAAATCTCATTGGACCCCTTTGTCTCCTGGCCAATAGAAATCAGGCAAGCCATGGGGCTTCTGAATGCTCATTGGACCCTTTGGGGGACTGCCCAATAGTCTTCTAGGAGACTTAATTCTCATTGGTTTCTTTTATTAAATTTTTTTAAATTAATTAAACTACATTTACTATAGCTTAATTCATATTGGTCCACTTCAAGGGTCTTCCAATAGGAATTGGGCACACCTTGTGGGCATCTGGCCTAGGGAGCTGACATGTGTCCCTCATTCCCTTTGTGTAAAGGGAGCTTGTGTGTGTGTGTGTGTGGCTTTCTCTCTCATCCCCTACCTTTGGGGCTCGCCCCCTCCCATGTAGGGATGTGCAAAGACTTTTAGGGCACACACAAAGCATCCAATTTTTCCTAGGGTTGACCTTTGGACACAACCTTTGAATTTTGGAACCTTAGCATTTTGGAAGTCTTAATGGGCTGAACCTTAGGGTCTTTTTAGCCCATTGTTGCACATGGATCTTTTACAGATGCCCCCCCCCTTTGGATCCCTATTTTCCCCTCTTTTGGATCCCTACTGTGGCCGGTCTGCTGGCTTAACCAATATTCTAGCTTTTTCTCCCTTGGCACTTCCCCACATTAAATGATCAGTTTAATATGAGAAAATCATTTAGGAGAATTAGATATTGATTATTATGACAGTACATGTTCTTTTCTCTTTAGTTGAAATACAACCTTCATTCAGGGAACTTTTACATTAACAGCCATACGGTCAAACCATGGTGCCCCTAGGATGACATCTTCATGTTTGAGAGGAGAGATGAAGAAATCTTCTTTGTCAACATAGCCTTGGACATGAAGCCTCAATTTCCCAATCAAGGGAGTAAATATGGCTTCTTGCCCCTTGAAGGCTCCATCGGCTACAACAACGTCTCTCATCGCATGAGCTTGAATGCCTAACTTGGTGGCCAACTCCATTGATATGAAACTATGAGCAGAGCCAGGGTCAAACAAGATGAAGGCATCATGCTCCCTTACCTTTTCCCAAGCATAGGTGAGAGGTGATCCTTTGCAATAAGCATCCTATTTTGGAGCTTCGATCATGGAAGCTCTAGGAGTCTCATTGTGAGCATTTATTTTGGGACAAGAAGGATAGCCATGTCCTTGCTCCCCACACTTAAAGCATTTGTGGTCCTTACAAAAAGCTTCTAGCTCTTCAGGAGAGAGTTTATTTTTATCTCTATAAACTCCCTTCTCCTTGGACCAATTGTTTTTGTTGTTTTTGTTGTTGTTGGAATTGCCTTAGGAAGACTTTTGGCCATTGTACTTCCTCTTTGCATCATTTTGATGTTTGTTTCCCATGGACTTGGCATTCCTTTTAGCCCCTTATTGGAAATTGATGCACAAAGCAACCATAGTTTGGTGGATTACTTCTATGATAGAACCAAGCGATTGGAAGTTGACATACTCGGCCATTTCTTCAAGTAATATCACACAAAATTGTTGCTTTTTCTCGGAGAATTCTATTTTTTGAAAGATGGTAGCCTTGAGATGTAAATACCAAAACTTGTCCACATATTTGTGGATAGATTCATTGAAGAGTGTTAGTAGCAAGCTAACACGGACATCATTTTTTGGAGTTCTCTTTGTAAAACATTATTATTTTGATAAATCAAGAATATTGTAACTCCTATTTTCTCGGATAAACTTTGTAATTAATGAGCCGGGGCTACAAGCTTCCAGATTGTATCAGCAGTCATCACCCAACTTTGGTAGAACTCCAAATTATTAGTTTTGACCACCCAAAAACCTTGGCTAAGGTATAAAAGCCAATTTTTGTAAGTTTTTAGATAAGAAATACATAGCATGAGCTAACGGAACTCACTTCTCTCCTTCTTGCGCTTCCTACTCCCTCTCCGGTTGTCACCTTGTGATTGCGTTTGTTGCATTGCAACCACAAGTAAGAGCTCTACGCATTGATGTAAGTCATTCACATTATTTCGTAGCTTTTGGCGTTGCCGATCCACGGTCTTTAATTTCATCATAACTAGGAATTTACACTTTTAAATAAAAAACTAAGCATAGGCGGGGTATTGGGATATCATTGCTAAGCACTTAGATGCATTCTGGGTCGAAAACGACTAGGTCAAACATCCACTGCTGTTAATAATCACGATTTTGGAACTTGACCTAAAGCGGAGTTTGAGATCATAAGCATGTGTGCTTATGTCTTATAAACTTTTCCTAGAAGTTTTGTTACGTTTGGATGTCATTTGATGCTGTAACGGATGTGATTTGCTTGTCGATGAGCGATTGGCTTTTGGTGATTTTAGTCACTTGAGTGTAGCTTGAGTTAGATGCAAGTTGTTAGTTGTTTTTCGAGAGACTGACAACCTCTTATAGCCTCTATGCACTAGTCAAGTCAGCTTCGTCCCATGGTTTGATAAATTAATCGTGGTTCTCGCTAATACTGCAATAAGATAAGATGGTGAGGCTAGACATGCATCCCACATTTTGACACCGTTGCCGGGGATCGAAGAGACCTAAAATAGGGAAAAACACGAGTGTCTTGTGTAGTTGTCCTTTAACTTCCTCTAGGTTTGCCTGGAGTTCAAAAATTTCCTTTAGAAACCGCATAGCTTAAGATTGTCGTCTTTTGCTGTGTAGAGATAGCTTGGAAGTAATCGTACTTGCTGAGTACCTTTAGGGCTATAGGATTGTAGATTTAGATTAGGATTTGGAGAATGATTGGTAGATGAGACAAGTCTTAAGATCAAGGCTCTGAAAAACATAAAAAACACAAGAAAACAAGTGTTTGTTGGACACTTTCCACAACCCCATTGCATGAGAATCTAGGAGTAGGGTAAGTAGGATCCGAGGTGGATTTTAAAACATTGCTCTCTCTGAAAGAATCAAGTGTGAGTTGTTATTGGAAGTTGCAGAATTTCAGCTCTATGGCTAGAAATAGCTCAAAAAGACTCGAATCCACTCAATCCAACTAGAGAGTAAACCTAAGAGTTGTCTGAACTAGTTGGTAAGCTCAAAGACACTTCGAGGTAAAAAATTTCAAGAGTTAACCAAAACTCAAATTATTTACTTTTTCTTGACATTTTATGCCAAATTAAGTTTTGACTTGATTCATAGGCTAAATAGCTCATATAAAGACTGTCTTTGAAAAAATTGTAAAAAAATGTTCATTTCAAGCCTAAAGTTAATAATCGTGATTATTAACTTTCTGCTCTAAATTGGCCAAGGTTCATACCATTGACTCGTTGCATGTGTACAAACAACTTTTGTAAAGGCCCAAGAGATTTGGATCACTAAACTGGGTAAAAACCAAAGTTTGTACTGACTTTTTGAATCTTGAGTATAAATTGGGCAAAAATTTATCCAAACTTGTTGAAATTTTCATAGGCTTATGTTGATGTGATAAACATGTGTACATGCTCAGTTGACCAAAAAATTCCAAAAATTTATCAGAAGTAAATAATCGTGATTATTTACATCTGTCCTATTTTTTAGCTTTTTTGACCAAGTCAACATACCACTAGTTTTACCATGTTGTAATAAGCCCACAAACCAAATTTGGTAATATTTGGATTACTGGATTGAAATTTGTGACTAAAAGGGCAAAGTTGGTCTGCAGACAGATAATTGTTGACCATTTGACCAAAAATTGTCTAAACTTGATGAAACTTGGCTAGTGACCTTAACTAAAGGTGCTTAACAGATCCGTGTCAAAGTTGGGACAAAAACTTGTAAAAATATAGCTGGAGTAAATAATCGCGATTATTTAAATCTTCTTCAAAACTTGATGACTTTGCAAATTTGAGTACATCACAAGGTAAAGCACATCAAGTAGACCTCACAAATCCATTTTGGTGAAATTTGGATCCCAAAAGTGAGACTTAAGCCAGATTCTCAAAATCAGAGTATGCGGACCCCAAATGGTTGATAAACTTGATAAGATTTTGTTCAAACTTGTTGAAACTTGTCCAGGGACTCTAACAAGTTGTATACTTGTCAAACCAATCAAAAAAGTGAAAAAAGGTGCCAAAAGTAAATAATCACGTATATTTACTTATGCTATCCAGAGATATCAATTTTGACTTTTGAACTTATACAGTGATAGACCAATATAATATAAAGCCACAAGGAAATTTTGGGTTCAATCGGACCAAAATTGATACATGTACACTTAGTTTTCAAGTTGCAGACAAGGAATCAGTGGCCAGAAAGTTGCAATTGAATCGAGTGGAAATTGATGACAAGTCAATCCAAAGGTAAGTACTCTATCCAAGATTTCATGAACCTTAGATCTGGTCGTGTACTAGGAAATCAGGGCATACTTGTAGAAACCTCCAGTAGAGTATCTACCGAAGAAAGCATGAATCAAGGCAATTCCTTGCACACAATTCCTAAAGAAGTCTCAGAAACTTTTTCAGATTCAACATCCAAAATGTCTTCTTACTCGACTCACTCGAAAACCGGAACGACAGTGCACTATAAGCATATGCTATCTTTTTACAAGACTAACCGTCATGGAGTCCAAGGTTACTTGGACCCTAACGAGTATGCTATTCGCATTGATGAACATGGTATCGAGTTCGAAGAAGAGGTTAGGGAAAACAAACAAGGAAAAATGTATATGGATTGAAACAGAACTCATTATTTACAAGTCGAAAACCCTAACAAGATAGACAAATGGGGATTAGAAGTAAACACCATAATCCCACATATGTCAGAAAAAGAAGGACCACCAACTTTAGAATTCAAGGGATACGATCAAGTAGACTTGAAGCCTTTGAAACGGCTTAGTACGGATAATCCTAGGATTGGAGTCTATTGTTGGAAAGATAGAAACATAAAAGATCTTCTGTGGACTTCTCATGCCAAACCAGGACAATTAACGGCCATGAAGATCATCTATATCTTCAAGATCAAAGATAAGGAATCAGCAGACCTACCAACCTACTTGTTTAGGGATTGTTATAACAACGACTTTGTTATGATGACTCTTGAGGAGGTAGAACAAAACAAATACCAAGGGTATTCCATACGGGATTGGATATTTGGGCAAGGACGAGAAACAATTCCAAGAGATGAACACCGTGAAAGATCATCTGAGAGTAATGTGAGAAACTAGAAACAACCTCATCACATCGAAAATAAGGTGACACTAAGGCCAGTCCAGGGCTACATGAGTCACTATTTCCAAACAGACTTGTTTGAAGGACTCGGAATAGGACCAACTCTTAGAAGACCTGGAGTTGACCAAACAAACGTGTCAGACCAGCTGATTTTTAGAAATGGGTCAAAAAATACAGTGGATCAAGGGATCCATAGGACCACTTAGCAAGCTTTAAGCAAGTGCTAAGAGCAGAGTGTATATTCGATTTCCATACTCAATTCAAGGGGTTTGGAATGACATTAGAAGTAAAAGCATTGACATGGTTCCAAAACATTCCACCAAGCTCAGTCATGGAATTGAACACATTAGCTCAAGGATTTGTAGTTGCTTGTTCCAAAACGAGGATCAAACACAATATGATAGCTCAAATCTACAGCTTTAAACAGAAACATGGTGAGTCTGTTAGGGATTGTGCAACTCGAATGAAACAATACATTGCCAGATGCCCGAAGATGGAGATACCTGCAGAAGAACGACTTGTATCTTTGTTTCAGGAGGGATTGCTAAACAAAGAACTTCATGCTATCCTCTATAGTAAAAAGCATACAACCCTAGAAGCGTGTGTGTCAAATGTTGTTGACCTAGGAGACAATTGTGAGATTTTCAACGAAGACGATGTCCCTAAGGATAACCAAAGTGAGAAAACAACATCCACTAAACCAGTACAAGTAGGAATGGTTGGCTGCGGCAACACTCTCAGCCATAGAAGATATGCTAAAAAGGATGAACAACATGATGAACAACATGCAAAATGAACCTATGAGAGGACCAGGACAAGGGATACCTCCATGGGGACAACCAGTTAGGCCACAAAAATGGTGTGCAATCGAGGGTAAATGGACCACAACCATGAGATCCATGAGTGCTACTTCAGAACAAAGTATGATGGGAATGTTCAATACGTGCCCATGAGGCCACAAGGACAACCCATGTACAAACATCATCCTAATATGGCCCAAGCTCAAAGACCACCAATGGGTATGCAAAGACCTCAATGTTTGTTGGGACAACAACCTCCGTATCCAGGACATAATGCAGTGCCTGTAAAGTACATGCACTCTGAAGGAGTCATAGATGAACAAGCATTAGTGCCTGTTACACAGAGCCTAGTCCATCTGCAGTAATGGTAGAAGGAGATTGGTATAATCCACATCCACCACCAATGGAAGAAACCGTGACTTATGCTCCACCAGAGCTAGCACCAATGTATTATGTAGCTAATCAAGGTGTCAAACCTCCCATGGGAAGACCCGTGATGAAGCCTAGAATAGGAAACTGTAATAATTGTGGTGCTAATGACCATTGTAAAAACAAACGTCTAGAGCCTGACAAAAACCTCAAACCAATTGAAGCCTATTGCATACAATGTTGCAAAAAGGGAGGACACTTTCCAGAAGATTGTCCTAAAAGTCCTTTGAACGAGGGTAAAACCATAGTAAATGTAGTCCAAGTGATGCCTAGTAGCTCATCAGAGAGTGAACCAATTGTTCCAATCAAGGTAATCACTAGAGGCCAGGCAAAGAAAAAGAAACACAACTCCTCTGATGATTCAGAGAACACAAAATTTTCTTCTCAAAGAATCAAAAGGAGAAGAAGCAAAAGATATGAGATGAGAAAACAAAAACAACGGGTTGAAATCGAGGAGAAAGCAAAGAAGCTAGTCCAGGACAAAGTTGAAATAAACTGGCAAGTGAATTCAAGGAAACAACCGCAAATCTGGAGGATCCATTCTGGTTGAGAAAATTTTTGAGCCTATTAATGCCGCCTTGGAAGCCTACCAAGCTAGACTTAAAGCGGACCAAAACATGGAAAACAAATGGAAAAACTATTCATCTCCAGACATGGAAGCAGATAAGCTAGAAGCTTATCAAAATTTGGTAAGAATCACACAAGAAATGCTAGAAAAACAAAAACTCAAGCTTGAAAGTATTGCAAAATCTGAAGAGCTTGTGGTAGAAGAAACGAAAGCAAATTCCGATGTGGTGGCAGAACCCCACCTTGAAACAAACGAACCGAAGCTTATAGTGCTAGACAACGAAGATACATTAGATGGAATTGCATTCATAGAGGAAGACTGGCCAGGACATTTATGGGAAAAAGTAAGAGACATCAATGATGGGAGCCTAAATCTAGAGTGAGGTCCTGTAGAAGAAGTATGGTTGGATAACCCACCTTCTTATATGAATATGGATGTACAATCCTTGTATGGGAAGCTTCAGGAATGTCGAAACCATTGACATTAAAAATATTACCTTCTTACTTGGGAGATAACGAAGATGAATCCATCGTGTGCAAGACCACTCAAGTAAAAAGAGCTGAACAGACCCTAGAAGTAGACAACATTCATTCAATCATGTCTACACCCATCCAATGCACTCTTACCTTGGGAAAACTGTTAAAACTTAGACCATACTTGTGAAATAATTTATAGAAAACCCTAGAGAAGGTGGGGATAACGGGGTTAATCTCGAAGAATTTAGAAAATTTGAAAAATGAAATGGAAAACAAAGAGATTCAATCAGTTCCCACAAACAAAGTCGGAGAATATTATTAAGGGGAAGAAGGAAACGCCACCCTCCTAGTGAAATATAATGAAATGCATGGGATGCTACTACAAGTATGGTGGCAAGGTTGACTTTGGTACTGCATAGGGCAGGGTATTTTGGCACCATTTGCAGATTCTTATACACTCATAATATAAGAATTGTTCTATAAAATACTAATACTAACTTTTTGATCATTCACACTAAATCAAGAAAGCGTTGCATTCTGGATTTTTGAACGCCCCCAGTGAGTACTTTTGGACACAGTGGTTTAAGGGGTATATCAAAATATTTTCAAAAAATAAGAAATCAGGTGTATGGAACACAACAACCAACCAGGTCACAAATCCAGATATGCGCTATTATTGTGGCAACATGGCTGATGCAAAGTGAGAGTGGTCAATGCAAAAAAAAAACAAGCACGCTACAGGCTCATCCCACAGACAACAATGCAAAGCTTGGGCCAGGCAAACTCCCATGCACTATGTTTTGGGACGGAAAGCATCTTGGAAATAAAAATATTAAGCTATTTTAATTGTCCAAGTTCAGTTTAGAAGGTGTTTTAGCTTATGAAACTTTTTTGGCTATTGTTAACTTAGGAAAAATCACTCCGACCCGCCGTCCTACTAGAAAGATTGTCAAGTATCCGGATAGACACACTGAGTTCAATACTTGGTGATGGTTTTGGGAAAATCATCATATCAAAAGTTGGATCTCTACAAGTGGTAAGTATAGACAATGAATATTATATTATTGTTAATTAGGGTCATTGATTTATCTAATTTGTTTTTGGTTGGTATAGAGAAAGAGCATTCAAATGTATGCACCTATGGATAAGGATGAGGATGATGGTAAAGAGGACTAGGATAACTAGATATTTTTTTGTATTTCTCTTTTACAAGTACAAATGTGGCACCAACCCTCATGGTTTGTATATAAAACTCATTTGAAAATTTGGATTTATTTGCAATTTTATTATATTATTATTCTTAAAATGTTTCATTTACTTCCCAAGAATTGTTTAACATCTAATGTGGTAAGGGTTTCATTATTTCCTAATAACTATTTAACGTCTATTCCATAAAACTTTTAAGTTTTCTATGCGCATAAACTATATGCATTTGTTTATAACATAGCTTCTTTCTTGTTTGAGATTGTTTCTCACACTCCATTATAGGTAATAAATGGTTGATCTCCAGCATTGAGGATAAGTTTTTTCTAATGTGTGCACACTAGGTAGTATGGGCCCTAGTGATGGTTAATTTGAGGTGACATAAGGATTCATTCAATTAACTACTTATGAAGTACTATTTATGGGGCACATATGCCATGATGATTCTCTCTAGTCAGATAATATATTGGGCTTACCATTGTAGTATATATTATACGATCATTTTTGCTACATGCATTCCAATTGTTTTTCAAGGATGAACCCACTTCTCAACAGAGGGAGTACCAATCTAGTATTAAATACTAAGCTATGAGTATACTATAACTACTAGTACATCCATTGGAAATATGATTTTTCAATGGCTTTTAAGCTACAAGCTATCTCAAGTGAGGTAATATATATTTAAAATGTTTAAGTAAACATTCACATTGGGACAATAATATTGTTAATCTATATTATCTCATTGGACCTCCTAGTTTGTTTCTTGAATTTGACAACATTATGAGTGCTATTATGAAACAATCACGTTGAAAGATTAATCAAAAGAAGGTGCCAATCGTGAAAATATCACTTTCCTCAAGAGGAAATTACTCACTTTTGTTTTGGAGGAAAAAAAAATCCTTCACCGGAGATTAATGTCAGGACGCGGTCTTGCAGAGGCCTCAAATATGGTTTGGACATCTCGAACAAGGTCTATAAAGCTGGTTGTGTGGGTATGAGGGCCTAGGGCATGGCCCTGTCATGTGTCTCTAGGCCAAGAGCTATATAGAGAGAGGTTAGGAAGAGAGTTTCATTCTTGGCTACTCGTGTTTTTTTTACATAAAACCATTGGGAATTTTTATGAAGTGAGGTGTAGATGCCATGGGTCCATTTAGAAAGGTGACTCACTGGAAGAATAAGCACATAGTGATGGCCACATGTTATGCATGCAAATGGGTCAAGCAAAGGTACTGCCTAAAGTCAATAGCATGGTTCTTGTATGAGCATGTTGTGTGAAGATATGGTTATTGGACTAAGATAGTTTCAGATCAAGAAACCCATTCTATCAATTAAAAAAATCTAAATTCTGAGTGAAATCTTCTTCATCAAGCATTAAGAAACAATAATGTATTATTCAAGATGGCAATGGACAAGTTGAGAGTAGTAAAAAAATCATCAAGAACATTTTGATCAAGATTGTTTAGAAGGAACCACATAAATAGGACTAGAATCTTCAAACATCACTGTGGGATTACATGATAGCTTACAAGATCACAGATGGGATGACTCCATTTCAAATGGTGTGCGATATAAGGGTAGTAGTGTCTATGGAATTTGTTATTCCTAGCCTCAGAATGGCCATTCACTATGATATGGAATAAAAATCAACACTAAAGAATAGGCTAGATGAGCTTCTAAATCTAGATGAGATAAAACAAAGTTCAATGTTGGAACACTAAGTCGTCTAGTAGAGAAGAAGATATTGACATGATATTAAGCTTAAGTTCAAAGAGTTCAAGAAAGGGGATTTAGTCTTATTATATCAATTGAACTTAGGCCCAAAGGAACCTAGTCTCAAAATAATATGGTTAGGACCATATGAGGTGGATTGGGTATTTTGGAATGGCACACTCTGACTAAAGGATTTATTTAGAGTGATTCTATATGGGATATATAAAGGAGCAATGAGAAAGTTATACTATTCTAGATCAAAGGAACCTCCAAAACTAGAAAGGCAAGAGAAAGAAAATTTGACTCTAAAGAACAACCCTTAGATCTATTTATGGTCAAACTAGAAGGAAAAATGATATCGGAAGGATGGGATGTAGATGATGGTTTCAGGATCATTAGTGTCCATCAAAATTTCATGAAACTTTTTAATTATGGGTTCAAGATATGGAAAAGGTTTCTAAATACACAATTTAGATGAAAAGCTCAAAAATAAAAAAAATTACTTTTCTAAAATTAGTAAATTTATCGTAAAACTACACTTCAACACTTAACTTGGAGAGATAAAAAATGTGGGCAGTCTTTGTATATGGGTTAAAAAAGCTTGGTACATCTATCACATACCCATTGAGGGATTTTTCAAAGAATTTTGGGCTTTCTTAACAATGATTTGATTTACTTACAAAAGAAAATAGAAAAAATTTGTGCATCCGCACAAATTACTTATAGAAGATGGCAATGGAAAGACACCTTTAGACCTTCAATTAGCTCTGTACTATTTTTTATCAACTCATATTGATTGTTGGTCATAATTCCTTGAAACCATTTTCTATTTAGATGATTAACATAGTGTTGAGAGATTTTGTACAAAAGTCTCAAAAAGCCACAAAAGTGACTCATTTTTTACAGGATTAGTGTTAACACATATATATACTTGTGGTTTGCATTACCATATTCATAAAGTGAGTTTTTTTCTCCAAATAGAGCCTTTCATAAAGATATTTGATGGTTAGAAGCTTCAAAGACTCCTTTGAAAACAAACCAAAACTCCTTCCCAAACAAACCAAAACTATGTGTGTGTGAGTGCGTCTGTGTGTGTGTGTGTGTGTGTGTGAGAGAGAGAGAGAGAGAGAGAGAGAGAGAGAGAGAGAGAGAGAGAGAAGGTGGGGAGATATGGAAAAGGGAGACAGAGGTAGAGGATGTGGGAGATGGAATAGGGGGGGGGGGGGGGGGGGGGGGGGGGGGTGTTGGGGGTTTGGTGCAATTGCGATGCATATGGCCGAGAAGAAGAGGATAGAGTATGCCATAAAATATTATTGTGCCAAGTACCGCGTCTATTACCGTGTAATGTCATTTCAAATGGATACAAACGTATCCAAGGTAGTAAGGGAGCGGGTACAAACCACCCCCATCTACCCTTAGATATCAATAATGTGATTTTTAGCCTTTTGATTTTTATTATGAGTACTTTTGATTTTTTATGAGTACTTTTTTTTGTAGAACTTTTAGATGTTTTTAAAGTGTACTTTTTAAACTTTTTATAACATTTACTATTAAAAATTAAACCATTTAGTGAAAGTACTGATTGCACTTTATTTTTAAAAGATTGTAGCACTCATTGCACTTTATTTTCTTTGAATTTTTAGTCATTTCTCTTTTTTTATTGAAATATGTAATTGACACTATTTTCTCTAATTAATTGTTTATTTTTTAGGACACATATGACTAGATATAAAAAATTAAAAGTAAATCTCCTCTCTATTGTGCACGAGTGCAGGACGTCAACTGGGATGATCGTGGCCCTCAGAATGGCCCTGAATGTGATATGTGGCTCAAGGACAAAAGTGCAATCCCTCGCTTGAGGTGCATTGCATTGGATCACGTGGATAACAAAGGGCTTTAGCATCCTCAAAAAAGCACTCCAAGAGATAAGAGCATCACTCACCCCTAGCTTTCTTAAGGATGTGACCCATTGGGCTGTGTTCAGTGGTGGTGCACCAGCACGTAAGGCTAAACGACAAAGACAAGAGCTATTGGAAAAATTGGGTGCACCACATAGTGATCCTCCCACTAGCTCTACTTTGACAGCTCCTCCTCTAGCGTATGAGTCGCACTTTGAGGTAGAGGATAAGTACATGTTCGACATGTGTGATGAGTTACTCACTCATGAACGCAACGTATGTGAGGAGGAATGCCAACCATGCACTTGACGGGCAGTACCAATGGAGGACAGGTTGCTGACGAGTGCCCAAACACCTCTTTACAATGATGCACAATACTTGGTTCTCCGGGCATCGTTGGAAGTCCTCAACTTTCAAGTGAAATTCGGTTGGAGCAATGCAAGTGTCAACACACTCCTTTGGTGAGTTCATTATATGGATTTTTATACATATCTCTTGCTTCATGATGCCCCCTTGCAATTGTATTAATACGCTTATTTGTTGTAGTTTTATGGGCAAAATGTTGCCAAGAGATCACCACATGCCTTTGGAGTGTCAACAAGCTAGATCGTATGTCACTACACTTGGCATGGAGTATGAGCGCATCCATGCGTGCATCAACGATTGCATACTATACCGCAATGAGAATGCACATGCTACCTCGTGTGCGGGGAAGCACGATACAAGACCGGAGTGAGCGGGGTGCACCTACCCCGTAAGGTATTGAGACTTTTTTCATTAATCTCTTGCATTCAACACATGTTTAAAAGCAGGTCTATCGTGGAGATTCTTGCATGGCATGCCAACCACCACTCAAATGATGAAATGATGTGTGTCCCTGCCGACTCACCTGCATGGAGGTACATCAAAACTCAATGGCCAAAGTGTTGGAGCCTCGACACTTTAGGCTTGGGTTATCCTAGTGATGGTGTCAACCCCTTGAGTATGCAGGGTTGTCCACATTGGGTCACAATGCATGTCTTACTTGTGGGCCATCATCGGTGACAGAGAGGCCGGATGCCTTGCACAAGGTAATATATCCAAATAACCATCATTTCTTACCCAAGGTCATAGCAAGAACAAGGCTCCAACAAATGGGAAGACGGCTCTAAAGCTGACGATGGAAAATTGGGCAACCATTTGGGAAAGAGTACTACCACAACAATCCAGCTCCGAGTACTCCACCAAAAGGTATGTCAAGGTATTCCATATTTTTAAGGCTTACATATTGGAAGGACTTAAAAATGAAACACCTCTTGAAACCCATGCACATATTCAAGAATGTAGCCCACACCCTATGGGACCACATTATTGGCGAGAAGGACTCGTTGGGGGCGAGGGAGGATTTGAGGGTCTTGAAACTTCTCCCCACCTCTGCTACTCCACGTTGTGTCTCCAATGGAAAGATTGTGCTTCCTAAAGCACCATGGATGCTAGAAAAAGAAGAATTACACAAAGTGAAGGGTACCATTGCATCTATACACACACCAACACGAGGTCGTTCAAGGGAGCTTTCACAAAAGACAAGAAAGGTGGAAGCGTTCAATTGTATGGGTTGAAGTCCCATGATTGGCACAATATACTTCAGGTAATGTCCCTTTCTCTATTCTATCTATTGTTTGTGTGTATGACTTTCTCTCACTTTTCTTCCTCTAATTTACATTGAATTTTATTCTGCCGGTGAGTATACATGTGTATATGTCGAGACAAGAAAGCAGGGATGCTATTTTTAAACTTGGAGAGCTAGTAAGGTACACCATAAGACTCCACTCAACTGCAGTTTTTTTATGTACGCAATAGCCTCAACAAGCACTTAGTGTATTCTTGTGTGTTTTCTTGCAAATTTGTGAGCTCCAAGGAAATTAAAACAGATGCTATCCCTGCTGATCAAACACTTGCACCAAAAAATGTGTGTGCCATTAAGGATGCATTTTCTCGATTGGTCCTTCTTAGTCAAATCCTTCTCATGGTTCATGTGGTGGAGGATATTGCTATATATGGAGTAGTGCACGCACGATGGATGTTCTTTTTGTAGAGGCTTTTAAAGACTCTCAAAGATTTTGTGCGGCTACGGTCTAAACCAGAGGCATGCATGGCCGAAGGGTGGATTGTGCTGAAGGCATTTGTTTACATCTCAGAGTATTTGACACAAGTTGATCCTTCAATGCCTCACACGTGGTCAGAGGAGGAGGATGCAAGGATGAATTCACACTTGCCAAGTAGGAAAAATTATTTAACATGGATATGAATCTATCTTGAGTTGTCAATAACTTTTGTGTTCTCAATGCAAAGGTTATGACCAAGTGGGTGGACTTGTGGACAATGGCAAAGGCAAGGCATTTGAAAGAGAGAGAGAAGCATGCAAACAAGTACATGGAGGAAGGAGAGCACCCCCAGTGCCTAGACACCTTGCATGCTTCCCAGATTTCATTAGTGGGGAGTAGATTCATGAGAGATTGACGAAGCAAAAGCGCGTGGAGAAGACATCACCGACAAAGAATGGGAGTATGCACGAGGATGCGTACCAAAGGTAGAGTACTCATATACCTAAACCATATTGTATAGTATTTTATTGAGTTTAACTTTGTAATGATAAAAGATATTTTCTTATTTTGTAGTGCCTTTCCTTTAACTCTATGTGTTGAAAGGGGCTTCACTTTTTTATGCGCGTCATTGAAAAGCGTTAAACCACCATGGACTGTGGCATCATGGGAAACTTTGACACAAATGGTGATGAAGCCAGGTACCGTGAAACTATTGAAAGGATACTAAAGGTTTGTTTTAGAACCTTTCATACCTTCATCTTTGAGTGAAAGTGGTTTGCAAATGTGTCTAGACGACATGAGAATGGCCTCTACATGGTGGAGTTTAGTTTGCATCGCACAGGGAGGTATGACTATCTAGTTTTGCCACTCAATTGTGAGTAGGTGAGTTACTAAATTTTTTATTCTTATTTGCTTCTAACATTAATTATACCAATGTTACTCACTTTGAGCTTCTCTTTTATAGATCATCTATATCCTAGCAATCCACCAACCAAAACTTTGGTTCGTAATTCCTGTAACTCTTCGAGTGAGAACCATTTTTTCCACTAATGAAGTGGAGACCATCGTCAACCCTTGTCCACCTCCTACTTTGGATGGGGGGGAGACAGAGGAGAGGGAAGTTGACGAATCAAGTCCGGAGGCCACAATTCTTAGCACGGATGATTTTCATGATGGTGATGATGAGATGGAGGATGAAAAATTCAAAGATGATGAAGCTAACGCATCCACAAATGACAATTCTATCTCTTTATTGATTTATGATCCATGGGTTTAAAATTGGATGATGCTTCTTGTAGGAATATTTTGGTTGGAAGATGATTCATAAACATTTTACATACTTTAAGTTATGATTTTTTTGGGTCGTGTCTTCCATTCTTCTTTCTCTCCCCCCTCTTCTTCTCTCTAATTTTGTGAAGCATGCTAAATTATAATAATCAAGTGATAGTGATTAGTTTAGTTGTAACCAAGTGTAATCCCACATAGCTAACTATTGCTCCATGTTTTCATATCTCTTTTTTTAAAATTTGAAGATTTCATATAATGTTCTTTAATTTTTGTTAAGAGGAGAAAAATACCAAAATATGTGGGCGGGGGGGGGGATGTTCAAGCCAAAATTTGAATGTTTAGACACTAAATTACGCTTTGAGAATAAACATGGTAATATTAGAGGTAGCTTTTGCAGTAATAGTTGCAAAAATAATCGCGATAATGTTCGAAATGCAAAAGAAACCCCCCCCCCTCTCTCTTCCCTCTTCAATTGATTTTGGACCTTCTCTCTACAAAAAGCGGTAAAAGACTGTGGTAAACAATTAGAGATTTTCATAGTGGAAGAGGATCTCAAATTGCTGGAGTAGGAGGCCTCGTAAGCAGCATGTAGCCACAGACAAAGGGGTGTATGGATCCAAAGTATCAAATTTCCTATAGAAGGTGAGCAGAGAAGCTATCAGGAGGAGGGAAGTTAAGCCCATCCTCTCACTCATATTCTATCGAGGATTCATCAAAGGCTACACCAAAGAGCATCGTTTTTTGGATCCATTGGGGCACTAGTTGCTCTAATTTCAACTAATTGAATTAGCTATAGTCTCCATGAGCTTATTGTTTTAGTGGGTATACACTGTCTTTCTCCCTCACTGTCATGCTTATCTGAGTTTCATGTACCCTAGTGGTTTTTATGTGTGGGAATGCTGTGTATGCCAGTGATATCGAAGTGTTTGTTTATGTATGAATTATAAATTGGGTGCAATTAGCTTACGACAAGATGGGCACATGTTGTAGATTTTTCAAGAGCACACGATCGACAAGATGGGTACATGTTGTAGATTTTTCAAGAGCACACGATTGTTAATTGATTGTGAATTGCCATCTTTGGGTGGATGTGTGTGTTTGCCCGAGCTCTCATCAACGTCAATAATAAAAGATTCCTCAACATAGAGTGACATGATACTCAAGATTGGTGACCACAATATGAATAGTAAAACACTAAATTTGTTGGAAAACAATAATACATAAACAATTAGGACAGCATAAGTTTTTGTTACTCAAAGTGAAGAGCGAGAGTAGATGAACAAGTTTCGTCCAAAAGCGCCATTGCATTGTACTCCATGGCACTTTTTTGTTTGTCCAAATTTTGAGTAGAAGGCCCTCAAAAATTGAGATGAAGTTTTAGGTGTCAAAATACAAATTAGCAAGTAAATGTAATCAACGATTCACCACATCAACTAGCAATAAATACTACACAAAACACAAATTTAATTTCTCTTAGCACAAAACAATCACGATTAACAAGAAATGATATTAAAAAAAATCCAACAATTATGAATCTTATAAGCGAACCGCATATATATACTCTATTTCATCACCATGAAATAAATCGTTGCATGATTCTTTTCGCTCGCATACCATGTTGAAGTGTTGAGAGAAAGAGAGATGAGACAAGTGACGCACCATGTATGCTCCCAAAGATTGATTCATATCGAGGACAAGATACATATATATAGGTGAGACCAAGTTGAGTAGAGTGAGCCATATATATCTCCAACACCTTCAAAGTGCCAATCCTCAGAAGAGGAATGTAGATGTAGAAGTGCCACTAGTAAAACAAATATCACAACTAGTTGATCAAATTTCAAAATCTTAGACACAATACTCCATGGAAGAAGCCCAATGGATTCATAGGAGAGACTTTCCAATATATCTGTAGGAAATAAAAAGATGGATGAAGCTAGGCACCACCCTTTGAAGTTGAGCTTGACCAAAAGCTCGATAAAACTAAAGAAAGACACCAAAAAGTAATAGCTTAAATCAAATTAGAGAGATTTTTTAGAAAAAGGATACATGGTATGTTGAAGAGGAAAGAAATTTAGAGAGAGGAAACAGATCTTGAATCTCCTCTTGACTCTCCAAGAAGTTAGCAATCTATAAATAGAGATGTTACCAAAGATACAACTATTGGAGCTATATGTGGCTCACTCTACTCAACTTGGTCTCCCCTATATATATATATATATATATATATATATATATATCTTATCCTCAATATGAATCAATCTTTGGGAGAATACATGGTGTGTCTCTTGTCTTGTCTCTCCCCACCCTCTCTCTCTCTCTCTCTCTCTCTCTCTCTCTCTCTCTCTCTCTCTCTCTCTCTCTCTACATCTCAACATGCTATCAAAGCGGGACCAATCACACGACGATTCAACTCATGGTGACAAAATTGATTATGTCTATGTGGTTTGTTTGTGAGATTCATAATTTCTACTTTGGACCAAATCATGTAGTGGTGGTACCAAAAAGGGGTGTCTTGGATAGTCCTTTGGTAGAACTTTATAAGCCCCATCTTCATGTGTTACATGTAAAATAAACTAGCATTTTATATATAAATGGATATATTTTTTCATGTAGAATCTAAAACTATAAAGTACAACAACTTTTGTTTTTTTTGCAAAAAATTCATTGGTCCCCACGTTTTTTAAAGGGTACTATCAAAAAGCGCAAAAAGTGATACCACCTATACATGCTTTCACCCTTTTGAGAATTGATTCTTGTTAACCATGATTGTTTTGTGTTAAGAGAAATGATTAATGTTTTGTATAATATTGCTTATCGATGTGGTGCATCTTTGATTACATTTGTTTGTTGATTTGTATTTTGACACCCTCAACTTTGTCTTAATTTTTTAGGGTCTTCTGCTCAAAATTTGAAGAAATAGAAAAGCATAGTGGGGTGGAAGCACAATGGCACAATGGCTCTTTTGGACAAAAATCATTCCTCTACTCTTGCTCTTTGTTGTGAGTCCTGGGTTGCAGCAAACGGAGTTTACAACAAAAAGCTATGTTGTTTTTGTTGTGATCGAGCTTGACAGAGGTTTTGTCTTCGTGAAAGCGTCCGCAATCCTTATGTTATTTTTAACAGACGTCAAATTTTTTTCATCAAATTTAGCATTTAACTATTCATATTGTGACCGTCAATCTTGAGTCTCATGTCACTCTATTTGAGGACTCTTTTATTATTCACATCTCCTTTCACCTGTTTTTTTGGGTGTTGTCTCTTGTCATCTTGAACTTTTGTAGATTGAAAAAAAACGACTATGATATTTTTTTTGGTCTTTAGTCATTGCCTTCATCATATATGGTGTGGAGATTTTACGATCTTGCTTTATACCTCTTCTTGCAATCGGATATGGCTATGACTATTTCATCAATGGTTCTCCTTCTGGCCAACACTTTGTTCCTCCTTTTCAAGGGCAAGGATTTCCTGGTTGGGAAGCAAAGATGGTCTTAATTTTTAAAGGAAATGAGCTCTCGGATATTGTTCTTGGGAATCATGTATGCCCGTCTCCGATAACGTTCTTGTCACTGAAAGACCTATATTTGAAGAGTGCATCTTGCATATACGGATTGGTAGCAACGTGATAAAGCAACTCATTCGTACATTCTTTCTTCTCTCAATGATTCTCTTTTGCTTGATGTGTATGGAATTCCTACTTCCCACAATGTATAGAAGTATCTTATTGAAAACTTCCAGAAGAAATATATCACAAAAATGCTTAATTTTTTGTACTGCTATGACAGGACATATTGAGTCTTTCAAAAATGCTTAATTTTTTGTACTGCTATGATAGGACATATTGAGTCTTTCAAATCTATTATAATTAGCTTATTGCTGCGATGATCTTGCTCCCCAAAAACAGCTGATTAAACTTCTCCTTGATAATGTGAATGACTCTTCCTATGATAACATTGTTACCATTCTTTCTAACAAGGATGGTCTTGATTTTCACCAAAGTTTCATATCTTTAATTGAATACTCTCAACATCAAGAACGGCATAATGTTAGTCATGATATAGCTATGATTTCACAAGGGGAGACTAGGTCACAACAGATGGAACATTCTTTTTATGCTCAAAGGCCTCCATTTCAACGAGGAAACCTTGGAGGTGGTCGTCGCTGTTGGACGAGCGACTCACACACCCATGAAGTGCATGCAAACACTACCTAGATCAACATAATGTCAATCGAGGACACAAATGACACGATAGGCACATGGAGGAAATCTCTTTAGCTTGTCAGGCTGAGACCATCCTACACATAAAACACTCTGGAAGGCCAACTATACCACAATCAAGAACCTCATTGCTCTCAACGACACCACCTAGCCACAGACACACATACGGAATGTGACTCACCTAATCATGCCAGATTCGTACGAAACTTAAGGAACACCATCCCCTCACTAGGATACACCTGTCCCTAAGCTTCTACACTCAAAACCCTCACTCTGAACCCATCTGTGGAAAACGCGTAGGATGACAGAGTAGAATTTTGAAAGTGCCCGAAACTGAAATTTATGAGTACCTATGCATAGCTTATGTCGCCACGATTCTACAGACATTGTTTGATACACTTACGGCCACAAATAGCTCGTAGATGCGGCGGCGTGTGCGCTTCGTCTCGCGTGGAATGCTTGGCGTTGTTGCGTAGCTCTCCTCGAGCCTACATCAATGATGCAGTCGGATCTCCAATTTGTTGAGCGAGTCGGGCGTAGCGGGAGGATAAAGCTCACACTCACTCTCTTTCTCTCTCACACACAGTAGACGGCAACGCTAAAATTTTGATTATGATAAAAGTCTTTTTCTTTACAAAATGACCTAGGTACCTTATATACTAAGGCTACCTTAGGTTTAACCAAAAATGGGGTTGAAAGGGTCAAATGGCTTTGTATTTACAATCTGGAAGTGCCATTGCACCCCGGCTTCTGAAACTAGGATAACTACTCATTACAAATGACATTTATAGACATAATCCGCAGCATTTCATAACTGGCAAAAGATAAGACTTTGGTGCGAAACTTGAGTTATGTTGTGTTGTTGACCCAGTGGTCAACACTCCCCCCTTCCGCGTTCATGTCGTCCCTGACATGACCTCATTGTCGATGGTTGGCGATGTGGTCTTTGCTGTAATGGAATTTACCTATTCAATTTGAGAGTAGCGGAATTTAATGAGATTACTTTCAAGAAATGATTTTGTGAGCATAGCGGGTAGACATAATTGAAGATAGAAACATAATTATAGCAATTAGTTAACTTGGCATAGACAATACTTTTGCAAGAGAGAGAGTTTAGAGAACATGACAACAGTTGAGGACCGGATTTATGTGGAGCCGGTCCCCCCTCCAATAGGCATTTGTATTATGATTTATCCCATAAAGAGAGACTTGTTACAATACAGTCTTTGTGTTCCTTGTGACCTAGGTGATGCCATGAAGATGGAAGGCTTCATGCATCACAAACATAACATAAACTTGAAGAAAGCTTTAGCTATCCCAAGCCTCAGTCCAAAGACCTCAAACACCTTCGAAGGTGGAGAGAGCTAGCAGGGAATGAGGGTAGGGAAGAGGAAGAAGAAACATTTCGTAGGAGAAAGAATTAGTTCCTCAATTATCATACTCTTGTTGCTAGCATACATATTAGCATAGTAAAGAAGAAGAAGGAGATGGCAAGCTTAAGCATTGAAGCATGGCTCTTGGTTGGATTTGCACTCCATAGCCAAGAGTGTTGGTGTAGGCTCTCAACCTCTACTTGCTTGGAGAAGGAGAGGGAGCTCTTGCACTTTGCATAGTACACAATGAGAGTGCTTGTGAGTGTGTGTGGGTGAGTATACCCCCTAAGCACCCCCCTAGCTTGCTTGGGTCCCCCCTTGTAGCTCATGCTTGAAGCTCATTGGACCCCTCCAGGCCTAGCCAATCACAAGCAGAAGCCATTACAAGCAACAGAGATAGCCTTGGGACAAGTGTCCCCCTTTCCCCTTTGAGAGAGAGGACTTGATAACTGCAAAAAAAATTAGATAATTCAAGTAATTTATCATTGGACCCCTTTGAAGCCTAGCCAATAGGCTTCAAGAAACACATGAAGGTAACATGGGTAGGGACCTGACATGTGTCCTTGCTGCCTCTTCAAGATGGGGCTTCCCTTGTGAGTGTGAGTGTGTGTTCTCTCTCTAATCCCTAGGAAAAGGGCTCGCCCCCCCTCTTGTAGGGATTCTTTTGACTTTAGGATCTCAAGCACCTTAGTCATCAAGCATGACAAATCACTTGGACTAGGGGGTATTCCAACAAGCATCTCAGGCAAGCATGTCAAGGCACCTCAAGCACCTTAATCAAGTGGCAAGTCAAGCACCTCAAGCATGGAGTAAGTCAAGCACCTCAAGCACCTTAAGCAAGCACCTCAAGCAGGACAAACACCTCGAGCTTGGGCCGGGTTCCCACCTCAAGCTCAGCCCTAGCTTACCTAAGGTCAAAGGACTTTTACACACATTATTGGAGGTCTTCAATGAAGCTAACCCTAAGGTCTTATGCTCCATTGGTTAGCCTTGCTCTTGATAGACCATCTCCCATTTGGGCCCCTTTACTATTGGCCCCGTGTTGAGATAGATCTATAAGCACATATCTATATCTTAACACTTGTTCCCGTTTATTCTCCCACATTAAGTGATCAATTTAATATGAGAAAATCATTTGGGTTGGTTAGATATTAGATTTTATGACATTACCTCTCTCTTGAAATCATAGTCGTCCTCGACTATGAGGTAGAAGAGATAAAGGCTTAGTCATTAGTCAATCGTACTTAGCAGGTAGAGGATCCCTTTTTTACCCTACGACATCTTTCCAAGATGGATGAATAATCCATTTGGTGCTTGGGAGACATAGCTGCCACAAGCATGTCTGCTCTTTAGTCCATTTCATTCTCCCAAAGTAGAGTGACAAATTCTACTAGGTGTTTGAGAGACGTCGTCATCACAAACATGATTCTAAGCATGCATACTAGTTAAATTTGTGCACAATTAAAAAGAGGACTAGTCATATAAGACAAAAACATGAGTCATTTAAAAGAAATTTGTACATTTGCTTACTCTAATGTAGCATTGTAAGCATTGACAAGGTTCATACTATCCTTAAGTTGTACTCCTTGCATCCATCTAGCATCTTCAAAAGGATAATTTTTGAACTTAATAAGATACCGTCGGATTATCTTACCATGTCGTAGTACCTTGTCTTCATGCCAAAGGACAACTTCGGGTTGTAGCACCTCTTCTTGGTCTTCAATTTCGGGAGGGTCTTCAATAATTGGTTCAATTGGTGGCTCACCTTTGTAGGGCTTAAGTAGGCTTACATGAAAGGCATTGTGTATAAGCCAAGGGTTGGGCAACTTGAGTTGATAAGCCGTCTCATTGATAGGCTTCAAGATTTGGAAAGGACTATAGTATCTTTTTGCTAGTTTAGCATAATACTTTTGATGGTCCGTAGGATTTTTGCCCGTCGTTTGCCTTAATCGAGCCTTAGGAAACTTGAGTAAGACCCAATCATTTTCGTTGAACATTAAGGCTCTTCTGTGCTTATCAGCAGCATCTTTTTGCCTTTGTTGAGAGATGGCTATAGCCTCCCTAATATTTTGAAAAGATTCTTGTAGGTCACGGCTATACTCATCGGCGGCGAAGATCTTCCCATGTACTTTGAGTAGCAAGGGACTTTTAGTTCTTCCCTCTATGATCTCGAAAGGTGCTTTCCCCGTAGAAGTATGGACAGTATTATTGTAGGCATACTCTACTAGAGGTAAATACTTTTCCCATTGTGAGCGTTGATCTACTTTGGTAATATAAGTCTTGAGTAGATAGAGTATCGTAAGATTGGCTATCTCACTTTGGCCATCCGTTTGTGGGTGATAGGCCGAAGAGAAATTCAATCTTGTTCCTAGATTTTCAAAGAGACCTTTCCAGAAATTACTGGTCATTCTAGGATCTCTATTTGACACGATGGATGTGGGTAATCCATGGTGCTTGAAAATTTGAGATATGAAGAGAGTTTCCATTCGATGTGCCTTAATAGACTTTCTGACAGGAATAAAATGTACTTGCTTGCTAAACCTGTCGACTATTGTCCATATTCCTGTATTCCCATGGATAGACTTGGGTAATCCAAAGATGAAATCCATGGATATACTCTCCCATGGTGAATTTGGAATAGGCAATGGCTGGAGTAATCCAGGTTGCTTCCCTCTATCATACTTGGTCTTTTGGCATACTACACATTTTGAAACATACTCTTGTATGTCCACTTTCAGGGTAAGCCAATAAAAATACGTCTCTACTCCTCGGAGAGTAGGTTGAATACCTCTATGCCCTGCATATGGAGGAGCATGGGATTCATACATAACCTTCTCACGAAGGGAATGGGTAACACATAGCCTATTGCCGTGGAGAAGATAACCATCCTGCAAGGTGAATGGTTCCTCTTTCTTCCCCAAAGCAAGGGATGACATTATGTCTCTAAAGTAAGGGTCAGTAGCATACTCATCTATCATAGAGGATAGATCATTGTGAGTAGCTATAGACACCGCATTAACTTTTGGTCGTCCTGAAAGTGCATCGGCAACTTGATTGTGCTTACCAGCTATGTGAGCAATATGGAAATTAAATTGCAAAAGAAAATTTTCCCACCTCATTTGTTTGTCGGAAAGCTTGGTTTGCGTCATGAAATAATTGAGACTTTGGTGGTCGGTTCGTAGGATAAATGGAGTCCCCAATAGGTAGTGCTTCCATGTGTCTAGGGCATGTAGAACAACTAAAAGCTCTTTCTCATAAATGCCCAAGACTCGTTCATCACTATTGAGCCTTCGGCTCTCATATGCTATGGCATGCCCTTCTTGAAGCAAAACCGCTCCAAGGCAATCACCGCATGCATCACATTGGACCTCAAATGGTTTTGAGAGATCCGGAAGCATGAGGATTGGTTGGAAAGTAAGATTCTCTTTGAGTTTTTCAAAAGCATTTTGCTCCTTAGCAGTCCATACAAACTTAACATTCTTCTTTGTTAAGTCGTGTAGTGGTCCTGCTACTTGAGAGAATTTTGCTATGAAGCGTCTATAGTATGCACACATACCAATAAAGCTTCTTAGCTCATGTAGATTCCTTGGGTTAGGCCATGATTTTATTACCTCTAACTTTGATGGATCCATACGAATACCATCGTGAGAGATAATATGACCTAGATATTGAATCTCTTGAAGGAAGAGTTCACTTTTCTTTTGGTTGAGAAAAAGTTTGTTTTCCCTCAAGGCATGAAAAATCACTTGGAGATGTTGCTTATGTTCCTCCAAAGATTTGGAGTAGATGATGATATCATCAAAGAACACTCCAGTGAATTTACGATATGGTCTAAAAATTTTCTCCATGAGACGATTGAAAGTAGATGGTGCATTAGTCAAGCCAAAAGGCATGACTAGATATTCATAAAGACCAAATGTTGTGCGAAACGCGGTCTTTAGGATATATTCATCCACTATCCTTATTTGATGATAGCCACTCTTAAGGTCAATCCTACTGAAGTAGGTAGAGCCTTGTAGTGTATCAAACAGATCTTCTACCCGAGGCACGGGAAATCTGTTTTTGATAGTGATATGGTTTAGTGCTTGATAGTCCACACACATACGGTATGTACCATCTTTCTTTTGCACTAAAAGGACTGGAGAACAAAAGGGAGAGGAACTAGGCCTCACCATCCCTTTGTCTACCAATTCCTGTACTTGCCTCATAATCTCCTCTTGTTGAGCTTGTGAGACTTGATAAGGAGGTTTGTTAGGCGGTGAGCTTCCTGGAAGGAGCTCAATACGATGGTCATCATCCCCTCGTTTTGGAGGTAGTTCCATAGGGATATCATCGATGAACACATCTTGGAATCCTTTTAGAAAAGTAGACAAGTCTAACTCTTCTTGATTCCTATCATTTTCATTTGATGAAACATTATTAGCTTTTAGAGACTCTTTGACATAAATCATGTACGCAAAAACTAAGCTCTTCATTGATTTATCAAAAGAAAGAGGATTTACAAGTGGAATAGTGCGACCACGCTCAGTAGCATCTATATACATGTTCTTTCCCCTGTAGGTGAAGTAAATTCTCCTTTCAGGGAACTTCATGCTGGCAGCCATGCGATCAAACCATGGTGCCCCTAGGATAACATCTTGATGTTGGAGAGGAGAGATGAAGAAGTCTTCTTTGTCGACATAGATTTGGACATGAAGCCTCAACTTCCCAATCAAGGGAGTAACGGAGGCTTGTTGTCCCTTGAAAACTGCATTGGCTGTTACTATATCTCCCATCTCAAAAGCTTGAATGCCCAACTTGGTGGCCAACTCTATTGATATGAAGTTGAGAGTAGAGCCTGGGTCAAACAAGATGAAGTCATCATGCTCTCTTACCTTTCCCCACGCATAGGAAAGTGATGATCCTTTGTAATGACCATCCTCTTTTGGAGCTCCGATGGTGGAAGCCCTAGGAGTCTCATTGCGAGTATTCTTCTTGGGGCAAGAACGATAGCCATGTCCTTGCTCTCCACAATTGAAACACTTATGGTCCTTGCGAAAAGCTTCAAGCTCTTCAGGAGAGAGTTTGTTTTTACCTTTGTAAACTCCCTTCTCCTTGGAACGATTGTTGTTGTTGTTGTTGTTGTTGGAAGTGCCTTGGGAATTATTTTGAGCATTGGATTTCCCCTTTGCATCATTTTTATCTTTGTTTTCCATGGGCTTGACATTACATCTAGCCCCTTGATGGAAATTGATGCGTGAAGCAACCATGGTGTGGTGGATTACTTCGGTAATAGTACCGGGCCGTTGAGAGTTGATGTATTCGGCCATCTCTTCAGGTAATCCGGCACAGAATTGCTGTCTTTGTTCGGCAAAGTCTATCTTTTGAAAGACAGTAGCTTTGAGATGTAAATCCCAAAACTTGTCTACATACTTGTTGATAGACTCATGAGAGAGAAGCTTCAAGCCGCGCCATTCGGTAAGAACTTTATCTTTAGTATCACTTGGAAGAAATTGCCTCATGATGGAAACTCGTAGAGTTTTCCATGTCTTTGGGGCTTCTCCATTGCCACGAAGGCTAGCCCACCATTGACGAGATGATTTTTGAAAGTGCATAGCTACATGGCGTATCTTGGAGGACTCTGTGAAGCCCTCGTCCCCAAAGGCCGCATCAAATTGCTGGATGAAAGCCAAAACTTTGTCGGTAGCACCAAAGGTGCCATCATAGGTGAGAAAAGAGATACTCTTTCCTCCCTCCTTGAACTTCTTTAGATTTTGTGACCTTCGCCATGCAGGAAATGATTTGCGATGTCCTCCCCTCTTGTATTCTCTAGGAGAATAGCCATAACTTTCATCGGAAGAGGAGGAAGGTGAAGAAGAAGGAGAAGAGGGTGACCTCTTCCTAGCCCTTTTCTTCCTTTGTTTCCTCTCTTGCCTTTTAGAGTGATGAGGAGAAGGACTATAGGTTGCTCTTTTCCTCTTGGGAGGAGTAGGCAATCGTCTAGACCGCCGTCTTCGTGGAGCCACATCTTCAGAAGAACTTAGACTGTCATTGCTTTCTTTCTCTTTGGATTCCTCCTCTCGAATGGGAGAGAGTCTTCTTTTGGGGGTCTCTTCAAGAGGCCTCCTAAGCTCTCTCTCCTCTGGGAGAGGAAGGGAAATTCCATAAGCACGAAGTTGTTGAGTAACTTCGGCTTGCAAAACAGGGTTGCCCATAGCTTGTTGCAACCTAGTGATGAGATAATTCACAAACATGGGAGCATCATCATTAGCACCTTCATGTGCAAAATCAAAGCTATCAATGTTCATTCTACTCTCTTGATTATTGTCAGCCATGTTAAAAAAAATTATGTTTATACTTAGTGTATGCTTTGGCAATACAAAACCTTAGTTGCCACTCCTCTTAGCCTTTGAAAATCGGCTCTTAAGTATCTACACCCACGGCTCAAAGTGGTTAATTATAGAGAGTAGAGGAGTACGTCTAACATAGCAGAGTTGCCAAGGGTTAGCTCCTTTCGGACTTCTTATGGCTCAATAATGGTAAAGCCGTAGGCAAGTCTAGAATGACTCCATTATTAAGTCCAAAGCTCCCGAGGTGTGCACCATCCCCCACATAGTGGGCTTAACAAAACCGATATTAGATCCCAGTTCCACTTACTCTATTATAATTAACAACATCAACCATTTATAGGCTACTTAAGGACCTCTCTTCTTAAGCAAGAAAAGAGAAACCAAATGCTCTGATACCAATGTAATGGAATTTATCTATTCAATTTGAGAGTAGTGGAATTTAATGAGAGTACTTTCAAGAAATGATTTTGTGAGCATAGCGGGTAGACATAATTGAAGATAGCAACATAATTATAGCAATTAGTTAACTTGGCATAGACAATACTTTTGCAAGAGAGAGAGTTTAGAGAACATGACAACAGTTGAGGACCGGATTTATGTGGAGATGGTCCCCCCTCCAATAGGCATTTGTATTATGATTTCTCACATAAAGAGAGACTTCTTACAATACAGTCTTTGTGTTCCTTGTGACCTAGGTGATGCCATGAAGATGGAAGGCTTCATGCATCACAAACATAACATAAACTTGAAGAAATATTTAACTATCCCAAGCCTCAGTCCCAAGACCTCAAACACCTTCGAAGGTGGAGAGAGCTAGCAGGGAATGAGGGTAGGGAAGAGGAAGAAGAAACATTTCGTAGGAGAAAGAATTAGTTCCTCACTTATCATACTCTTGTTGCTAGCATACATAATAGCATAGTAATGAAGAAGAAGGAGATGGAAAGATTAAGCATTGAAGCATGGCTCTTGGTTGGATTTGCTCTCCATAGCCAAGAGTGTTGGTGTAGGCTCTCAACCTCTACTTGCTTGGAGAAGGAGAGGGAGATCTTGCACTTTGCATAGTACACAATGAGAGTGCTTGTGAGTGTGTGTGGGTGAGTATACCCCCTAAGCACCCCCCTAGCTTGCTTGGGTCGACCCCCCCTTGTAGCTCATGCTTGAAGCTCATTGGACCCCTCCAGGCCTAGCCTATCACAAGTAGAAGCCATTACAAGCAACAGGGATAGCCTTGGGACAAGTGTCCCCCTTTCCCCTTTGAGAGAGAGGACTTGATAACTGCAAAAAAAATTAGATAATTCAAGTAATTTATCATTGGACCCCTTTGAAGCCTAGCCAATAGGCTTCAAGAAACACATGAAGGTAACATGGGTAGGGACCTGACATGTGTCCTTGCTGCCTCTTCAAGATGGGGCTTCCCTTGTGAGTGTGAGTGTGTGTTCTCTCTCTAATCCCTAGGAAAAGGGCTCGCCCCCCCTCTTGTAGGGATCCGTTTGACTTTAGGATCTCAAGCACCTTAGTCATCAAGCATGACAAAGCACTTGGACTAGGGGGTATTCCCACAAGCATCTCAGGCAAGCATGTCAAGGCACCTCAAGCACCTTAATCAAGTGGCAAGTCAAGCACCTCAAGCATGGAGTAAGTCAAGCACCTCAAGTACCTTAATCCAGCACCTCAAGCAGGACAAACACCTCGAGCTTGGGCCGGGTTCCCACCTCAAGCTCAGCCCTAGCTTACCTAAGGTCAAAGGACTTTTACACACATTATTGGAGGTCTTCAATGAAGCTAACCTTGAGGTCTTATGCTCCATTGGTTAGCCTTGCTCTTGATAGACCATCTCCCATTTGGGCCCCTTTACTATTGGCCCCGTGTTGAGATAGATCTATAAGCACATATCTATATCTTAACACTTGTTCCCGTTTATTCTCCCACATTAAGTGATCAATTTAATATGAGAAAATCATTTGGGTTGGTTAGATATTAGATTTTATGACATTTGCTGTCGTTTTGGCTTCATCTATTGCAATGCTTATAACTTTGTCAAACCACAACAAGAACTATGATCCATTAGAGCGGACATCTATCATCATAACCATTCATCTTTTGAGATCCTCTGATTACTTTTTATGTCTGCTCTTCTTCATTGGGGACTTCTTTGTTCCTGTGCAATCATGTTGTTAGTGATGTCTGCAGCTTTGTCATTGTAGGCCATTCTTCGACTCACCATTGAGGAGAAGTATGCTATGATCTGAAATTGGTGCTCCAATTCCTTTGTCAATTGATTTGAGTAGCATTTCCTTATTGTTGATGTAGAAGGAATTTGTACAAGAGGATGGTGATAGGTGTCTTTAGATTAGGGTCTAAAACCTGGATGACCAAAGGGAAAAAACCCGGTGGGAAAAAAAATGCCTTTGGTATACGCTCTTATTGGAGTTGAGCAGTTGAACGTGAAGTACATGTTCATGAAAGGTGAGTGCTTGGGTGAAACACGAAAAGAGTGCCTGATGCAAGTGCCAATTATGGGACACTCTATATGCATATGAGGAATTTGTCACCAAAAGCATGCAATGTGAAAGAAGGAGATGATGGGTGTTTTGAGGAATAAATGTAGCACATGTGACATCAAAAGATGTCTCAGTAGCTTCCACCTTTCCAAGAATGGTTGTTGATGTAGAAGTTTCTCCACTCGTATCTCACTGTGCTCATTACGTGAGTGTCTTTTGGACCTTCTCCTTCACTTCACCAGACTTAAGTACTTAGACTTCGACTCTTTTGCTCACCTGTACCAGCATGAGAGACACATCGTAAATATGCTAAACTCTTCCAGCTTGAGTAGTACCTAGAATAGCTAAGACGCTTAGACCACAGAGAATATTACTTGAAGCTTTGGGACTAACACCTCACTCATTTTGTGGCTTAGCTACTCGACTCTAAATTTTATGACTTTTCGGTTGCGTGTTGACACTGCTTTGTGACAAGTTCTTCGGTTGTTGTAGTGGCTGCTGAGACATACTTCATGAAGTTTCATCATTTTCCTGTACCTTCTTCTCTTTGTAGTGCTCAGGCCTCTCGTCAGTCTTTTCTTCATGTGGATTATGGATTTTTTTTTCTTAATAATAAACAAAGAAAATCTTAAAACAACTCAACAAAATAAAAATCATTCAAATAGAAATCTAAATGCTATGTACACTATACACATGTCCCTAGGGTCTCATATATGGATTTTGTCCCCATACTCCTCTGTAACACTACTATGAGGGCATGTACTCTAAATTTTGTCAAAAAATTATCACAATAAAACGCAAAAATACAATGCGTTTCACAAAACATTGCCCTCTAATAGTCATAATATTAGGTCCGCATTCAGAATGCCTCCCCCCTTCCTATTTGGATTCATCCTTTACGACAGGGTATTGCAAAGGGTATGTGTTGTGATTGGGCAATTAAAAGTTGTGCCTATGCAGCCCTTGTAATGTAGCCCTATTATGCATACACAGTCAATGCATGGAAAAGATTTATGTTGTGCAAGATGTGGGTATAAGAAATTTGCTTATTGGCATTTGTTGGCGAGGCTTCCTATTTTAAGCAATGCAATGGTCTTTGAAGCTCCTGTATCGTTGCTTGATTGAAGCGACTTTCTCTCTTCTAACTGTACTATAATCGTAGGAAGAATTGTAAGAATTCAAGCAGCGATGCACTGACAGCAGGTTTGTTGTTCTTCTTTGGGACCCATTTCTTTGTGATTAGTGGTTGTTTTTTTGATGGCTCTCGTTTGGGAACCCATACTTGCCCGTGCTTCGTTTGTGTTTGAAGAGACTTCTTTGGGATCCACCTTTTTGTTGTGTGACTCGACAGTGGTCTTTGCTTCAGCCCTTGTACGCTTGGTTGGGGACAGGATTTAGGCTTTGAAAGTTGATACTGTGGTTGTTTTGGAATCCAAATGAATTCCTGACTTTTTTGTGCTTGAATCAACTTCTTTGGAGCCCAAACCTGAGTTGTGAAAGCTTGCGACTTTGTGATATTCTTACCCATTTGTGCACGCTTTCCTTGTTTTTGTTTTGGTGTTGGATCTTGTGATTTGTAATTAGAGATCTTTGTCTTCTTGATCCATATCTGTTTTTGGCCGATCTGGCTTTTTGGTATCCAGATTTGTTACTATCTGTTTTCTCGTAGGTGGTAGTTTCTTGGAGGACATTTCTAGCCCATTGATTGGAGCATTGTTAGCTCGTTGTTCTGGTCGTATTCCTCCAGGCTAAGTCTTTGCATCCTTATTAGGAGCCATGTATGAGGATGCTTGTGGTGGCTGTGTCTTCACCGAGGACTTTGGAATCCACTTTTGATGCACTTTATTCATGTAGCGATGACATTGATTCCCGGGTCATTGATCTTCTTGAAGCTCGAAGTGTTCTACAGAGTCATAGAACTCGTCGTCTTCTTCATATTTTGATTCTCCACATTTCTTTGTTTGCTCCTTATTTCGAGAGCTTGTTGATGTCTGGATCTCTTTGTTTTCTTGGATTACACTCACTACAAGATAAGGAATGACATCATAGCCATTTTCATCACAAAACTTTGTTGTGGGAGCATCCTTCACGGTGCACATGTCTAGAGTAGCCAAGATGTGTTCCCACACTACAACAAAAGAAGGTGTTATCGATGCAGATATCGACGCGGTCCATAGCTATCCGCGTCGCTCCGAAACCAGTGGCTATTAGCGACGCTGATAGCGACGTGCATAGCGACGCATATAGCGACGACCATAGCAAAAAAAAAAAATCTTGGGCAGAGGGCAGGTATCCTGGCCTGTGCCCAGTTAAAAGATGGACACAGCCACAACCAGACTTCCTGCCCTCTGCCCAAGAAAGCGAGTAGCACCAAAATATCAACCATGCTCCCGCGCATAGAAATTTCGGCAGAGTTCCCTTTGTTTTTATATAAACTTTTCAAAAAAAACCATATCATGTATACGCCTCCTACATGCTATCCATGTAGGATCTCACATGAGATTTAAGGTCAATGAAAGACAACCGTACCAACTGAAAAGCATAGCCATAACTTAAAAGCATAACCATAACGAACCATAACCATAACTTAAAAGCATAAACATAACTTAAAACCATAACCGGCTATAATCACTTTGATCAAAACCATAATGCAGATAACCATAACCATAAACAAAATTAACAATAACCATAAGCATAACCAGAAAGAGAAACAATAACTGTCTATACAATGACAATGACAATAATCATAACCATAAGGGAAACAATAACTGTCTGAACACTAACTGTTTGTACAAAAAAGAGACACAGAAGCGTGTCTGTGTCTCACAAAGAATATAGATGAAATCTGGTCCACTATTGACTAAGGGTCGCAACCTGCACATAGGACAACTCACAAAATTAGTATTGATATTACTTCGCATATACTAACTTAATTAAATCAACTCACACATATTAACGTCTCACCTCAAGCGATCAGCGAGACTGTAACGCCTCCCAGTCTACAGGCTCTCCTGAAGCTTCAAGATCATTCAGTACTTCATAGATACCTCTGCGACATCCATCTGACTCCTCCTCGCGTGATGGAGCTCAATGCATCGCAAGATTCTGTGTTTATATAAAAATCAAAGTAATAAGAATACATGATTCATCGCGTTTTAAAAAACGCCATAGTTAAGATTGGATTAGAAACTCACAAACTCATAGCGAAAGGTGTCGAAGCCTCCGCTGCCAAGATGAGATGTCCCCCTAGTCATCTGTCGTACCTGCACGGCCTCACGCTGCTGTCTGAACCGCGTGGCCATTGTCCGTTCATCCTCCCTGATCTACAGCCACGTCTCGTGTGGGATGCCCGAAGGCTTCGGCGAGCCGGTCCTGAAAGCCTTTCGAGCTGCATCTCATCGATGTTTGATGGTGTCCCGTGCAACACCCTTGATCCACCGCGCCGAAACAACGGAAGAACCCGGAGCAGGCTGGTACTCTCTCAGGATGGTCTCCACTATGTAAGTGACTTTTTCCTTTTCTTGCTGATCCCAAGACGTCAGAATGCTAGTCAAAAACTGCAGCTCCACGAGCTGGCAAATCCGTTGTCGCATCTCAGTCCCGACTCTATCCATGTCAACATAACCATCTCCCCGTACAGTATAGATCTTGGAGGCACTAGGATCGTGTGCCCCCCAAGGTGTCTGAGGTGTGTTGAGAGGTGTGCCTGGGTAAGACGGGGTTCGTGAGCGAGGAGGGGTCGAAGCATCTGTGGACCCTCCTCCACAGCAACCACCACCTCCACCTGAAGATCTCCGAGATCGGCGAGTGCGCCTGTGCTGCGGAGATGAGGACGTACCCACCTCTGCCCCACCCCTAGGTGTCGAAGCGGCCGTGATGGGAGAAGAAGGCTTCGTACCCATAGGTACCCATTCAATACAAGAGACTCTTGCACCAGCCATCCTTCTGCTATGCTCCCCTCTGGTCGCGCTTTTTGGCGAACAAAACCCTTAAGTGTTTTCATGAACCGCTCTAGAAAGAACATCCAACAGCTGTGGACTGTACCTACCACTGCAACCTCATCTACTACATGGACGAGAAAGTGCATTTGGATAGTTAGGCAACTCGTGGGTAGATACTTCTCAATCATGCAAACTACCTCAATGGAGTTAGCCCTTGCGACTACAATAGATTCCTCCCGTATCTCCTAGGAAGAGATCCACCGCACTAGCTCTGAAATCTTGTATATGCAGGTCCGTACTTCCTCCGTTAAACACCCCTTGATCGCAATTGGAAGAATGAATTGCAAGAACTTATGCCAATCGTGCGATTTCAACCCTGACAGTTGATCGTCACGGGTGAATGGTGTCTTGAGACATCGCATATATCCTGTTGGCGTCCTGAACTTTGAAATCACCCTTTTCACTTGTCCCTCTTTGTTTTTTAGCAATACCCATGGCGCTCTTGGAAGTTTTGTTTGACCAGCTGCATTGGTGAAAGTCCACAGCTCTGGCATCTTTCCAACCGACTACAAATCATCTCGTGAAGCTCGATTGTCTTTCATTCCCATGATTGTCTTCCAGAGGAGCTCTCCCACATTCTTGAATATATGCATTGGATCCAGCAAATGGTTAATTAGTAGATCACCCCAGTACGGCAATGTATGGAGAATGGACAAACGTTTCATTCCTGGAACAGGTTGCCCCTCATGTTGCTCCCATCGGCGACGCCACTCTTGTACATGCATAGGACGACATTCGACACGACCAAGCTGGCCTTCGCGCAAGTGATGGCCATCTGGAAGATAACAGTGGTGGCCTTGATAAATTGTCTTTCAAAGAGAGGTAGAATAGCGCACATCCAAAGACTGCTCGCAAATTAGACATGCATTGTATCCCAAAGTTGTTAGTCCTGCATATATCAAAGCATGAATCAGGCCAAGGAAAAGGGCTTGCGAATAGCGAGAATTTTGTAAATCAATAATCATTACCAGAAGCTTCTCCGTATCCTAGCCAATCATGCATAGTCCACATAAGAAGTCCATGGATCCTTGCATGCTGTTGTCCTACTAGTTCAACCGTATCTGCTATGTCGATCCCATGCCATAACTCCTGGAGCTCCTCAACTAGTGGAGCTAGATAAACATCCATGTTTTTTGCCTTGAACTTACCAGGTACAATCAAGCTTAAAATCAAATGACCCTTCTTGATAGCAAGCCACGGCGGGAGGTTGTAATTGATAAGGCACACAGGCCAAGTGCTCCATGACGAGCTTCTCAAGACAAATGGATTGACTCCATCCATTGCCATGCCCAAACGCAAATTGCGTGGTTCACTCTTAGAATGTGGCCAGGTACCTTCAATGTGCCTCCAAGACTTCGAATCAGTGGGAACCCTAAATGTTGCGTCAGTGGATCTAATCGTAGAATGCCACCGCATCAACTTTGCAATGGAACCACAACGAAACATGATTTTTATCCTAGGAATAATAGGGAAATGCCGCAACACTTTAGCTGGCACTATCTCGCCAACTGCATCTTGTTTGTAGCGCATTGCTCCGCACTTAGGACACGACAGACAATCTGTGAATTCATTGCGAAAAAGAATGCTATCATTTGGACATGCATGAATCTTGTTGTAGTCCAAGTCAACTGAGGTCAGAAGTTGCTTTGCGTCTGGCCTGGAGCCGGGGGGCATTTCATTGCCAGCCGGGAGAAGCTGCTCCCGCAATAACCTGTTTAAGCCACATTAAATTAAAAATCTCTCCGAGCACATCACCGTTGCAATCCGAAAATCTCTTTTGTAAATTACGTACCTAAACAAAGCAGTGACGCTTCCATCTAACCACCCGTACACTGGCTGAAGATTCAAAAACACCAGACAAGTACGAAGCACAGATATTTTAGCACCTTCATAGATTGGTTGACGTGCCAACTTCCTCAACATGTCTTCAAGAGATAGGCGCACGGCTTCTGGTGCTGCTTCATTTGCGTTCTACTCGCTTGTCTGGAAGAAGGCATCCAGCATCTCCTCCATGCCGTCGTCTTCTGTCTGTAAGCCCTTTTCTGCTTCCATCCGTGGCTCTATATTGGTCGGACCTTCACGCATAATCTTTTTTCTCTCTCTCTCAAATGTAGGTGCTATGTCGCGGAAATCAATGCCCATTCCGTAGGAGTCGTATCGTAGATTCTGTACGGTTTCTCTAGCAAACTCTCCGTATTTGTGCACATGCTCATTACATATCCTACACTTGCGCAGGATTTGATACTTGCAGAGCGTGCACGAGCATGCAATCTTTTCCTCCATGTTAGTTGATGACGTTGCCATCTACAATGATTATGAATGTTTTTTTAATATATATATATATATATATATACTCCTCACAATGTAAACTACCTCGCATTCTCTAGTCTTGCCCAATCTCCGTACACCTCGGTCCAGAGGTGTACAGAGATCAGGACCACCGGGTCAAAATCTCGTCTTTATTGGTCAAATCCTATATGGGTAGACACATACGTGCACTCCCAGGTGTACATGGCAATGCATGTAGCAGACAAAACCCCTTTGCCTCTTTTAGTTCCATAGTTTCTTCTCTGTCTACGAACCCACCTGCCTCCATTCGGAGGTAGCCTGTCATAGAAAGCTTTCCAATGCCGCACTTGATGAATCATATATTAAAGCATGACCATTTTTGTCATTTTTGTAATGTTCCGTCTGTTTGCAATTTTTTGCACAGGTTTTTCCAAGGATATTATGCCCATCCTGGTGTTTTTTTCACCACATGCACAAGCCATGGAAGTTCTTAGCCCAATGAAAGTTTTCTACCTGATTGTAAACCGGACGGGGCCTCCATGTCCAAGCCAGAAGATAATGTGGAGATGGATGAGCAACTTGAGAAAGGTTCAGAAGCCTTGCATGGTTCTTGCTCAAAAAAGCAATCTCGATCTCTCTTTCTCTCTCGATCTCACTCTCGCTATCTCTCTTTCTCTCTCTCTCTCGATCTCGCTCTCGCTATCTCTCTTTCTCTCTCTATTTCCTTATTTTCCTATCTCTCTCTCTCTCTCTCTCTGTCTCGCTCTTCACTTCCCTACCTCTCTCTCTCTCTCTCTCTCTCTCTCTCTCTCTCTCTCTATATATATATATATATATATATATATATATATATATACACATATATAATATATATATAACTCTCTTTCTCTATCTCTCTAGCTATTTCCTATCTCTCTCTCTCTCTCTCTCTCTCTCTCTCTCTCTCTCTCTCTCTCTCTCTCTCTCTCTCTCTCTCTCTCTCTCTCTCTCTCTCGCTCTCTACTTCCCTATCTCTCTACTGATCAAACGAGCGACTGAGCTAGGGAGATCTAGACGTCCACGACTGTGGAGGACTACACAACATCGACAGAGGCTGCATCAGAGGATCTAGCTAGGTCACTTTGGCTCGACATGCATAACGCCCGATCAGACTACTAACCATGGAGGAGATTCATGAGATCCGCCAGCGACAGCTGCTGGATCTCCTATGATCTACCTATCCCAGCTAGCTCGTTTAGATGTTTAGTCCATACCCAGCAGTTTAGGACTCCATAATATTCTATTTTGTCATCTTCTTACTCTGACTTTGTATCAGATCCATCACATTGTAACTTTCTTGTCTCATGTCTCATAGGTCACTTTGGCCTTTCGAAGACGTTAATATAACATTTCATTTCATTTCTCTCTTTAATTATTTTTCTTTAATTTTAATTTCCTAAGCATACATTAATCTCTCTCTCTCTCTCTCTCTCTCTCTCTCTCTCTCTCTCTCTCTCTCTCTTTCTCTCTCTCTCTCTCTCTCTCTCTCTCTCTCTCTCTCTCTCTCTCTCTCTCTCTCTTTCTCTCTCTCTCTCTCTTTGATTACCTACACACACACACACACATTTCTCTCTCTCTCTCTCTCTCTCTCTCTCTCTCTCTCTCTCTCTCTCTCTCTCTCTCTCTCTCTCTCTCTCTCTCTCTCTCTCTCTCTCTCTCTCTCTCTCTCTCCTAAACACACACACACCGCTCTCTCTCTCTCTCTCTCTCTCTCTCTCTCTCTCTCTCTCTCTCTCTCTCTCTCTCTCTCTCTCTCTCTCTCTTTCCTACACACACACACACACGATGTGGAGAGAGAGAGAGGGGTTGGGGGGGGCATAATACCTTTGCAGCAGGTGGAGGCCAAGATTTGAGCAGAGCGCAGGCAAAAATGGCCCCTGTTGCTCGCGGGTTTCGCTTTTGCCCCAAAAATTTTTGCGTCGCTATACGCATCGATATAAGCGTGGGAAATAAATCCTTTCCACGTGTATATCGACGCACAATGCGACGCGTATATCGACGCCCGCTAATTTCGTCGATATACGCGCGTCGATATCTGCATGTTGTGTTGTAGTGCCATCCAAAAGGCTCTAACTCTTCTTCAGGAAATGGTTCTGGGATATAGTCCATATCCTCTATAACCCGCTCTAGGATACATTCCTCACGTTTCAAGCTACCACATTGTGAAGCTCCACACATCCACAGTTCTTTAGGATTACCTAACCAAGCTGGAAGTTCTGATCCTGCTACTGTGGCGGAATCAATCTCCTCAACCGGTGTTCTCGTCACATCCCTATAGCTATGGTCCCTCAATTTTACCTTTGTTATGGTTTCCATATGTCTCAGGTATATATGGTCATAACCCCAATCTTGGACCATTTTCAATTGTCGCATGAATGGTCTTCCCAGAATGATGTCATAGTTGTTATTCTTGCCAAAATCAACAACAACAAAAGTGTGTTCATATTCAATGCCACAAGAAGTAATAAGTACTTTTTCTAGAAATCCTAGGGGCTTTTCCTTGTGTCCGTCTGCAAGCTGCGGGGTCATTCGTGTGGATATCAAGGCAGGTTTTCCCCATTTTTTCCAAACCTCTTTGGTTGCAATGGCCACACCAGCTCCACTGTCAAGGATTGCCATGGTTTTTACATTATTGAATTCCACAGGAAGGGTGGTGTTTCCATCTTCTCCCTCGTAATACTCGCCTACCTTGTTTAATGGCACTGGCCTAGTATTTAGTTGAGGCATTTCAAGCTCTTTGATGCCTTCCTCGATTTGAGTCATTGGGGTTTTTACACCAAATTTCTCTAGACATTTACCCACATTAGCCCACATGTTTGGTCTTATTCTGAGAAACTCGGCTAACATTATTGTACAGGTGACTGGGGTAGATAGAATATCTACTAGCCCCTTTGAATCGATGGCCTTGTTGGGAGACAGTCTCTCAGATGGGACTGCAACCACATCTGACTTGGTCTCGTACTCTCCCATGTAGGACGGTAGTGTTCTTAGCGAATGGAGTTGACTATCCATAGATTGTACAGATCCTTTGTCGCCCCAATACGATCGCACGTCTAGATTCATTTGAGATCCAGTCTCAAATTCCTCTATTGGTGGTAGAAACACTCCTCGTTCATCACCAGTCTTTTCTACTCGTTGTCTTAGTTCATCGGCTTCATTGGCCTCTCTAACTTGTTTCCACAATTTGTCAAGACCATCTATCTCTTTACAATCCTCAGGTATAGCTTGGTGAAATCCCTCATAAGAGTTATCCGTGGTATTCAGTACTATCCTTGGTTCTAATGTTGGGTCTTGGGTCTGTGCTCATGACTAGAATCTGGTTGTTTGAGTTCCTGATTTGGTGGGATTACTTGTGTATGCATGACATGGATCACATCGTCAGGTTTTGCAACTGGTGGTTCTAGTAAAGCTTGGGCTGTTTGAATCATTTTCTGGCACATTTCAAACCTTTGCTTTTCTAGTTCCGCATAGGGATATGTCATCCACCTGTGTTCTTGGGTTTGGTTGTTTTTGAGCCTCACATCATAGGCTTTTAAGAGGTCATCTAATGTCTCATTAACCTTCTCTGCCAACACAGATCCTCCTGAACTAGCACTTCTCGGTTTCTCATCTGTGGATGGTTCTTCTAGAGGTTTAACCATCTGTGTAAGAGAAGGTGCCTCCTTTTCCTCATGTTGTTTTATCTTCTCCTCAACTTCGGTAATCTTCTCAGCTAGGGATTTTTGCTCTCATTCCCTGCTTGCTTTCATCCTAGTCTTTCTAGATTTCCAACTATTTCGTTTGCTCTTGGTTTTTTGACTAGGTGTGTCTCTCTTTGGTCCATCATCCGTCTTTGGACTCGTGTCACTTTCCGTGTTCTTTGTCTCTGGATTCTCATCAGCTTTCTTCTAAGCTTGTGCTCTCGTAACCACTTGAACTGGTACGACATTTTCATTTTCTAAGCTACTAGGTAGCTGAAAAATCCCTAATACATTTTTCGTGATTTTCCTGATTTGGTTTGGGTTTTTCAGGCAATCGGGGATCAAGTGAGTGATGCCACACTCAAGAAAATAGGCATTTACTTCAGTGATCTCCGTATGAGGACATTGTTTGACCAAGTGGTTGTCACGACTTTTGTGACAATCTGTCTCTAGTTGAGGAGATTCTTTTAGCATTTCCTCTTGACTATAAGCAAGCTTTGACCTAGATAAGCCGCTATTTGCAATGAATCGCAATGTCCTTTCGTCCATTTCATACCCTATTTCTTTTGATTGAAACCCAGGAGGTGGAGGTTGTATCGGCCTCACCACTCCATGTGTTTCTCTAAATTTTGTTGCTCTGAAGGGTAGTACTCACTTTGGTTGCTATACCACATTGTAGTTGGTACTGGCGTTGGTTTATTTGATGCCTCCATCATTGGCATGTATCTCATGTCTACCTGCATTCTAGCACCTGGCAGCGGAGGTTGTTGTCCTAAGACAAGATGTGGCCTTAAAACTCCTACTGGTCCTGGCGCCTTCCCCGTAATGTATCTAGGTGGAGTAGGCGCTTCTGGAACAGGTTGTACATACCTCTCCCTAGCATTTTCCATGCTATAATAGCACTCTTCCTCCGTATGGTTCGTCCATTTTCTCTCAATTTCACACCACTTCGGCTCTCCCGAATCAGACCTTACAAGAGGAATCAACCTCTTGACCAAGTCGTCGATAAGCTTTTCTTGATCAGTAGGTGCCGTTGGCTTGGCAATGGACTCACTTATCTGTGAAACACTGTGCTGAGAGGATGTGTCATGTCCTTGAATCCTTAAGTCCTTTCTTTGTATGCCTCACAATTATCCACTAGATAAAGAGATTCTTTGATCAACTGGTTTAGCGTCATCCTCCTTATCATATGCAGATCCTTCTAAAGGCCCGCATGTCTCATTCCCTGGATAAAGATCATCATCAGTTGTGCTTGCATAGGTAATTTTGCTCTCGGATAGAGCTGAACATATCTCTTGAGCCGTAATGATGCTTTGCGTACTGATTCATCCTCTTTCTGTTTGAATCTATGGATTTGCGAGACCGTGTTGTGAGCAATGCCTTTTGGTGAGAATTCTTCAATAAACTCCTCAAACAACTAATCTAGGGTCTCAAAATCCCATTTTTCCACCGAGTCGAACCATGTAGCTGCATCATCTTTGTAAGAAAATAAGACGTAGCTAAATAGATAATTGAGTAGATTACTTAATGGAGAGAGACAGATTTATATACACGAGATTATAGAGTAGAGAGAGAGAGAGAGAGAGAGAGAGAGAGAGAGAGAGAGAGAGAGAGAGAGAGAGTACACATGATATACGTGGTTCACCCAATGTGGGCTACGTCCACGGGAAAGCATCCACTCAATGGCTTTAGTACTTCAAAACAAGAAGTAGTTTACAAAGGGATTATACCCTTAATGGAGCTCCCGCCTTGCTTCACTCTCACCACCTCACACTTACCTTGTTGCATCAACTTCACACTATGAAATGTGTGTAGAAATGGCCTCCTTTTATAGGCCAAAAGGGCTACCCTCTCTTATGAGAGACAGCCATGTGTAGCCGCCCTTGTGCGAATAAGTCCAAATCGGACCCTCCAATCCGCCCATGTGTGGCCGCCCTTGAGAAGATAAGTCTGCTTTTGAATTCGGCCACCGGCCACCGACCATTGACTTCCGACCACCGGCCACCGGCCATTGACTTCCGACCACCGGCCATCGGCCATTGACTACCGGCCACCGGCCAATCGACAGGTTGTTTTCCACCCACTTTCCGGCCGTCGTCCGGCCATAATATTTCGGCGAAAAAGAATATTCCGGTGAAAAAAGAATATTCCGGCCTTTAAAGTTGCCCCTGATTCTTGTCCGTGAAAATTTTGGTTTCCGGTGAGTGATTTTCCTTCACGCACGATGGCTTCTCCTCATAATGGGGGCCTTACAAATGTGCGCTTTTACCACAGAAAATTATAAGGGTAAATCAGGCTCCATACTTAACAATCTCCCACTTGGAGACTGATCTCCAAACCAAACCTGTGACTGTCTTCCATTCTGGCTTCCTATCCTTGAATGCCGATTGAAGATGAGCAAAAGCTCAACTTCTCCTTGTTGACCACCTTTGTAAACATGTCTGCAGGATTTTCACTTGTATGCACCTTTCCTAGCTTTAGTTGTCCCTCTTCCAAAAGCGTGCGTATGAAGTGATATCTCACCTCAATGTGCTTTGTCCTTGAATGAAAGGCTGAGTTCTTCGCAAGATGGATAGCGCTTTGGCTATTACTGTACAAGACACAATTGTCTTGTTTGAATCCAAGCTCTTCTAAGAATCTGTGAAGCCACAGAATTTCTTTGCTTGCCTCCGTCATTGCTACATACTCTGCTTCCGTGGTAGAAAGTGAAACCACTTTCTGCAGCTTTGAAGCCCAGCTTATTGCTGTGCCTCCAACCGTGAACACATAGCCAGTAGTGCTCCTTCGAGTATCTTTGTCACTTGCCATATCTTCATCAGCATACCCTTCTAGAAAAATATCAGTTCCTCCAAAATACAAAGCATTTGTTGTTGTCCCTTTTAGATACCTAAGTATCCACTTCACAGCTTGCCAATGCTCTTTACCTGGGTTTTCCATGAGCCTACTCACAACTCCCACTGCATGTGCAATGTCTGGCCTTGTCCAGACCATAGCATACATTAGAGAACCTATCGCTGCAGCATATGGAACTTTAGACATATAGGCTATCTCCTCTTGTGTCTTTGGACACATATCCTTCGTTAGTTTAAAATGACCAGCCAAAGGTGTAGAAACTAGTTTTGCATTTTGCATTGCAAACCTTTCTATTACCTTCTTGATGTAATCTTCTTGAGATAGCTTTATTGTCTTCTTCGTCCTGTCCCTTGATTTTCGAGGCCTTTAAAGTTGCCCCTGATTCTTGTCCGTGAAAATTTTGGTTTCCGATGAGTGATTTTCCTTCACGCACGATGGCTTCTCCTCATAATGGGGGCCTTACAAATGTGCCCTTTTACCACATAAAATTACAAGGGTAAATCAGGCTCCATACTTAACAATCTTCTAGAGTCAATCCAAATCCCGCAAACTGTGTCGCAAAATCTGAAACTTCCTCTGCTCTAATCACTCTTCTAAAAGCCGTTACGTGATCTCTCGGATCTTTATCTCCGGAGTATTTTATGTTTACCCATTTCTGGACTTGGGATGGTCTAACTCGTCGATTGTCTACAAGTCTAACTAGAGACTCTCCCAATCCTTCTCTTGTTATCGCTCTTGAAGGGAATCCTGGTGGCTCTCTTCTTGGAATTCCTATAGGAATTCTCGCGTTTGGCATTTGTGGTCCTTCATTGACCCAATATCCACCTCTTTCTAGTAAATTATGTGGATTTGTGCTTTCTACAACTCTGTATTCTCGTCCATACTTGTCGCAACAACTATAGATCTCCATTGACAGTCAACTCCGTATGTGTAGACATATAAGAGCTTGTAATCCGTTATCTCTTCTAGGTATGGATCTGAGCACCTATAAAGATTTACCTCATTGTCGTCAATGTATCTATATAGTCCTTCACTCTCATGAACAATCATCCAAACTCTCTCAACAAGATGGATCTTTATCAATGGCAAGTTTGGAAGATCCATTGTGGGAGGGTATTGCTCTATCGTCGGGATCTCCAAGCTTGTGTAAGTTGCGTTTGAATCTAGGGTAGACATGATTTCAGGGCTTAAGAGCTTTTGCTTGGTTCAAGTAGACTTAGTCCACTGTGTTCAAGTGCTTTGGTTAGGAAAAAGTCAAAAGTATGTCCAAAACCGCAACCGTTTCGTCACAATTCTCACAATTTGTCGCTTTCAGACACCCCTAACTTGCGGATATATTTTGAGGCCTCAATAAACGTTGGATTTTTCTCTAGTCTGTAGAGCCGCTCTCAGGCTACGTTTTGATATAAAAACTTTTCCTATCCGATACCGTTTGTGAAAGTTATGGCCAAAAAAGTGAAATGCAGTTTAGAATGGTCAAAATGAGTCCATTCAATTTTAAAAGAAGATTTGGGATCTCTGTGACACTGTGAACACTTCTGTATGGTCAAAATTACACTTGGACCCTAAAGATGGCGTAGAGACATCCTACGCGTAGGATGTCTATATGCTCAAAATTTAACAAAATTTGGTCTAGAGACTCCCCTTAAGTCCAACAACACAATGGTATGCTCAGAATTTCATTTGAAATCAAAAATCTCCTTGAGACATCCTACACGTAGGATGTCTTTTTGCTCAGAATGACTTGAAATTTTCACCCCAGCTTCTCCTTGATGTGCTGATCACAGCGGTGTGCTCATAGGTTGGTTTGGAGTCCTAAATCAAGCTAGAGACATCCTACACGTAGGATGTCTAACTGCTCAAATTTTGTCCAAACTTGATCCCAAGATTCTCCTAGTGCTCATCAACCCAATGGTATGCTCAAAATTGAATTTGGATGCCAATAGGTCAAGATTTAGGCTGCAAGAGCTTCTATTGCACTCCAAGAGTAGGATGTCTGACAATTCTTGTCTTTGCTTGGTAAATAGGCCAAACAAGGTCCAAATTCACCTTTGAAAAAAGTTCTGGAATCCTTGAGACACTTAGAACCTCCCTATATGGCCAAAGTAGAATTTTGACCACTTTATGACCCTGGAGACATCCTATGTGGAGGATGTCTTTTTGCTCTGTTTCAGCTCAAACTTGCACTGTAGCTTCCCCTTGATGTGTTAAACTCACAACTATTTTTACTTTTTGATTCTGACACCTATAGGTTGGTCAAATGATCAAGAATCTGTTCCATATCTGTTCGGATGAATTCCTAAGTCAAATCAACTCCAAATTGGACCAAAATTGACTAGGAGGCTTGCCTAAGGCTATACAACACCCTGCTATGTCCACAGTTTGAATTTGGCCTCTAAATCATGCTTTAGACATCCTACTCGTAGGATGTCTTACTACTCATAATTGCCCCAAATTTGAACCATAGACTCTCTTTAAGGTGCTGATCATTGTGGTATGCTCAGAGGTTGATTTGGAGTGCTAAATCATGGTGAAGACATCCTACGCGTAGGATGTCTAAATGCTTAGAATTTCCCCAAACTTGAGCCACAACTTCCCCTTGATGTCAGCAACCCAATGATATGCTTAGATTTTAATTTGGATGTCAAAAGACCCCAAAACTAGCTATGCTTGCCTTTTTCAGTAAAAAATGCTAAAGTCTCCTTAAAACCCAATTTTCTCACCCAAATAAGCTAAAAACTCTCACATGCACTCAAAACATCATGTATAACATGCACATGAAGTCACCCTATGGTTTGGTCTCAAAAATTATGCCTTGGGCACAATTTGGATAGGATGTCTGGCAATTTTTGTGTTTTGGTCTTATCCTGTCAAAATATGGTCAAGTTCCCCTTTTCAGGTGAAAATAGGGTAAAACCTACCTTCTGAACACACTGGTCAACTCGGAATTTCAAAATTTTCACCAGATTACCCTGTAGACATCCTACGCATAGGATGTCTACTGTGCTGATTTTTTGAGACTGAAGTGTCCCTGATGCTTCCTTATGCTCTCAACAAGTGCAAGTATGCTTCACAATTGCAAAAACATGCAAAAATCACTCAATTTAGCCGTTGCTGGAATTTTACGTTTTTTGACTCCGCCTTTTGGCTTTTGGTCAACAAAAATAGGGAAAAACACCCAAGTGAATATGTTACTAGGGTAAAACCTACCCTCTGAACCCACTGGTGCAGTCAGAATTTTCAAATTTGGTCTCCATAACCCCCTTGAGACATCCTACGCGTAGGATGTCTATGTTTATAGAATTGCAGGTTTTCTTCACAGAACCCTAGCAAATGCTCTTTTATATGCACAGCATCAGTCAGTCATACAAAAATATCCACAAAAGCTTGTTTAATGCATTTTTACCCTCAAAAGAACACTTTTCCGTGATTTCAAATGCAATTAAGCACTTTAGCAAATAATTCAGTGTTGAATAGCTCTAGATCAGAATCGGATCACTTACCTAAAGCTACTCCTACAAATCATATGGGGTTTTACATCTATGAGTAGAAAAACGCTTCACTGCCACACAAGGACTAATAAACACTTTTATCACTTCACAAATCAATCGACCACCAACAACTACTCTATCCACAGATCCTAACTAAACCTTTCTAGTCGCACACCCTCGGCAAGACAGACGCTTCCTAGCTATCCACTTGATCGCGGAATATCCTCTTCCGGATCCACTTAAGAAAAACGCTTTCTTTAGCCAAAACTAAATCAAGATACCCTCACACGAGTGTTTGTAGGAAACCTACTTAGGTCCTTGTGTCCTCGGCAACGGCGCCAATGTTGGATGAGCGACTCACAGACACATGAAGTGCATGCAAACACTACCTAGATCAACATAATGTCAATCGAGGACACAAATGACACGATAGGCACACGGAGGAAATCTCTTTAGCTTGTCAGGATGAGACCATCCTACACATACAACACTCTGGAAGGCCAACTATACCACAATCAAGAACCTCACTGCTCTCAACTACACCACCTAGCCACATACACACATACGGAAGGTAACTCACCTAATCATGCCAGATTCGTATGAAATTTAAGGAACACCATCCTCTCACTAGGATACACCTGTCCCTAAGCTTCTACACTCAAAACCCTCACTCTAAACCCATCTGCGGAAAATGCGTAGGATGACAGAGCAGAATTTTGAAAGTGCCCGAGACTGAAATTTATGAGTACCTATGCATAGCTTATGTCGCCACAATTCTATAGACTACTAGCACGCAGAAAACAGACATCGTTTGATACACTTACGGCCACAAATAGCTCGTTGATGCGTCGGCGTGTGCGCTTCGTCTCGCGTGGAATGCTTGGTGTTGTCACGTAGCTCTCCTCGATCCTACAACAATGGTGCAATTGGATCTCCAATGTGTTGAGCTAGCCGGGCGTAGCGAGAGGATAAAGCTCACGCTCACTCTTTCTCTCTCACACACAGTAGACGACAGCGCTAAAATTTGTATTATGATAAAAGTCTTTTTCTTTACAAAATGACCTAGGTACCTTATATACTAAGGCTACCTTAGGTTTAACCAAAAATGGGGTTGAAAGGGTCAAATGGCTTTGTATTTACAATTTGGAAGTGCCATTGCACCCTGGCTTTTGAAACTAGGATAACTACTCATTAGAAATGACATTTATAGCTATAATCCGCAGCATTTCATAACTCGCAAAAGATAAGACTTTGGTATGAAACTTGAGTTATGTTGTGTTGTTGACCCGGCGGTCAACAGTTGCGGTAATATTTTCTCTCGTCTTAAATTTCCTAATAGGCACTGTTTTGACTACAACAAAAGTGGCCATACTGAAGATGATTGTTAGGCAGGTCACTATGATGAAGAACAAAATATTACCACTAAACAACCACATTTATCTGGAATTTTTTTTTCTTGTGAATAATGTGGATGATCTGATTGTCCCACTCATATGTGCTATAAGCGTCGATACGACACAGATCGCAATCTTGGAGGGGTCACCGTACATAAATTGTTTATATCACTTGCGTTCAAGGAATATTTCTAAAACTCCTTATCTATGAATTTTTGACATAAAAATACACCCTTTTCATATTCAATCTATAATTTTTTTTCCCAATTTCATTTTATGGTACCACTCTCAACTACTAAGGATTTTTTGTGGACTTGTTTGATGTGAAATGGTTCAAGATAACATGGAGGGCCACCATGCTACTCTGCACAAAGGAGAGTTGGGTTTCCTTGAGGTGGACTCAGCCAAAAAGTGAGCCGACCTTCGAGAAACTTTTGTATTACCCGAGTATTCTAAACAAGTAAGTCGGTAAATTTTGCCTCATCACTCATTCGGACTTTAAAGGACTTGTGTGCCTTGACTACTCATGTAAGATACCTCACTCTTATAGGTGATATTCCATCCTACAAAGTACCCAAATCTTGCACAACATAATGGTTTGAACTGCATGATAGAGCCAACCAAGGCTATGCATAGACACGATTGTTCAACCCATGCACACAGTCATCCCGAAGTACGACATCTAGGAGGGGTGGAAGGGCACTAAGTAATTAAGGGCAATGTTTGAAGAGGGAGGAAAAAGTTTGATGTTAACGAGTGATTTTTTGCAAAATTACCTAATAATGCCCTTATAATTCATTAACAGGGAAATTTAACTGATAATATCTCCCCGATGAGTGTAAATAGTGTATATACTATAAAAAAATCATCAAAATTTAGTGGTGATCAAAATGTCAAGGTGGACAAGCACAAAAAATTTCAATCAAATCGAAAGATGGAATCGGTAAGCCTAAATTAAGCGGTCAGACCTACATTTGCAAAATTCTTGCAGGATGAGCTACAGTAATCTGATTGGGAAATTTTTTGAGTTTAACATAGATTTCACGGCTTAGTAGGACTAACAGGGGAATTTGAGAAAAAATGGCTTTGGAAGCCCGAGTATAGATATCTCAGGTAGGCTAAAACCACCTCATTTCCACTGTTGCTTTGGAGAGAGAGCTTTTTGTCCTCTTTCGTGCATCTTTTTCGGAGTCTACAGTCACCCATTTTCAGTGCCGTCTCACACGAGACATGAGGGGTAAGTTCTTTACTCAACAATGATCCATTTTGTACGGCCGGTAGCTAGTCTAAACCCCTAGGAAAAACCCTAGAATTCGAGTAGTGCACGAAGACCAACGACCAAAAATTGACCATAGTGGCCCATCAGCTCCACCAAATCGGATGAGATTTGAACTGAAAAATGCTAGAATTACATTTTGACTCCACAAACAGCTTACCTATGAGGTCTCTAGACAATTTATATGATTGGTTTCATAAAATCAATCAAGCAAAGCCCTCGAAAAGCAGGAAACGAATCGAAGACTACAAAGCGTCAAATTGACTCCAAATGGGCCAAAATTGGATGAGTTGCTTCACAACTATGTTGCGGACAAGCCCATAGCCTCAAAAGTGACTAACCAACTCAAGAGGCAATGTAGTCACAGATATCGATGATTTTAGAGTCGACAAAGCACAAAGTGATGCCGGCAAGGCCAAACTTTACCAAATTCAATTTAGGACTTGTTTTAGGTGTATAGAAGGTTTTTAGGTAAAAATAATTAAGTTTTGCAAGAAAAATGTGATTACTATAAATAATCACGATTATTTACTTTTTCCCTATTTTGGCTTGAAAGTTGCATCACCACCTCACCTATCACTTGTACACACCTTTTACATGCCAAAATTCAAGTATGAGCCAAAATGATCACATATAACTTGTAAAATTACCAAAAAACGGAAAGAAGTCCTTGCAAGACAAATTGTGAGTTATGAGCCACATTTTTTGATCCAAATCACCTCATATCACATACACAAGGTCTATACAATGCCTAGAACCAAGTTGTACCAAAAAAATGTTCATTTTGGTAGAAAATCTAATAATTGTGATTGCAACTTTGCCATCACAGATCCAAAGTACATGATGTCCTAAGGCCACTAGCCAAGTTTGAACAAATTTGGATCTCAAAATCTCAAAATTTCTTTATATCTACTATTTCATAGATCTAAAGCCTAAATTTGGTACCATTTTCACCCAGTGCACTCAAATGAGCCCATATTTCACTCAGAGTATGTATTTGGTATATACTTCAAGCCTATAATGCCAAATTTGTAAAAATGTAAAAACATTATTCAGCTGTAAATAATCGCTTGCAATTATTTGCTTTTGTTGCAATTTTTTTTATTGATTTTATGAATTTGATCTTTACATGTTTTTATGCCTGTATGCATGTTCAAAAATTGATTTGAAGCAAATTGGACCAAATTTGTGAGCATTTCAGACTAAAGGACTGTTCAGAGAAAATCTACCGAATTTGCTAACCTTGACACTCTATTCACTCAACAGGAGCCATGCAAGACACATAGAGGGCCAAGAAGAAGCACTCACAGAAGGAGAAGTTGGAAGAGCTACTGCCATACCAACTGGACCCAGATTCAGTCAAGAATGCCAAAGCAACCTACCTGTCAAAGGAACAGCTTGAAGAGAACAACACCACAATGTTCACAGGCAGATTCAAGAGAGAGGAAGGACATCAGGTAGAGTTGAAACTTCTACCAAAAGAAGTTTATGATGTCGTAGCAAAGCCCGAGACCAAAGAAGTAGACCGAAGGTTGGAACTCAGAGATTTCTATGAAAAAGAGCCGTGTGAAGTAGACTTCCAAAAACTTATGAGTGTTTGCAAGATCAAAGAAGATGGAACAACCCAAATCTTTGACCAGCAAGGGAACAAACTCGAAGTGGTGATTACCAAAGAGATAGTGGCAAAATCTCTAAGACACTTCCACTTCCTTGCCAAGAGACCACCAAGGTATACGACACCAATTCATGGGATTTCCACGACCTTTACACAAGTTCTCAAATCAACAACCAGGAAACCAATTGACCATGCACAATATGTTTTGTCCACATTGAAGGGGACAAAGAAAAAAGGGAAAATTACATACCTGGGAGCACCCATAAGTTTTGACTAGAATTGCCTACCATGCTATCGGCATGGCTGACAACTTGCCGCCTATCCCAAATCAGAACACTTGGATAATGTCAGGACACCCTTCCCCTCAAGCTACAAGATCTACCAAGAGAACATACAAGGCAGATGAAGAGTCTACTGAGAGCTCGCTAGAACGGCATAGCAGTGAAAGCTCACAAAATGAGGATAAAAGAGCACGAAGGGAAGAGACGAAAAGAGAAGCCATGGCAGCAGACCAGGAGGAGCCTATACAAAAACAAACCCAATTTGAAAGAGAGAAGCAATTTTACGAACGCAGCCAGCAAGCACAAGGCAAGGACCCAGCAAAGTGGGTACCCATTGAGCTTAAAGGACCAAGAACTAAGCATCATACTAGGAAACAAGCTGAAGATCCCACCGAATCACTAGAAAAGATGTGTCAAGAAGCAGAAGCCTTGAAGCTGAGAGAAGCCCAAGAAGTGGCAAGGAAAGCAAAAGAAGTGGTAGAACATCAAAAGCAAGTAGAGGAAGCAACTAAACAAGGAGCAGCACAACATGATCATTGTGATGTGTCTCCCCACCCTTTTTCACCTGTTTCTGAACAACATGATCACCCCATACCAAGCCCACCACCATCACCAGTAGTTAGAACCATAGAAAATGAGCCAACAAAAGAGATAGAGCATGAACAGCAAGAAGCAATGGAATCTGCACAACAGGCAACTACTACACAAGAGCCACACAAAGAGAAAGAGACAAATCCGGAAATGGTAGAAAGTCATGCACCAGAGGACACCACAGGGTTTGAACAAACATGAAAAGAGGATATCGAGGAAACGCTCTCTACCTCAATACAACAAGAGAAGGCCGAGGCATCCACAAAGCCTCAGGATGACAAAGCAGAGGAGGGTCATCCACAGCCACAGCCACAAGGGCAACAGCAACCAACCGCCATGATGCCGCCAAAAGATACACAGGAATCTGTAGAAACATCAAGTCAAATGGCACGAAACAAAGATTGGCAATCAAACGATGAAGTGATCCTGCAAGTTAATGAGTATGCCAAGAAAATGCAGGACATGACTAAACAACTTTTCTCAGCAGCACTTAGCCGTAACACAAGGGCCAAAGAATTAGAAATGGTGAATGATGCACTCCAAGGGGAGTTAGACAACCAACTAAACGTCATTACCGATCTACATAGGCAAGTACAAGAGTTGAAAGTGGAAGCCGAACAACATCAGCTCGCAAGGGATAAGTAGTAGAAAGAGATAGAGGAGCTCGATGATCTGCCTACAAAGTTGTGAGATGCTTGCAAAGCAAAAGATGAACAGCTGACAAAAGTTACAAACAAACTTCTAACGGCAACCCTGTCAGCTCACAGTTAGATGTAGCAAATGACTCCCTGCAGTACTCAAAGCAAAGAATAAATGATCAGGCAATTTTCTTACGACAAATTAAAGAGAATCCCGTCGTAGCCTCGATCAAAGGAACATATGAGGTCTACAAAGCATTAGAGAAAAATAATTTAGAGTTGGAGCTTAAACTCGAGGAGTCTCAAGGCAAAGACCTGGCTTTAATGCGGGTCCAAAGAGAAGACGAACTACTGAAAGAAATAGTTGAACTTAAAAGAGTCAACTAGCTATTGAGAGAAGGACGGCCATAAACATAAGAAGAGGCAGGCACTTCAGAGCAACCATAGATAGAGATCCCATCAGTTTCATTTGTTGAGATGGAGACATAGCCAGCAGAAGAGCTAAGTGGCAAAGAGGAGTTTCAAGTACACGAAGTTTGAGGAGGATGCACTGAAAGAGAAAATTACATAAGAGATAGATGAGTAGTGGAAGGCATCCATGGATTGTGAGCTGAGAGTTATTCACTCTGTCAACGTTACACAACTCACTCCCAATCAAATCAATGCACAATGGCACCAACAATCCCTGCCTTACAAAGGTGGGGTTGCTCCAAGTAAAAGAGAGGTTGTACAAAGACATGCAGGTAGACAACGCAGATCAAGACCACCCAAAGTGGAGGCTCAGTTGGTTGAACAATAATCCAAGGTATTTGATTCTGTTCACAAGAGCACATGCGAACCTACAAAAGGATCCTACTTTTTGTCCCGTACCAAGAGTAAGGACCTGGATAGCACATGAGGCACTAACAGAGAAGCGGCCAACTTGGTTGAATTACCCCAGATTGCCTGCTCCAGTAAAGGGACCACCGACAGAAGAGTACATGGTGAAAACCCTAACGGGCACCATGTCCTTCTTCAAAAGTCTACCAAATCTATCATGGAATACTTTGATGCTCACCTGCATTGAAGTATTCCATGAGCCAGAGAAAGCAGGCACCCCGTGGGTTTCATTCCTTGAGGTTAACAAAGGTTTGTGCTATGATCTCAGTGGAAAACCTTCCAAAGAAGTCCTCTATGGCTTCTAGGCCAGATGCATGTTTTTACCTTCTCACAATATGTTGGCATTTGAGGAAGCGTTCTACACAGGGTTCTTCACTAGGCGAACAAAAATATTTGGGCCAATGATTAGCAACCTCACATCAAGGTTTGTAGGCTACTCAGCGGTGGAGCTGAAAAACAGAGTCACTATGAAGTTCTTGCAAGTGCTAGATAAAGAGAGGAAGATCAAATACCAAAAGGCACTAAATGCACTTAAAGACCGCCAACCTGAAGATTACTTCAGCCCATAAAGCTGTGTCAAGGGACGACGTGCAGGCGAGGAGGGGGGTAATGTTAGCAACAAGCTAACACGGATACCATTTTTTGAAGCTCCCATGTAAAAACACTTATTATTTTTTATAAATTGGGAATATTGTAACTCCTATTTTTCGAGTAAACCTTGTAATAGTTGAGTCGGGGGTTGTATCAACCTGTCATTACCTATCTTTAGTTAAAGCTCCCAGATTATTAGTTTTGACCACCAAAAATCTTGGCTAAGGTATAAAAGACAATTTTTGTACGTTATTTGTAAGTTTTGGATAATGAAATACACAGTGTGAGCTAACGATGCTCACTTCTCTCCTTCTCGTGCTTCATACTTCCTCTTTGGTTGTCACATTGCAATAGAAATTGTTGCATTGCAATCCCAAGTAAGAGCTCTATGCATTGACGCAAACACATCACAATATTTTGTAGCTTTTGGCGTCGCCGACCCGCGGCCTAATTTCATCATAAGTAGGAATTTATACTTCAAAATCAAAAACTAAGCATAGGTGGGATATTGGGGCATCATTGCTAAGCATTTGGATGCATTTTGGGTCGAAAACGACTAGGTCAAAAATCCACTGTTGTTAATAATCGCAATTTTGGCACTTGACCTAAAGTGAGGTTTGAGACCATAAGCATGTGTTCTTAGGTCTTATAAACTTGTCCTAGAAGTTTCATTACGTTTGGATGTCATTTGATGTTGTAACGGATGTGACTTGTTTGTCGATGAGTGATTGGCTTTTGGTAATTTCAGTCACTTGAGTGTAGCTTGAGTTAGATTCAAGTTTTTTGTTGTTTTCTAAGATATTGACAACATCTTGTAGCCTCTATGCACTAGTTCAGTCAGCTTCGTCCCATGGATTGACAATTTAATCGTGGTTCTCACTAAACTACAATAAGATAGGATAGTGAGGTTAGATACACATCCCACACCAAGTATATAAATCGCCACCAAATAATAATCAAGTGGCAATTTACTTTCTGCAACAATGCTATTGTGGATCAAAGTAGATTGGAACGATCGTCCCACTACAGGAGGCATCGACAAACGACACCTGGTCCAGAAGATTCATGCATGGGAAGCCAATCAAGAAGACCCTCCTCGCAAAAGAGGTTACACATATTTGCCCAAAGAAACCACAGTCATTGAGCAGCTCGCAACCCAAGGTGTGGCTTTGGCAAGTCAAGGAGAGATCCAACCTTGCTGCACGCTCGTATAGCAGAGCTAGAAAGAAAGTTGGCATAGTACGAGAGGTAAGATATGGACTTGTAATTGAAGAAGAGATAGGTAATGCGGGTCTAGGCGATTCATTTGGCAATTTAGAATTTTGTGAAAATCTTTTAGGGGATCCATCCCATGATCTAAATTAAATCTCCCAAAGAATAATGAGCTCTTTTTGTATCTTAAATCTCAAGATTTGTAACTAAAACCTCTTTTTGATATGTAAATCTCTATTTGTTGGAACAAATGAACATGCTGGATGTTGTTGCAATTGTGTAAGTTTTATTCTCTACCCCTCCCTCTTTTTGACAATGATAGAAAGAAGATGGAGAGAAAGACAGAGAGAGAGAGAGAGAGAGAGAGAGAGAGAGAGAGATTGTGAAGCTAAAATCCACACAAATGGCATTATAAAATTAATTGAGAATATATTACAAACTTTATAGATCATCCGTCCCCTCAACTACAGGCACATGTCATCATTTTCTTCGACATCTGAACATTCTGGATCAATATCTTTTGCACTTAGAAAAGAGAGATGGTTTAAAGAATTTTGGAAATCCAACTTGAAATACTTTAAAACCCTAACTTGAAGAACTCTAAAGACTAAACTAAAAATACAATTAAAGCTCTAGTTTGAAATATCACCACACATTGCACACCATTAATGGTAAAATATATTTTTACTAGTTTAATCATCAACAGGCCTCAAGCCAGATTTGGTTACAACATGATAGTCAACATTATGGGCTCCATTCAAACAAAGGCTTAAATCCCATATTTTAGGCCTATCAAATGTTTTGAGAATTTTCCACCAGCAAGATGTTTGTTCACATTTTGTAAAAATTCACGCTTGAGAACTTCAGAGGGCTCTAGAATACATGCACCCAAGCATTTAAGAATATATGAGAGACTATATATATCAGATGCTTTGGTGAAAGGAGGAGTGTTGATATCTTTAGGGGTAGGCCATGGATAATCTCGCTCAAATAGAGTTCTAGTTGAGGGTTGAGTTTGGCAGATCGAGAAATGTTGCCAAAGTTTTTGATGGTGTACTCTATCCCCAATCCATGATTCCAGCATACACTCCTTGTTTGCCAAAATGTAGTAGCATATTTCTAGTGTGAATATCGTTGTGAATGAGGTTGTGACCTTGTGGGGGGGGGGGGGGGGGGGGTCACTTAATAATTATATGACTATCACGTGAGTGCAATGGAAGGGGTTGTTAAATTTATTTTTTTCTCACATTTTCACATACAGAAGGTATTGTAAAATGCAATTGGGAAAAAAATTTACAGATTGAATAGGAGAAGGGTATATTTTATTTCTAAAAAATTCACAGATAAGGAGTTTCAAAAATAGTCCTTGAATGTATGCAATATACATAATTTATATGTAGTGACCCCCCCGAGGTCATGACTATGCATGAATTTCATCGTCTATAGAAGAGCATTGCAGATCGGCAAAATGTTGTCTATGAATTGTTGTAATGTTTGATGTGTGCTAAAACTCTTTGATTATAGGCTTGCTTCCATCATGATGAGGGGAGTAATCCCAAAGCTTTGCGGAAAGCTTCAAGCTTCTCACAAGACAATGCCTTTGTGAAAAGATATGCAAGGTTGTCCTGTGTTGGCACATAAGCCAAGCTGATCTCTCCTACTGAGAGCCTCTCCCTGACATAGTGGTAATGCACCTCAATGTGCTTTGTGCGAGCATGAAAAACTGGGTTCCTTGCAACTGCCAATGCGCTCTGACTGTCAGTGTAGATAGTGTTGGCAGTGTTCTGTCCACACCCAAATCAGCCATAAGGCGTCTGAGCCATACACACTCAACCGTAGCTGTGAAGACTGCCCTGTACTCAGCCTCACAACACAAAGTGGCCATAGTAGGTTGCTTCTTTCTCAACTATGATATACATGAACTGCCAAGCATGAAACAAAAACCACTTGTGGACACTCGCATGTCAAAACAACCAGCCCAATCTGAGTCCGAAAAAGCATGTAAATCTGGCGGCAATGATCCCCCTTGGGATAAAACAAGCCAAGATGTAAAGTGCCACTAAGTTAGCGGAAAATCCTCTTGACAGCCTGCCAATGCTTAGACCCTGGGCTATGCATGAATCTACTGACCTGTGAGACTGCAAACTGAATATTTGGCCTCGTGGTGCATACATAAATGAGGCAACCAACAATAGTTTGGTAAAGAGTGACATCAGCAGGATCACAAGCATCATGTATACTTAACTTCAAACCTGTTTCCATGGGAGTGGCAATAGGTTTGCAATCCTCAAGTCCAAACTTACATAGCAATGTCTCTATGTAACTTTTCTGACACAAGGAAATACCACCATCACACTGCTTAAACTGTATACCCAATTAATGATGCAATAGCCCCAAATCTTTCATCTTGAAAGTAGCATTAAAATCAGCCTTAAATTCAGCAATATGTCTCTCATTTGGTCTAGTGATCAGAAAATCGTCAACATAAAGAACCACAATGAGAAGTACATCACCCTCACGCTTTACATACAATGTGCTTTCTGTTGGACTGTTACGAAAGCCTTGTTTAACCAAATGAGTGTCAGCTTTCTCATATCAAGCACGAGGAGATTGCTTCAACCCATACAAAGCCTTCTTACATTTGCACACTTTGTCCTCTTGTCCTTTTATGACAAAACCGCGAGGCTGCGTTACATAAACTTCCTCAAATATGTCACCATTCAAGAAAGCAGTAACAATGTCTAATTGATGTACATCCCAACCAAAATGAGCTGCCAATGTACATAGAAAACGCACACTAGTCACACGACAAGTGGGAGTAAAAGTCTCTTCATAATCTATACCTTTTTCCTGTGCATAACCCTTTGCAACAAGTCGAGCCTTATGGCGGTCAATCTCACCATCCGGATTGCATTTCAACTTGTAAACCCACTTCGTACCAATGGCCTTTTTTCCAGGAGGCAAATCACATAAAGTCCATATGTCATTTTCTATGAGTGCATCATATTCTGATCGCATGGAAGCCATCCAATTTTTTGAATTCTGTGCTTCATCAAAAGACAGAGGCTCCTCAACATCATGTAAGCTAGACACAGCCAAAGCATAACAATCTGATGCATAAGATGCATGGCGAGAGCCTGAACGAGTACGACTAGACAAAGGTGCATCCAATTTACTATCACATAAAGTGTGCACCAACCATTTTGGCATACCTCTAGCCTGCTCATTTTCAGCCCTTTCCTCATCAAGTACATCATGTACATTTGCATCAGTAATAGGCTGATCTAGAACATTTTCAGAAACCCCCATAGGCTATACATTTGCCTAGGCTATACATTTGCCTCATTGGAACTTACATTCGTATTTCCACCACTGAAAAGAGGCAACAAAGTGTCATAAATGTCCCGTGAGCTTACATTACTGTCTCTAGTACATGACAGCAAGGGCTGAACAGAATCTTCCACAAACACTACATCCCGAGAAACCAGAATACGTTTTGTTTGAGGATGATACAATCTGTAACCTTTGCTTTCAGCACTATAACCAACAAAAATACATTTGACAGCCTTATCATCCAATTTTCTGCGCTGCACTTGTGGAACCAAAGCATATGCCAAACAACCAAAAACATGCATGTGCTCAATAGAAGGCTTTCTATCATGCCATGCTTCAGATGGAGTAATGGACTGCAAAGCTTTCGTAGGACACCTGTTAAGTACATAAGTGGCACACATGATGGCCTCAAGCCAAAAAGAATGCGGCAAAGCTGTACTTTTGACCATACATCGTGCCATTTTCGTAAGTGACCTGTTTTTCCTCTCAGCAACACCATTTTGCTGAGGTGTATAAGGCACTATACATTGGTATTTTATCCCACGACTAGCCAGAAATGCATTAAATTCATGATACATATACTCTCCCCCTCGATCAGAACGGAGGGTGCCCATAGTACATTCGAGACATTTTTATCCATAGCTAGAAATTGTTTGAAGCACATAAAAACTTCAAACTTCGCTTTAAGCGGAAATACCCATGCATGCCCGAAGTAATCATCAATGAAAGTCACAAAGTACAGGTAATTGCCCAAGGACGGAGTTTGCATGGGCCCACAAACATCACTATGCACAAGCTGCAACCTGCATGTGGCCCGAACTGAACCATCCTTTGGAAACTTAGAACGTTGAATCTTACCCAAAATACAGCCTTCACAAACATGTTTGATAGGTGCTTCAAGAGGCGGCAAAGAAGCAACCATATCAGATTTCTGCAAATGCAGCAAACAGGCAAAATTCAGATGACCAAAACGTGCATGCCAAAGTTTTGCATCTGAAATAGCCCTTGAATCTGCAACAGCATTTGCAAAATTTTGTCCACACTTGTCATTCAAAGTGAGCTTATACAGCCCACGGCACAGAAGGCCAGATGAAACAATTTCATCACCAAAACTGAGATCATGAACTGTACATCTGTCATCCACAAATTTGACTACACGTCCAAGTCTAGCAAGTGCGGATACAGACAAGAGATTATTTTTTATCCGAGGTACATAAAGTGCATCAACAAGTGTGAAGGAACTTCCCTTTGCAGCAGTGACTGAATTCCCATGAGGGACAGACTCGAGAGAGGTAAACAATTCACGATGTGAGGTAATGTGCTTTGTAGCACAACTGTCAAAATACCACACATGTGAATCTGTAGCAACCTGACAAGCATGCATCATGGACAACAGGATTGTAAGTGCACTCTGTGCTAAAATCCCATTCTACATCAACATCAGCATTACAGACTCCTTTCACAGAAGACTCAACAATGGTTGCATTTGTAGTGGAACTAGCATTTGCAGTGGAACCACCCTCTTTCTTCTTAGCCTCTTTGGCCTTCAACTTAGGACACGACTTGATCAAGTGATCATTTGCTTTACAATAATGGCAACACATATTCTTTTTGCCCTTATCACCAGAGTTTCTAGACGAATTGCTGCCATAGCAGAGGCATTAGGAACAAAAGTTTTGCCACTCACAGCAGAACCATGAGAAGTGGTTGCATTGTTGTTACCACCCTTTCTTTGAGAAGCAATAAAATCCTGTTCAATTGCACGCTGTCTAGTACTGTTTTTTCTGGAAAGTGACTCTTGCAACAGCAATGTGCATACTGCATCAAACTTGACAACTTCTGGATTTCCTTGGGTCATCAGTCTCCAAGTACGAGAAAAAGTCTGGTAGGAATCTGGTAAGGCATCAAGAATAGTTTGCACAAGGGAACTTTTTGAAATGACTTCACCTGGAGAAACAAGTTTCTCATTGATATCCTTGACACTAGCAAGGAGAGTTTCCATATCATCTTCCTCATGCATAATCTTCGACTCCAGCTCTTTACGCAGCAAAGCAATTTTAGCCTCATTGCGGCTTGCATAAAGACCTGCTAGAATATCCCAAGCCTATTTTGCAACTTTTGCTGAACGGATGTGAGGAACAATGGTGCGCTTCACAGACAACGCAATCAATGCATGAGCCTGCGCATCCTTAACATCCCAACGAGCTTGTTCTACCGTAGGAAAAACAACTCTTACAACAGTAATCCTTGCAGCAAGGCCTGCAACATCCTCAACATTGCCTACATCCTTAGAACCAGGGCGTACATCAATGCCCTGCAGAATATTTGAGACGCCCTTTGACACAAGAACGTGTTGCATCATGTAAGCCCGCATAGGGTAATTGTCCCCATCCAACCTGTCCTCAACAACAAACATCTTGAACACATCTGTGTTGTTGTTGTCAGCCATGGTAAATGTTGCACCTGATGTGAAAACTACCCGAAAAGAGGAGAAACGGAGCATGAAAAACACATGCTATATAGCACAAACCGTAGAAGACTGTAAGGCACCTGTTATGCAGAAAATGGCACTGACAAAAATTCTGCACAAAATGACGAAATAGCCTGTGTAGTTTACTGCCTACAGTGGAAACGGAGGCCGAAATGAGCACAAATTGACCTGCGAACGCTCGCCAAAGCTCACTGAAATTGGAGAAAGTGAGCAAGCGTGTACTGGAGCAGCTGGCGACTAAGCCCGGGAGGACGCAACCTGCTTTGATACCAATTGTTGGAATTAGGGTTGCAAAGAAACACACACAGCTTGGAGAAGATGAAGTAAGCTCAAGGCACACAATAGAGAGTGTATTACTTAGTGTGCAATGGAAAGATAGATAGCCCTAGAGTGATGGGCGTATATACAATGCACGGGGGAAAAAACCTCCTAAATAGGGAAAAAATGCCCCAACGGTCCTAGTGTGTTCACACACATCACTACCACATGTATATGGTAACAATTGCTCACCACCGAGTCGCACTACATGGATGGATTAGCTATCTTACATCATTTCTTCCTGGTTGTTGATAACCACTTCGTTGCACTACAAGAAGATTGGGTTTATAGATTACTTGTCTCTATCTATTGTTGACCACCGTGTCCCACTACAGGGAGGGGTTTAGAATTTTTAAATCCTTCATTCTTGGTTGTTGTTGATCATCATGTCGCACCGCAAGAAGAGTAGATTTGATAGATTATTTGTCTTTGTCTAATGCTGACCACCGTGTCGCACTGCAAGGAGGGGTTTATGGTTTTTAAATCCTTCGTTCTTGTCTATTACTGACCATCACGGTGCACCCCAAGAAGATTGGATTTAATAGATTCCTTGTCTCTGGTTGTTTTTGACCATCGTGTCACACTATAGGAAGGAGTTTAGGATTGTTAAATTCTTTGTTCTTAGTTATTGCTTGATCATCACATCGCACTGCAAGAAGATTGGATTTAATAGATTCTCTATCTCTAGTTGTTGTTGACCATCGTGTTGCACTGCAGAGAGGGGTTAGGTATCTTACATCCTTCACTCCTGGCTATTTCTGATCATCGCATCACACTGCAAGTTGATTGGATTTGATAAATTTCTCATCTCTATTTGTTGCTGACCACTATGTCTCACTGTAGAGAGGGGCTATGTATTTTAGATACTTCATCCTTGATTGCTATTGACTACCACGTCACATTGCAGGGAGATTGGTTTTAATAGATTTTTTGTCTCTGGCTGTTGATGACCACCTTGTCGCATTGCAAGAAGGAGTTATATATGTTTAGATCTTTTGTTGCTGGTTGTTATTATTATCCATGAAATGTTTTTGTTTTTTCTGTTTTTGTTTTTTGTCAAATTTATATCTATTCTGAATCTATCTTAATTTTATTGCTTTAGTCATGGTAGAGACAAAGTTAACGTGTCAGCATCACAAAATCATTTGTGATGCTCTAGTTTTATCTCTCTATGGAGATTCAGACAATCATTTGCATCGGGCATTGATCCACAATAGGCAAAGTTCAATGATTTTGTGACTGAACTTGTGGAGCAATGCTTGCTAAAACTGTGCAATGCATTCCTTGTTTCATTTGACCTAGCTCTACGCACTAATGGAGTAATGCACAACACAGTAAATTATTTGGCCAAGTCACTAGGAGCTTTGAGAGTATGGTTCATCCAAAAATCAAAGCCAAATGTGGAATTAAAGAGCGAATGCAGCTTGTGGCACAGTTACATTCAAAATTGAAGAGCAAGGATAAGTTCAAAGTCTCTTCTAAACGTCCTAGCACAGAAGAGGATGTGCCTTCTCCTTCAAGCGGCACCGAGCCCTTAGTTGTACACCTAGATGATACCACATGTCCTCCTATTCTACACTTACTTAGATATCATTCTATCTTTCACCTGCAAGCACCCCAATTAGGTGAAGGACGTTTTACAAATGTGAAACAAGTTTCAACAGCCCATCCTCTCTTCAAAGATCCTATCTATGCGGCAAAGATCTACAAGGACCAGATAGAAAGCAAGCTGCTTTACAAACACTACAAGAGGAAGCAACTACTACTATTGTTCAGCACCATGGCATGATATTGCCTCGTGCTCTTGTTCATTATAGCAAAAGGCCCATGTTAATCTTCAAGATTTGTAATGGAGGTCACCTTGAGCAGTGGGTTCATGCATGTCGTGGACTGATCATGTCCTTAGGGCATGGCACTTCCCTTTACTCATGTGCCAGCTCTCGTTCACTACATCACTCCAGGGGGGATTTGTTACCATATACATGTGGTAGTGATCTGTGTGAACACACTAGGACCGCCAGGGCATTTTTTCCCTCTTGAGGAGATTTTTCCCCCCGTGCATTGTATATATGCCCATCACTCTAGGGCTATCTATATTTCCATTGAACACTAAGTAATACACTCTCTATTGTGTGCCTTGAGCTTCCTTTGTCTTCTCCAAGCTGTGTGTGTTTCTCTACAACCCTAATTTCAATAGCAACAACCAGAGATGGAAAATCTAATTGCACATCCGAAGCTACTCCCTGTAGTGTGACACCACATAGCTCAATAGCAGACAAGGAAAAATCATCTAAAGTTTAAACCCTCCTTGCAGTAGTGTGTCACAAGGATCAACACAACCAAATATGGGTGTCTAAACTCTCTTTCTTTGCAGTGTGACACGGGGTCAAATAGTCAAAGAGAGCGACTAGCTTGCAAAATAACACTGAGGTGTGAGCAAAGCTCCACAACAATAGTGCTGGCAAATACATCATCAAAGGAAAAAACATAAAAAATAAGCATAAGTGCTTACTTGACTACTTTCTTTCTCTCTCTATCTCTATCCTGGATGTCACTGCGACAACTCGTCTTAATTATCGCGATGCCTTTTTTTATAAAGCAAAAGACATTTTGATCAAAATATGTTTCGATCAAAATATCTTTTATTCGGAGATACACATATAAGACAAGTATACAACATATAATACCAAATTATACGTACAATTTTTGTTATATAGACGTATAAATGCAACTTAGCTCATCCTCGCATAACTCAACATAACTCCATATGTCTATATAGAGCTCTCTGTCTAGGAAAATGTCCTCTATTTCATCTAAGAGTTCCTCTACATGCATCCCTCTTTCAAAACCAATTTTAGGCTTGTCTAGCACCACCCATAGATTCTTGCTCGTTCTCTTCTCCGGTCCTCTCCACGGATGCCAAGGTGACTCTTCAGTGATTAACTCAAGGTTTTATGATGTCGAGGCTTGTTGATGCTATCTTCCAAAGAGCAAATCTTGTAGCTTGTGTGCTCTTTTCTTGATTGTGCCATCAGGATGCTTTAGCATGGTGATTTACTGAGTTGTTGATAGCACTTTTGACTGTTGTTGATCTTTTACTCGCCATTGATTCCTTGGTTTGTTTGGTGTAGAACGGTGTGGTTGAGGTTTTTGAGGCTTAACTCTCCATTGCTTGATTGATTTTCCCTTTTGTAGAGAAGATAAGTGCTCTTTTTTCTGTCAAATCCATTTTGTGTTAGATTCCCTGCTCGGAGATGCTCATCTCTGTGTTTTGACCTTTGGAAACATCTTTGGTATTGTCGATGATGTTTTGGACACCTAGATTTAAATCGGCTTGTTCTTAAGCTGTGCTTTCGGTACCCAAATTTGCTTGACTCCTTGCATGCTACCTGTAGAATTTGCTTGTTGATAGGATGGAGAATATTTATTACTTTGTGGTTTGGTTTGTTGAGTGCTTCCTTTCCATTCCTCCTTGCTTGGTGCAATTGGAACAATGAGTTGTCCGCCTTTAGGTGATAGCTTGAGCTAATTCGTATCCCAATCTGGTATTGCCTTGTATGTCCGCATCCATGAAATTCCAAGAATCATCATCTCATTCATGTGTTCATTTGGCAAGCATACAAACTTATGAGGGCATGAACATCCATTTACTATCACGTATAAGTTGACTACTCCCAATGTTGGTGTTGGGTTCTTGTTGCATCCTTTTATTGTCGCTATTCCTACTATCAAAGGCTGACTTGTTACTTTCTTGTACGTGGAATAGCTGATTGCATTTACTCAAGCTCTTGTATCAACCAATGCATTTGTGCTATGGTTGTTACTTTGATGCAAAGGTCCATTCCATCTAACCAATCATCATCTCTTGACACTGCATCTTCTGGCAATTTCCATTGTTGGTTATCTATTTCGTGGGTGTTGATGGGAATAGATTGATGACTCTTGAGAGCAGCTTTTATTTTGAGTACCCGAAGTTGAGCTTCCTCTTGGGCTTCATCAATCACTTGCTGTTGTTTTATCTTCCTTTGCTTGGTTGCATGCATTCTTTCCAAAAATTCATTGGTTAGTGGAAAATTGTACTTCTTTAAATGACATCCACTAATCCAATTAGCCATTGGTTCATCATCTAGGGTGGATGGCTTAACTGATCCCCTTGGAGATACATCTTCAATGATAAACCGTCCATTTCCCTTTTTCTCAAACTTGGGAATGTGTTGCTTAAGGGAGTAGACTAGAACTAAGTCCCCTTTTTTGAAGATTTTTGTAATTAGATGGGAATCAAAAAACTGTTTTTGTTTCCTCTTTTGTGCGTAGATGTGAGCTACATCTGTTAGCCTTTTCTCATCTAGCTTCTCTAAATCTTCAAGTCTTTCTGACAATTCATGTCTAGTCCACTCAAGATCCTTTGCTACCCTTAGTGTCAGCAATAGAAATTCTATTGGCAGTATGGCATCAAGACCATAAACAAGATTAAAGGGTGTAGCATTTAAATTTGTTTTGAATGAAACTCGATAAGCCCATAGAGTTGCATGGAGATTCATTTCCCAATCTGTTCTTCCTGAACTAACCACTTTAGTCAACACCGAGCTAAGAATATTATTCATATGCTCAGCTTGTTCGTTTGCTTGTGGGTGACAGGGAACTGATTTGTTATGGATGACCTTAAATTCATTAAGAAAATACTCAATTAATTACCTCATTGAGAAAATGAGTTTCCCTATCATTGACAATTTGTATTGGCAGCCCATATCTTGTGAACACATACTCATATAAGAATGCGGCAGTGATTCTGGCATCATTCTTTTGGGTTGCTTTAGCCTCGGCCCACTTAGTCAAATAGTCCATAGCTACAATGATATATTGAGATTGGGTTCTATAAGCAGGTGGCTGGATTGGCCCAACAAAGTTTATACCCCATTTTGTGAAAGCTCTAGCTCCCATCATTGGTCTTAAGGGCATGCTATCTACTCGTGTTGGCATTTTATCTCGTTGACAAGCATCACACCTTTGAACATATTCTTTGGCATCTGCAAAAAGTGTTGGCCACCATATGCCTGCCATTTATATTTCTCTTGCGGTGGTCTCACTAGAAAAGTGACCACTAGCTAATCCAGCATGTGCTTGTTCTATAATCGGAATATATTTGTCTTCATTTGCACAAAGGCACAAATGTTTATCCTTACCTCTCCAATACAATTGGTTCCCAATAAGAGCATAGTCTCTTGCTTCAGTTTTGTCATTTATATATGCTGTGGATTATATTTAACTCTGAAATTAGTGTTTTCCCTATTTTGCATGATTTTTTACTTTATCGCATGTTTATATGCTGTGGATTATTTGACTCTGATCACATGCGTTGCGAGCATATTTGACTCTAATGGCATGAGATGTGAAATGGTGATTTTATTTGTTTACATTTTTTCCGTCGTTATGCCCTCTCGGTCTCTCTCTCTCTCTCTCTCTCTCTCTCTCTCTCTCTCTCTCTCTCTCTCTCTCTCTGCGTAGTGATATACAACTCTATGATTTTGCTTTCTCTCTCTAGAAGAGAAGTCACTCTCTCTCTCTCAAGGATTTATGATCTCTTCTTCCAATGGTAACTCGCATAAATACTATCTCTCTAAAATTTATACTTTCTCTCTCCGTCAACCACACATATATGGAGTCTTATGACGATTGAAAATTACATTAAATAGATACTTTATGCTATGACACATATTTGGTTAAAAAAACTCTAAAGATTGCTAAAATTGTCAAAAAAACTTGAAATGAAAAACTCGCAAATGTTAAATCCCCATCTAAAACACATAAGCCAATAGGCACTTTATTATTGAAGTGGGGCATCAAGTAGAGATTGCCTTCCATTTGTAGGCTCACCACATAGATTGACCATGGCAAATCTCCAGGCTCAATTTTCTCCTTTTGAAGGTGAATTGTCCATTGCATGTATTTTATTGATCCATCTGGAAAAGCCATTTTCTTTGTTCCACACTTCAAACTAGATCTGAGCCATTCCTCGCATAGCATTAAAAGTGTTTTATAAACAACATCATTGATGTTATACATTTTGACCACCTCCTCCCAATCTTTACATGGTGAAGACTCATTCAAATTGTTGAAGCCTTCAAGAAGTGCATCTTGAATCAATTTGTCTTGCTTCAACTGCTTGATTCGATCATACATGTCAGTTGCATCACCATCCTTTGCACTCTTTGATAGTAGAATCTTCTCATCTCTAATCTCTTCTTGAATAGTCTTTACCTCTGATTCCTCAAGGCCACAAAGGTATCTAAATACAATTGTTGGGGGTTTCTTATTCTCCTCTTCTAGCCTTTCAATGATTTCTATCCAGGAATCATAAATTGAATCAGAGTATGTGACCACGTGTGCCTGTTTAGCAATCCAACTTGCTGCTGTACTCATTCTTGCCAATCGAAGAAAAACCTAAAAAGAAATAGAGAAATAATTAAACTATTGAGCAAGATTTGTTAATTAAACACTATCAAAAAGATAAAGAAAATAACTTACATCCCATCCAGCACGAGATGCATGTCCCTCTGCAATTCCACTTGCTGCCTTTGGTGGTCGTCGTGAGAAGATCCATTGACTCTGTAAATGTCTCAATATTTGGCTGTAAGGTTGCTTGACATACAATGCATGAGCCTCCTCATTTGCAATGGCAGATATAGCAGTTGCAAAAAATGGAGGAGCATTCACAACAATGCGAGCCTTTCTAAATTTATACATGCTAATCAGTCTTTCAAATATCTCTTTGTTGTTTTGTTCATTGTGAAGCAAAACTTTTGCACCATAGATTGAATGCTACCCATCAAGAATCCAATAATGATAATCTTTAATTTTTTGCTCTTCTACCTTTTCTACAACCAAAGGAGTCCCCTTCTTTGACTTTGCATTTCAAACAGGCATCAAATATGCACATGCTGCAGGCTTGGTCATACTCCGTGAAAATCCAAATAACACACTTTCAACATGTTTTTTATCCATAATACGTGTATTATAGTGATCAGGAGCAAGCCAACAATTTTGAATAGGGATATCAAATTCCCTATATTGGAAAGGAAAATAGTTTATGCACTTATTCATTCCACCTGTATCTTTTTCTTGTCCTTTCATGGCCTCAGCTTCCAAAACATCTGGACCCACAATTCTCATCTTTGACATTGAACCCACTATTGATGAGGATGCCAAAGATGCCTTGTCTACATCCAAAATGGAACTAGTTCGCTTAGCTGCTACTTTCTGCACTTTTGCTTGCTTCTTTGTGGATGGTGGTCGTGAAGCTTTCACCTTGTTTCGTTGTAGTGTGGCAATGATAGAGATTTGAAGTTGATCTGCTGTGATATTTGGATTTGATTCTACAAACTTCCATCCTCGAGAAAATATTGTCTCTTCTTTGTTTCTAGACATGCGCTCCAATGCATATGCTCGTGGAGATAGTTGAAATTCTAGATTCATTGGAACTAGAATATCAATGCATTCCACCTCCGTATGACTATCAACTACAGAGACAGATGCTCCCACAACTTGTCCAACATCTTCAAACAAGTTGTCATTCTCCTTTTTGGCAATAAATAGATGCACCTTATGAAATTTTGCACCCTCTATACCCTGTATGTCCAAATACCATTTCCTAAGATCATTGCAAGTATAGTCAACTGAGACAACAACCCTTGCAACCTGTTTTTTTGGAGCTATCTTTCCTGAAACAAAAAAAAACCAAATGTTATTTTAACATATACTTTTTTGTAATGGATTAAGTTTGTGTGAATACTAGGTCCACCACTTGTTCAAGCTAGATCTACGCAAGTATACATAGTGATCTTTAAGCTAGTAAACTAAGGGAAGAGAGAAGCAAGGTCCACCACTTATCCAAGCTCAGCTCTACACAACATGGAGAGATTCGAGGTCTTCTAATTGTCTAATATAGGCTAACTCTATTGAAACATAGAGAGAAGCAAAGGTCCACCACTTGCCCAATCTAGGGTCCATTGAAACATGGAGAGAAGGATTCTCCACCATTTGTCCAAAATAGGCTCCATTGAAACATGAAGAGAAGCAATCTGACCATGTCTCTGAGATGCTAGGCTCCTTTGAAATACCTTAAACCCACGATATTTTGTATATGTGGGGTTTAAATTCAAAGTCCACCACTTGTTCAACGTATTATCCCGAGTAGCATGAGTGGTTTGGTCTCAAGATTCGCCACTTTTTCACTCTATGTCATTATATTAAGAAGATCTGATTGTTAAGGTCCACCACTTGTCCAAACTAACACTATTGAAACATAGAGAGAAGCAAAGGTCCACCACTTGTCCAAGCTAGGGTCCATTGAAACATGAAGAGAAGGATGCTCCACCATTTATCCAAGATAGGCTCCATTGGAACATGAAGAGAAGCAAGCTGCACCATGTCTCCAAGATGCTAGTCTTCATTACAATACCTTAAATCCACGATATTTTGCACATGGGGGGTTTCATTCAAGGTCCACCACTTGTCCAACCTATTATCGCTAGTAGGATGAGTGGTTTGGTTTCAAGATTCACCACTTTTCCACTCTATCTCATTATATTAAGAAGATCTCGGTTTTAAGGTCCACCACTTGTCCAACCTATAAGGCTATATCTTAAAGGGTATTCTTTCTCACCACTTGGAATGACCATGATAGGTTTTACATGGGGGTTTGGTTCCAAAGTCCACCACATGACCAAGCTAAATCTATTGAAACATAGAGAGAAGCAAAGGTCCACCACTTGTCCAAGCTAGTATCCATTGAAACATGGAGAGAAGGATGCTCCACCATTTATCCAAGATAGGCTCCATTGGAACATGAAGAGAAGCAAGCTGCACCATGTCTCCAAGATGCTCGGCTTCATTGAATTACCTTAAACTCACGATATTTTGTACATGGGGTGTTTACATTGAAGATCCACCACTTGTCCCACCTATTATCTCTAGTAGCATGAGTGGTTTGGTCTCAAGGTTCACCACTTTTCGAGTCTATGTCATTATATTAAGAAGATCTGGGTGTTAAGGTCCACCACTTGTCCAACCTATAAGGCTATATCTTAAAGGGTATCCTTTCTCTCTACTTGAAGTGACCATGATAGGTTACATGGGGGTTTGGTTCCAAGGTCCACCACTTGTCCAAGATAGGCTCCATTGAAACATGAAGAGAAGCAAGATGCACCATGTATCCAAGATGATAGGATCCACTGAAATACCTTAAACCCACGATATTTCGTACATGGGGGGTTTACATTCAAGGTCCACCACTTGTCCAACCTATTATCGCTAGTAGCATGAGTGGTCTGGTCTCAAGATTCACCACTTTTCCACTCTATGTCATTATATTAAGAAGATATGGCTGTTAAGGTACACCACTTGTCCAACTTATAAGGCTATATCTTAAATGGTATTATTTATCACCACTTTGAATGCACATGATAGGTTTTACATAGGGGTTTGGTTCCAAGGTCCACCACTTGTCCAAGCAAACTCTATTGAAACATAGAGAGAAGCAAAGGTCCACCACTTCTCCAAGCTAGGCTCCATTGAAACATGGAGAGAAGGATGCTCCACCATTTGTCCAATCCAGGTTCCATTGAAACATGAAGAAAAGCAAGCTACACCATGTATCCAAGATGATAGGCTCCATTTAAATACCTTAAACCCACTATATTTTGTACATGGGGGGTTTACATTCAAGGTAGACCACTTGTCCAACCTATTATCGCTAGTAGCGTGAGTGGTCTGGTCTCAAGATTCACCACTTTTCCACTCTATGGCATTATATTAAGAAGATTTGGGTGTTAAGGTCCACCACTTGTCCAACCTATAAGTCTATATCGTAAACGGTATTCTTTCTCGCCACTTGGAATGACCATGATAGGTTACATGGGGGTTTGGTTCCAAGGGCCACCACTTGTCCAAGCTAACTATATTGACACATAGCGAGAAACAAAGGTCCACCACTTGTCCAAGGTAGGGTCCATTGAAACTTGTCCAAGCTAGGGTCCACCACTTGTCCAAGCTAGGGTCCATTGAAACATGGAGAGAAGGATGCTCCACCATTTGTCAAAGATAGGCTCCATTGAAACATGAAGAGAAGCAAGCTACACCATGTATCCAAGATGATAGGCTCCATTTAAACACCTTAAACCCACTATATTTTGTACATGGGGGGTTTACATTCAAGGTAGACCACTTGTCCAACCTATTATCGCTAGTAGCATGAGTGGTCTGGTCTCAAGATTCACCACTTTTCCACTCTATGTCATTATATTAAGAAGATCTGGGTGTTAAGGTCCACCACTTGTGCAACCTATAAGTCTATATCGTAAAGGGTATTCTTTCTCGCCACTTGGAATGACCATGATAGGTTACATGGGGGTTTGGTTCGATCCCTGCCAATTGTGCACGCACACTATCTTCTACCTTGAAAGAGTATTGGAACTCTTGCAATTCCATAATCCACTTTGAGATCCTAGTGCTAAGATTCATTTGAGATGACACCCAAGGAAACAAATTTTCTGGAGTGAGAATTACAAAAGGTTTTGGTAGCAAGTAGGATCTAAACTTTCTCACCGCAAACATGAGAGAAAGCATCATGAGTTCTACTTCTGTGTAGTCTCTCTCCAAAGAATTTATGACCCTACTAGCAAAGTAGATGGGTCGCATCCTTATACTGTGGGGATCTTGTTGTAATAAAACTACACCAATTGTTTCCCTCCCAACACTAGAGCTAACAAAGAACGTGTACTCCCAACAAGGAGGTATGAGTGTTGGTAGCTCTGACAAAATGACATTAATGTTGCAAAAGTACACTTCAAGCTCATCAGACCATGCAAATTCTACTTGTTGTGTGCAAAGGATGAAACAACTCCGAAGCTAAGTGAAAAAAGCGTGACATATACTTCACCTTTTGAATGAATGAGATGACCTCTTTGAGATTCTTGGGTGATGGGAGCTCAATAAGAGCCTTTGCCTTTGAAGGATCCACCTCAATGCCTTTATAGGAAACCTTGTGACCAAGCAAGATCACTTCATCCTCACCTATGTGACACTTGTCCGGGTTGAGCTGACCTCCCATGTCGTAGAGCTTCTTTAAACCTTCTTCTACCCTTTGTAGATGCAATGATTTTGAGCTATAAATGCAAAAATCATCAATAAAAACCCTAATGGACTTTCCAAAGAATGCTTGAAACACCATGTTCATGAAACATTGGAAAGTTGCAGGAGCATTTGTCAGGCCAAATGTCATAACTCTAAAAGCATAACAACCCCAAGGAGTGATGCAGGTTGTTTTCAATTGTTCCTCCAAAGCAATCCCTATTTGAAAGTAGCCTGAGTAGCCATCACACACAGTGTACTTCTCATGACCAGCTACCTCATTTAGTATCTCATCCTGAAATGGGAGGGGAAAGTGATCTCTTTTTGTTGCCTCATTGAGTGGACGGTAATCTACACACACCCTCCACTTTCCGTTTTTCTTAGGAGTGACAACAACGGGAGAGACCCACTCTGAATTCTCAACTGGATAAATGAAACATGCTGCTAGAAGCTTTCTTACCTCCTTGAGTAGAGCCTGCTCCTTGATGACTCCTAGTCTTCGTAGCTTTTGAGCCTTAGGTGTGGCCTCTGGCTTCAACTCAATCTTGTACTGAATAACATCCACTCCACGCACATCGGTGTAGTCCTTAGCAAAAAGCCTAGGAAATTTCCTTAGCACACATTTGAACTCCTCTCTTTCGTCCTTTGTAAGTGTTGTAGACAACATACCTTCTAACATTTCTTCATCTTGCACATTTTGATTCTCTTGAGTACCTACCTCTTCCAAATCTCGAGAAGAGGTCTCCTGGTTGTTTGGCTTAAACCTTACCCCCATGACTTCGATGGAAGACTCCTCTTCAGTAATGCTGCCACTACTTTCTTCTTCTGAAGTGTTTTCAGTCAAATCTTCTTCCATCTCACTTTGAGATGATTCTTCATGGACCTCCTCTCGGCGTTGCTCCTTCCTGTCAAAGACAACCTTCTTATGATTGTCATTCCTGCAAATTAGCTTTCCACTCTCCCAATCCTACAAAGTTCGCATTTTCATTACCCATGGTCTCCCTAGGATAAATGGGTAACCATTTCCTTTGGTAGACATAACATAAAAATCCACCGCCTTCTTAATGCCAAAGGCCTCCACAAAGACATTTTTACAAATGCCTACGCACCTAGCTTTGCTATTGTTTGCCATCTTCACTTTGATTTCAGGTGTCTCATGGATGTGCATGCCTAGTCTTTGCATGAGTCTCTCTGTCATGATGCAAATTTTTGCACCCCCATCCACTAGGCCTTTCCTAACCAATCTTCCTTTGATGTAACAATCTAGCACAGGTGTAATATCCTCATTCATTTTAGCATGTGCAATTTTTACAACAGGAACACTCTCTTTTATCTTTCTCCTAGTGCTAACTGCCTTCGTTAAATCCCTCCTAACTTGTGGGCATAATGCAAGAAACTGAGGCCATGAGATATCAGGACCCTTACCTCTCAGGTCTTCCAACAAGTTGTATGGAGCCATACCATGTCCAAGAGGAAAGTCTTGGAGGTTAATACGACGCCGCGTCCTCTTGGTTTCCTTGGTCTCCTTTGCCTTCTTTTCTCGTTCATGGTCACTTTGTGATGTAACTCCTTCTTTCTCCTTACCTTTCCCTCGGCCACGCTTAATGCCATTTGCTTCCATGTCAACCTCTCTTGAATTTGTCACCTCTACCACATGCACATTTGGATCTGGCAAAGGTGGAACTCCTTCTACTCCTTGTGGAGGTGGTCTTGCTCCATTTGGACTTTGTAGAAGCCGTGGTTGCTGACTAGTTCCTTCACCTGCATTCATCACTAGGTAATTCAAGTTAGGTCTCCCTGGCTCCCCACGGGGCCTAGGACAATAATACATCCCATGTCCAGAATCTCCGCAATTCCAACATTGTAAGACTCTCCTAGGTCATGGATATCGCTCTTCAGACTTCTTTGCTTGTCCCTTTGGACCTACAGTTTGTGCAAGGTGAATTGATAGGCTGCTTAAGGATTCATTTAACTTCTCAATCACTTCCGCCGTTACCTCAGGAAGCTCCCTAGATGTTGATGCTTGTGACTTACCTTTGGGTCTCAGACCTTCTATTGGAACCTCTCCCCTTAAGCACTTGAGTTTCCTATATTTCTCAGCAGCCCTAGTTTCAGCTGCATCAAAGGTAGCAGGTGCACCGGACTCAACTTTTACCTTAAGGTTAGGAAAGAGTCCGGCTATGAACCTCTCCTTCTTTAGGAACTCTGCACCATCACCAGGGTTAGCAACATTTCTCACCCATATAGCCCAAAGACGTAGAAACTCTTGCTTGTACAAGTAGTAGTCATCTAAGTCTTTTTGCTTATGAGAAACAATGTCTTGCCATAGATTTTTAGTGTTTTGGGGATCAAAGAAGTATTTCTTGAAACGATTCAACACTTCCATGTAACTCCCCTTAACTTCCTCAGGCAAAGAGTCAAACCAAGTGCTAGCATCTTTCCTAAGGACTACCTCAAACATTTCTACACGTTCCTGATCAGTTACTATCCTCTTGATACGGCAAGGCATTTTGAAATTTGCTAAAAATAATTTTGCATCCTCCCCAGGCTCTCCAAATAACAAGGGGTAACCACTCATTTGCCTAGTTGTATCCATGTTGCTGGTTTTACTCAAAAATTTCTTTTTCTTTTTTTAGTTTTTGTGTTGCAAAATCAAATTTCAAAGTAGAATGAAAATATAAACGTCAAAGCTTAGATCACAGCAAATCAATGGCAAAATGAACGGATTGACTGAGACATTGATAGCCGCTACTTGCCTAGGTTCAAACATACGACGGAAAACACGTTGAAATTGTAACTTTGTGCCAACTATTACATGCACATCTTGTCTAGCCAAAGGAATGAATGTACGATACAAGTCCTCTTGATTCATTACCCTAGCTAAAACAAGATAAACACATGTACATCAAAAGAGACATTATAGTCTACAAGTAGGAATATAATAGGATTTGGAGATTGTACAATATCTCTTAATGCTTCGGCACCAAAGAGGAATACAATACGTTGTTGAAAAAAGATTTTTCTATCAATGCGAACATTTATCCTAATCCCTTGCACCAAATGAAACTGATGAAATTCAATTGCATGAGCAGGATTAGGAGGTGGTGGATTGTTCATGTAAACAAAACTAGTTTTTGAAGACTTACCTTATGTATGCTAACACAACCGCTCGTCCTCAGTGGGGGCACTAAAATTGAGGCAGTCCCGGGTGGGCAACAAGAGAGGCGACCTCTAAACACCCCTCAAGGCTCCCGTGCTGCTCAATTGGGGCTGGGGCAACTACAAGCACAACAAAACAACAAACCCACAGCCAAACCCAAACAAGATAAGGGCGCCACCTAGTTATGGTATGCGAACTAGAATGCAAGAGAGATTTTGGTACAACCAAGAAGATGCACCACAAAACACACACAAGCAACCTCACACCAAGACACACACAAAATGGACCAGAGAGAGCTAGAGCAAAGGGAAGAGAGAGAGGAAAGGATCTTGCGTAATACCTTATTTGTGACTTGCAAATGGAGATGGTTCGTTATGATGCTATCGTAAAACTTGTACAAAACTCACTCAATGCTTAGTGATTGCTAAACATTGCCAAAACACACACACACACAGTCTTAGGGTGTGGGAGACCTCTCACCACAATACCCTCTTACAATGGACAAAAAATGGAATTGAAAAACACACTAAAACACTTTCTAAAATCAAGATCAACCAATAAAAACTCAAAATACACAAGTCACCTTGAATTCACCAAACTGTATTGCACAAATGGAAGGACGAAGATTTGAACGTCGAATCACGCCTTTGATGCACCAAACCTCAATTTATTGATGATGAAGGAGCATATACAATAGTGGTTTTGAGATTTGTGGAACTCACGCTCTCTCACTTGCAATGTGTAGCTTGAAGGCTTCTCTCACACCAAGAGTGAAGCTCACAAGTGGTTGCTACACCTAAGTCTCTCCTCGCGCATAGAGTGTTGGGGTGCTATGTGAGATGTTGGAGGTTGTTTTACAAGAAGGAGAGGGGCCTATTTATATGTACGAGACCCCTCATTAAGATTATTGGAAATCCTAATTAACAACCTAACAAATCAGGATTATGATTTTTTTGAATATCAAAACATTGCGGGCCTTCTTTATCTGCTTGAGTCATGGGTGTGGGCTCAAAAGAGAGCATTATTAATGATAGATAAGGTGAAAGTAAGTAACGAAGGAGAGAGAGAGAGAGCGAGAGAGAGAGAGAGAGAGAGAGAGAGAGAGAGAGAGAGAGAGAGAGTTACCATACACATGTCTTGAGGTGAGGTTTGTGTTAGTATGTTAGTGGTTAGTGTTAGTAATCACTAGAAATTTAATGATATATTTACAATGGGTAGAATGGGGGGAATGGTTGAAGTAAGATGGTTGAATGAAGTGAGCAAATCCTTGTGATGGTGAAGATTGAAGAAGTTTTGGATTTACTTGTGTAGGTTCTCAAAATGACTATCGATCTTCTTCTTTGTCTTCTCTTCTTTACGCCACCACCGCCAAGGTTGATTATCGTGATGAAAATGGTAATTCCATTGATGAGATCTCTTGATTTGCAGAGGTTAATCATGGTACACATGCTGAATGTATGTATATATATAAGGATTAAGATAGAATTTTACTTTGGAGATAATAGAGAGACACATAGATATGGTGTATGTACATGGAGAGCTCATATGAGAGCTATGGAAGTAAGAGGGGAGGTTAATGGTGAATAAGGTGAGAGAAACCATTGAAGGTGCAGGTTTGAGTGAGGGATTGAGAGGAATGTGTGTGTGTGTGTGTGTAGAAGTGTGGAAAGAGGTGAGAGAAGACTATGGGCTACTTGTGAGAAAAGTGGGCTGACTGGGGTCCACTCAAAAAATCATAGCTCACCAGTGGTTACTCCAAAAATCACCAAAAATTTTGAGGTGATTATTCAGATCTTTATCCACATTTTGTCTTTTGACCACCACTCCAAATTCGGAGTGGATATGGGTGCCAAAATTCTCACCAAAAATCCTGTTTTTATGCCTGCAAAGTCTTTTAGTGGCCCTCTCCTTTGTCGAATTTGTACAATGCATCCAAGAGTGAGCCCCTCCTTTGTCGTATCATAATACAAAGTATCCAAGTTTCCCTTGACCCATGCATGGAGGAGGATTATTGGTGAATAAAGAAATATATACATGGTGGGACTAGTGTATGGACTATTCATGGACTTTAGCTCAATGAGCACATGGTGTTTAAATAATGAGTAAAAATAATAATAAAAATATGGAGGAATTATGGATATGGAAAGATATTGGAATCATATGATATGGTCCCTCTTTGTATTATTTTGGGTGAAAGAGGATAAGGTATGCAAGTAAATAATATAATAAACGTGACCAATGAGTAGAAATCAATTTTTTTGTTTTCACGAGGGTGAGGGTGAAAATGTGGGGGTGATTCGTATAAAAGAAAAATATGAGGTTAGAGTATGTACACATTGACAAAATATACTTATGGTGTAAGAGGATGAAAGAAGGCATACACAGGTTTAATAAAACACACACCTAATTATAAATATTTAAATAAAATACCAGAATAATTATAAAAATTCCTATATTTAGGCCATATATATGTAATGCAATATTTACACACAAATGGGCCATAATATATTTTATTTTTTTGATTTTTTTGATTTTTTTGACTCAACTAGCCTAGTGACTAGCTAGTTGAGGATTTTAAGAAGATATGGGAAAAGCCTCCTAACTCACACACACCTATTTACAGTGAAATGGTAGGGATAGCCATAGCGTTTGGGTGAATTTGGTAGGGTGGAGTAACTTACTATGGCAATTATGGAGAGCCCAAAAACGGCTATAAGTAGCCCTCCCGCAGGATGATGGTATATTCGTGTACCATCATAGAGAATCTCTTCCAAAGAGAGTGCTTCAGAGTCCTTGACGAGATCTTCATTGTTTGGCCGCTCAGAATTTTGGCTCCATTGAAATACCTTAAACCCATGATATTTCGTACGTGGGGGGTTTACATTCAATATCCACCACTTGTCCAACCTATTATCGCTAGTAGCATGAGTGGTTTGGTTTGAAGATTCACCACTTTTCCACTCTATGTCTTTATATTAAGAAGATCTGGGTGTTAAGGTCCACCACTTGTCCAACCTATAAGGCTATATCTTAAAGGGTATTCTTTCTCGCTACTTGAAGTCACCATGATAGGTTACATGCGGGTTTGGTTCCAAGGTCCACCACTTGTCCAAGCTAACTCTATTGACACATAGCGAGAATCAAAAGTCCACCACTTGTCCAAACCATTGAAACATGGAGAGAAGGATGCTCGACCATTTGTCCAAGATAGGCTCCATTGAAACATGAAGAGAAGCAAAATTCACCATGTATCCAAGATGATAGGCTCCACTAAAATACCTTAAACCCACAATATTTTGTACATGGGGTGTTTACATTCAAGGTCCACCACTTGTCCAACCTATTATCGCTAGTAGCATGAGTGGTCTGGTCTCAAGATTCGCCACTTTTCCACTTTATGTCATTATATTAAGAAGATATGGGTGTTAAGGTACACCACTTGTCCAACTTATAAGGCTATATCTTAAATGGTATTATTTGTCACCACTTTGAATGCACATGATAGATTTTACATAGGGGTTTGGTTCCAAGGTCCACCACTTGTCCAAGCTAACTCTATTGAAACATAGAGAGAAGAAAAGGTCCACCACTTGTCCAAGCTAGGCTCCATTGAAACATGGAGAGAAGGATGCTCCACCATTTGTCCAAGCCAGGTTCCATTGAAACATGAAGAGAAGAGAGCTGCACCATGTCTCCAAGATGCTAGGCTCCATTGAAATACCTTAAACCCATGATATTTCGTACGTGGGGGGTTTACATTCAAGGTCCACCACTTGTCCAACCTATTATCACTAGTAGCATGAGTGGTTTGGTTTGAAGATTCACCACTTTTCCACTGTATGTCATTATATTAAGAAGATGTGGTTGTTAAGCTCCAGCATTTGTCCAACCTATAAGGCTATATTTTAATGGGTATTCTTTCTCACCACTTGGAATGACCATCATAGGTTTTACATGGGGGTTTGGTTCCAAGGTCTCGCACTTGTCCAAACAAACTCTATTGAAACATAGAGAGAAGCAAAGGTACACCACTTGTCCAAGATAGGGTCCATTGAAACATGGAGAGAAGGATGCTCCACCATTTATCCAAGATAGGCTCCATTGCAACATGAAGAGAAGCAAGTTGCACCATGTCTCCAAGATGCTAGGCTGCATTAAAATACCTTAAACCCAGGATATTTTGTACATGGGGGGTTTACATTCAAGATCCACCACTTGTCCAACCTATAATCACTAGTAGCATGAGTGATTTGGTCTCAAGGTTCACGACTTTTCCACTCTATGTCATTATATTAAGAAGATCTAGTTCTTAAGGACCACCACTTGTCCAACCTATAAGGCTATAACTTAAAGGGTATTCTTTCTCGCCACTTGGAGTGACCATGATAGGTTTTACATGGGGGTTTGGTTCCAAGGTCCACCACTTGTCCAAGCTAACTCTATTGACACATAGCGAGAAGCAAAGTTCCACCACTTGTCCAAGCTAGGCTCCATTGATACATGGAGAGAAGGATGATTCACCATTTGTCGAAGATAGGCTTCATTGAAGCATGAGGAGAAGCAGGCTGCACCATGTCTCCAAGATGCCAGGATCCATTGAAATACCTTAAACCCACCATATTTTTTACATGTGGAGTTTAAATTCAAGGTCAACCACTTGTACAAGCTATTATTTCTAGTAGCATGAGTGATTTGGGTGTTAAGGTCGCCACTTGTCCAACCTATAAGGGTATATCTTAAAGGGTATTCTTTCTCACCACCTGGAATGACCATGATATGTTTTATATGGGGTTTGGTTCCAAGGTCCACCACTTATCCAAGCTAACTCTATTCTTCGCATAGAGAGAAGCAAAGGTCCACCACTTGTCCAAGCTAGGCTCCATTGAAACATGGAGAGAATGATGTTCCACCATTTGTCCAAGATAGGCTCCATTGAAACGTGAAGAGAAGCAAGCTACACCATGTCTCCAAGATGCTAGGCTCCATTGAAATACCTTAAATCCACGATATTTCGTACATGGGGTTTTTACATTCAAGGTCCACCACTTGTCCAACCTATTATCCTTAGTAGCATGAGTGGTTTGGTCTCAACATTCACCACTTTTCCACTCTATGTCATTATATTAAGAAGATCTGGGTTTTAAGGTGTCCAACCTATAAGGCTATATCTTAAAGGGTATTATTTCTCACCACTTGGAGTGACCATGATATGTTTTACATGGGGGTTTGGTTCCAAGGTCCACCACTTGTCCAATATAGGGTCCATTGAAACACGGAGAGAAGGATTCTCCACCATTTGTCCAAAATAGGCTCCATTAAAACATGATGAGAAGCAAGTTGCACCATGTCTCTGAGATGCTAGGCTCCTTTGAAGTACCTTAAACCCACGATGTTTTGTATATGTGGGTTTTAAATTTAAGGTCCATGACTTGTTCAACCTATTATCCCTAGTAGCATGAGTGGTTTGGTCTCAAGATTCACCACTTTTTCACTCTATGTCATTATATTAAGAAGATTTGGGTGTTAAGGTCCACCACTTGTCTAACCTATAAGGCTTTATCTTAAATGGTAATATCTACCACCACTTGGAATGCACATGATAGGTTTTACATAGGGGTTTGGTTCCAAGGTCCACCACTTGTCCAAGCTAACTCTATTGAAACATAGAGAGAAGCAAAGGTCCACCACTTGTCCAAGCTAGGCTCCATTGAAACATGGAGAGAAGGATGCTCCACCATTTTTCCAGGCCAGGTTCAATTGAAACATGAAGAGAAGCAAAATGCACCATGTCTCCAAGATTCTAGGCTTCTTTGAAATACCTTAAACCCATGATATTTCGTACGTGGAGGGTTTAAATTCCAGGTCCACCACTTGTCCAACCTGTTATCGCTAGTAGCATAAGTGGTTTGGTTTCAAGATTCACCACTTTTCCACTCTATGTCATTATTTTAAAAATATTTGGGTGTTAAGGTCCACCACTTGTCCAACCTATAGAGCTATATCTTAAAGGGTATTCTTTCTCACCACTTGGAATGAACATGACAGGTTTTACATGGGGGTTTGGTTCCAAGGTCCACCACTTGTCCAAGCTAACTCTATTGAAACATAGAGAGAAACAAAGGTCGACCACTTGTCCAAGCTAGGGTCCATTGAAACATGGAGAGAAGGATGCTCCACCATTTATCCAAGATAGGGTCCATTGGAACATGAAGAGAAGCAAGCTGCACCATGTCTCCAAGATGCTAGGCTTCATTGACATACCTTAATCTCACGATATTTTGTACATGGGGGGTTTACATTCAAGGTCCAACACTTGTCCAACCTATTATCGCTAGTAGCCTTAGTGGTTTGGTCTCAAGGTTCACCACTTTTTGAGTCTATGTCATTATATTAAGAATATCTGGGTGTTAAGGTCTACCACTTATCCAACATATAAGGGTATATCTTAAAGGGTATTCTTTCTCGCCACTTGGAGTGACCATGATAGGTTATACATGGGGGTTTGGTTCCAAGGTCCACCACTTGTCCAAGTTAACTCTATTGACACAAGTCCACCACTTGTCCAAGCTAGGGTCAATGAAACATAAAGAGAAGGATGCTCCACCATTTGTCCAAGATAGGCTCCATTGAAACATGAAGAGAAGCAATTTGCACCATGCATCCATGATGATAGGCTCCATTGAAATACCTTAAACCCACTATATTTCGTACATGGGGGGTTTACATTCAAGGTCCACCACTTGTCCAACCTATTATCGCCACTAGCATGAGTGGTTTGGTCTCAAGATTCACCACTTTTCCTCTCTATGTCATTATATTAACAAGATCTCGGTGTTAAGGTCCACCACTTATCCAACTTATAAGGCTATATGTTAAATGGTATTATTTACCACCACTTGGAATTCACATAATAGGTTTTACATAGGGGTTTGGTTCAAAGGTCCCTCACTTGTCCAAGCTTACTCTATTGAAACATAGAGAGATGCAAAGGTCCACCACTTGTCCAAGCTAGGATCCATTGAAACACAGAGAGAAGGATGCTGCACCATTTGTCCAAGCCAGGTTCGATTGAAACATGAAGAGAAGAAAACTGGACCATGTCTCCAATATGCTAGGCTCCATTAAAATACCGTAAACCCATGATATTTCGTACATGGGGGGTTTACAGTCAAGGTCCATCACCTGTCCAACCTACTATCGCTAGTAGCATGAGTGGTTTGGTTTCAAGATTCACCACTTTTCCACTCTATGTCATTATATTAAGAAGATCTCGGTGTTAAGGTCCACCACTTGTCCAACCTATAAGGCTATATCTTAAAGGGTATTCTTTCTTGCCACTTGGAATGACAATGATAGGTTTTACATGAGGGTTTAGTTCCAAGGTCCACCACTTGTCCAAGCTAACTCTATTGAAACATAGAGAGAAGCAAAGGTCCACCACTTGTCCAAGCTAGGGTCCATTGAAACATGGAGAGAAGGATGCTCCACCATTTGTCCAAGATAGGCTGCATTGAAACATGAAGAGAAGCAAGCTGCACCATGTATCCAAGATGATAGGCTGCATTGAAATACCTCAAACCCACGATGTTTTGTACATGGGGGATTTACATTCAAGGTCCACCACTTGTCCAACCTATTATCACTAGTAGCATGAGTGATTTGGTCTCAAGGTTCACCACTTTTCCACTCTATGTCATTATATTAAAAAGATTTGGGTGTTAAGGTTCACCACCTGTCCAACCTATAAGACTATATATTAAAGGGTATTCTTTCTCGCCACTTGGAGTGACCATGATATGTTTTACATGGGGGTTTGGTTCCAAGGTCCACCACTTGTTGTCCAAGCTAACTCTTTGGACACATAGCGAGAAGCAAAGGTCTACCACTTGTCCAAGCTAGGGTCCATTGAAACATGGAGAGAAGGATGCTCCACCATTTGTCCAAGATAGGTTCCATTGAAACATGAAGAGAAGCAAGTTGCACCATGTATCCAAGATGATACGCTCCAATTAAATACCATAAACCCACGAATTTTCGTACATTCAAGGTCCACCACTTGTCTAACCTATTATCACTAGTAGCATGAGTGGTCTGGTCTCAAGATTCACCACTTTTACACTCTATGTCATTATATTAAGCAGAGCTGGGTGTTAAGGTCCACCACTTGTCCAGCTTATAAGGCTATATCTTTAATGGTATTATTTACCACCGCTTGGAATGCACATGATAGGTTTTACATAGGGGTTTGGTTCCAAGGTCCACCACTTGTCCAAGCTAGGATCCATTGAAACATGGAGAGAAGGATGCTCCACCATTTGTCCAAGATAGGCTCCATTGAAACATGAAGAGAAGCAAGATGCACCATGTCTCCAAGATGCTAGGCTCCATTGAAATACCTTAAACCCATGATATTTCGTACGTGGGGGGTTTACATTCAAGGTCCACCACTTGTCCAACATATTATTGCTAGTAGCATGAGTGATTTGGTCTCAAGGTTCAGCACTTTTCCACTCTATGTCATTATATTAAAAAGATATGGGTGTTAAGGTCCACCACTTGTCCAACCTATAAGACTATATCTTAAAGGGTATTCTTTCTCGCCACTTGGAGTGACCATGACAGGTTATACATGGGGGTTTGGTTCCAAGGTTCACCACTTGTCCAAGCTAACTCTATTGACACATAGCGAGAAGCAAAGGTCTACCACTTGTCCAAGCTAGGGTCCATTGAAACATGGAGAGAAGGATGCTCCACCATTTGTCCAAGATAGGCTCCACTGGACCATGAAGAGAAGAAAGCTGCACCATGTCTCCAAGATGCTAGGCTTCATTGAAATACCTTAAACCCACGATATTTTGTACATGGGGGGTTTACATTCAAGGTCCGCCACTTGTCCAACCTATTGTCACTTGTAGCATGAGTGATTTGGTCTAAAGGTTGACCACTTTTCCACTCTATGTCATTATATTAAGAAGATCTGGGTGTTAAGGTCCACCACTTGTCCAGCGTATAAGGCTATATCCTAAAGGGTATTCTTTCTCGCCACTTGGAGTGACCATGACAGGTTATACATGGGGGTTTGGTTCCAAGGTCTACCACTTGTCCAAGCTAACTTTATTGACACATAGCGAGAAGCAAAGGTCCACCACTTGTGCAAGCTAGGGTTCATTGAAACATGGATAGAAGGATGCTCCACCATTTGTGCAAGATAGGCTTCATTGAAACATGAAGAGAAGCAAGCTGCACCATGTCTCCAAGATGCTAGGCTCCATTGAAATACCTTAAAGCCACGATATTTCCTACATGGGGGGTTTACATTCAAGTTCCACCACTTGTCCAACCTATTATCCTTAGTAGCATGAGTGTTTTGGTCACAAGATTCACCACTTTTTCACTCTATGTCATTATATTAAGAAGATCTAGGTTTTAAGGTCGACGAATTGTCCAACCTATAAAGCTATATCTTAAAGGGTATTCTTTCTTGCCACTTGGAGTGACCATGATAGGTTATACATGGGGGTTTGGTTCCAAGGTGCACGTACCACTTGTCCTAGCTAACTCTATGGAAACATAGAGAGAAGCAAAGGTCCACCACTTGTCCAATCTAGGCTCCATTGAAACATGGAGAGAAGGATGATCCACCATTTGTCGAAGATAGGCTTCATTGAAAATGAAAAGAAGCAAGCTGCACCATGTCTCCAAGATGCTAGGATCCATTGAAATACCTTAAGCCCACTATATTTTCTCATGTGGGGTTTAAGGTCAAGGTCAACCACTTGTCCAAGATATTATCCCTAGTAGCATGAGTGGTTTGGTCTCAAGATTCATCACTTTTCCACTCTATGTCATTATATTAAGAATATCTAGGTGTTAAACTCCACCACTCGTCCAACCTAAAAGGCTATATCTTAAAGGTTATTCTTTCTCACCACTCGAAGCGACCATGAAAGTTGTCCAAGCTAGGATCCATTGAAACATGGAGAGAAGGATACTCCACCATTCGTCCAAGATAGGCTCCATTGAAACATGAAGAGAATCAAGCTGCACCATGTCTCCAAGATTCTAGGCTCCATCAAAATACCTTAAACCCACGATGTTTCGTACCTGGGGGGTTTACATTCAAGGTCCACCACTTGTCCAACCTTTTATTGCTAGTAGCATGAGTGGTTTGGTCTCAAGATTCACCACTTTTTCACTCTATGTCATTATATTAAGAAGATCTAGGTGTTAAGGTCCACCACTTGTCCAACCTATAAGGTTATATCTTAAAGGTTATTCTTTATTAGCATTTGGCGTGACCATGATAGGTTTTTCGTGGGGGTTTGGTTCCAAGGTCCACAACTTGTCCAAGTTAGCTCTATTGAAAGATAGAGAGAAGCAAAGGTCCACCAGTTGTCCAAGCGAGGCTCCATTGAAAGATGGAGAGAAGGATGCTCCACCATTTGTCCAAGATAGGCTCCATTGAAACATGAAGAGAAGCAAGCTGCACCATGTCTCCAATATGCTAGGCTCCATGGAAATACCTTTAACCCACAATCTTTCGTACATGGGGGGTTTAAATTCAAGGTCCACCACTTGTCCAACCTATTATCCTTAGTAGCATGAGTGGTTTGGTCTGAAGATTCACCACTTTTCCACTCTATGTCATTATATTAAAAAGATCTGGGTTTCAAGGTCGACCACTTGTCCAACTTATAAGGCTATATCTTAAAGGGTATTCTTTCTCACCACTTGAAATGACCATGATATGTTTTACATGGGGGTTTGGTTCCAAGATCCACCACTTGTCTAAGCTAACTCTATGGAACCATAGAGAGAAGCAAAGGTCCACCACTTGTCCAAGCTAGGCTCCATTGAAACATGGACAGAAGGATGATTCACCATTTGTCGAGGATAGGCTTCATTGAAGCATGAATAGAAGCAAGTTGCACCATGTCTCCAAGATGCTAGGATCCATTGAAATACCTTAAACCCACGATATTTTTTACCTATGGGGTTTAAATTAAATCTCAACCACTTGTACAAGCTATTATTCCTAGTAGCATGAGTGGTTTGGTCGCAAGGTTCACCACTTTTACACTCCATGTCATTATATTAAGATGATTTGGGTGTTAAGGTCGACCACTTGTCCAACCTATAAGGGTATATCTTAAAGGGTATTCTTTCTCACCACTTGGAATGACCATGATGTGTTTTACATGGGGGTTTGGTTCCAAGGTCCACCACTTATCCAAGATAACTCTATTCTTCTCATAGAGAGAAGCAAAGGTCCACCACTTGTCCAAGCTAGGCTCCACTGAAACATGGAGAGAAGGATGCTCCACCATTTGTCCAAGATAGGCTCCATTGAAACGTGAAGAGAAGCAAGCTACACCATGTCTCCAAGATGCTAGGCTCCATTGAAACACCTTAAACCAACAATATTTCGTACATGGGGGTTTTTCATTCAAGGTCCACCACTTGTCCAGCCTATTATCCTTAGTAGCATGAGTGGTTTGGTCTCAAGATTCACCACTTTTCCACTCTATGTCATTATATTAAGAACATCTGGGTTTTAAGGTGTCCAACCTATAAGACTATGTCTTAAAGGGTATTCTTTCTCACCACTTGGAATGACCATGATATGTTTTACATGGGGGTTTGGTTCCAAGGTCCACCGCTTGTCCAAGTTAACTCTATTGAAACATAGAGAGAAGCAAAGGTCCACCACTTGTCCAAGCTAGGGTCCATTGAAACATGGAGAGAGAAATGATCCACCATTTGTCGAGGATAGGCTTCATTGAAACATGAAGAGAAGCAAGATGCTCCATGTCTACAAGATGCTAGGATCCATTGAAATACCTTAAACCCAGAATATTTTGTACATGTGGAGTTTAAATTCAACGTCAACCACTTGTCCAAGTTATTATCCCTAGTAGCATGAGTGGTTTGGTCTTAAGATTCACCACATTTCCACTCCTTGTCATTACATTAAGAATATCTAGGTGTTAAGGTCCACCACTTGTCCAACCTATAAGGCTATATCTTAAAGGGTATACATGGTAGGTTATACATGGGGGTTTGGTTCCAAGGTCCACCACTAGAGAGAAGCAAAGGTCCACCACTTGTCAGAGCTAGGGTCCATTGAAACATGGAGAGAAGGATGCTCCACCATTTTTCCAAGATAGGCTCCATTGAAACATGATGAGAAGCAAGTTGCACCATGTCTCCAAGATGCTAGGCTCCATTGAAATACCTTAAACCCATGATATTTCGTACATGGCGAGTTTACATTCAAGGTCCACAACTTGTCATACCTATTATCGCTAGTAGCATGAGTGGTTTGGTCTCAAGATTCACCACTTTTCCACTCTATGTCATTATATTAAGAATATCTGGGTGTTAAGGTCCACCACTTGTCCAACCTATAAGACTGTATCTTAAAGGTTATTATTTCTTACCAGTTGGAGTGACCATGATAGGTTTTACATGGGGGTTTGGTTCCAAGGTCCACCACTTGTCCAAGCTAACTCTATTGAAACATAGAGAGAAGCAAAGGTCCACCACTTGTACAAGCTAGGGTCCATTGAAACATGGAGAGAAGGATGCTCCACCATTTGTCCAAGATAGGCTCCATTGAAACATGAAGAGAAGCAAGTTGCACCATGTCTCCAAGATGCTAGGCTCCACTGAAATACGTTAAGCCCACGATATTTCGTACATGGGGGGTTTACATTCAAGGTCCTCCACTTGTCCAACCTATTATCCTTAGTAGCATGAGTGGTTTGGTCTCAAGATTCACCACTTTTACACTCTATGTCATTATAGTAAGAAGGTTTGGGTGTTAAGGTCCACCACTTGTCCAACCTATAAGGCTATATCTTAAATGATATTTTTTCTCACCACTTGTTATGTGCATGATATGTTTTACATGGGGTTTTGTTCCAAGGTCCACCACTTGTCCAAGCTAGATCTTTTACATATATATTATACATACAATATTTAACTAGATTCCCTACCTATCATGTCCAGTAGCCTGAATGGTCTGGCTTTAAGGTCCACCACTTGTCCAACCTATACTCTCTTATGTAAGGGAGATCTCCCTATAAATTCAAAACCTTCCCGCCTAAATTTAAAATTCAAAATCTTATCGGCTAAATTTTAAATATCCCTCCGAAATTTTAAATATCTCGCCTAAATTTGAAAATATCATGCCCAAATTTTAAAATTCAAACTTTTTTATAAAATTTAAATTTTATCGCTTAAATTTAAAATATTCTACGCGAATTTGATTTTAAATTCAAGTTTACCACAAAAAGATATCATTATCCCACCTAAATTCAAATTAACAAGCCTAAACTGATATTAATTTGCATAGATATGAATTTATCACACCTAAATTATGTCACCATGTTAGAGAGAGAATTTGAACAAGATCCACCACTTGTGGTAAGGGTCACCAAAAAGTGTATATACTCATTCAAAGAAATACACATATTTTTGGTCTACATGTCCTAGTTTCAACCATTTATGTCCATTAGTTGTACCACTAAACAACACTACTTTTGTTGAGAAATAGAAGTTCCAATCATATCTACAAATGGATAAATCAGCTCAGCATACATCCAGAACTCGCTACAAGAATAGACTTTAACAGATCACGCAAGTAAGTCTTCCATTCAAGTTTACTAGTATTACAATGTATTAGTTATCTGCGATATTTATGTATGTATATATACTATGTGTGCATATCGTAATTAAGTGTAATTGTGTATCTACATTATGTACGAGTATTACAATGAAACAACATAAATATACATACATACACATAGATAACACAGACGCACACATACATGAGCATGTATTTTCAAGAGAGAGATAGCAAGATACAGAGATAGATAGATAGATAGATAGAGAGAGAGAAATACTTGTTTTCTAGAGAGAGGAGAGAGAGAAAGATAATAGATTTCACTGTGTTTATGTATGTGGAAGAGAGGAAGACGATGTATGGGAATATGTGCATGTATTTTCAAGAGAGAGACAACAAGATAACAGATTTCCTGTGGTTATGTATGTGGAAGAGAGGAAGACGATGTGTGGGAATATGTGTATGTGTGCAGGAATACTTTTAAACTATGTATCTCTGTCTTTTGACGAGAGAGTGTGTGTGCAAGAAAGAGTTAGAGAGAACCATCTTCTCTATATGGAGAAAGACAAAGAGAGAGAAATACCTGTTTTTTCTCTATTCATGAGGTGTGCAATGTCTCCTGAGAAGAAGCTATTCTCGATCCTGCCCTTTTGGAAAGCGTTGCGTACGATGTTGTTTCTTTATCTTGTGCATGAATTGTCAATCCTGTGCGCTCCACCTGTGCGTTGTGTATGATGTCGGTTTGCTCCTCTACGTGAGCGTATACTCCAAACTGTGTGCGATCCGTGTGCGCTTTTTGTGTGTTTGCTACTCGCCTACTTTCTCTGTGTGCGTTGCTCGTGTGCTCTCTCTGTGCCTAATCTTGATAGGGTTTATTAGAATGCCACGTAAGCTACAAGTCCACGTTTTATCATAGGATTAAAAAAAACAAAAGCAGTATAAAACATTAACCAATTCACACGGCCAAAATTAAAGAAATCATGGTTGAAAATATGCAAAATATGCGTAACTCTATTATAGGAATTCACTTTTAAAAACAAAATCTATGGGCATTGCCTGGGGCACTGCCCCAGGACCAAGCCGGAACAATATCCCAAAATCAGCCTCCCAAGCCCCGCCAACGAGAGCGCTATATTCCACATCCCCATCAAGAGCGCTACCCCCAAACCTCACATGGAAGCGCTACCTCGTCGGATGCACCCCATTGTGGCATTGCCCTAAGACCCCGCATCTGGAGTGCTAAATGGGAACATTCTTCATTAGTGAAATTTTGAACATAACTACTAATTTACTATAGCACTTCTAGATTATGCCCCATACTATATTTAAGGTGCCAAAGGTTTGGCGTTATGGTCCTAGATTTCGGTCCTAGATTTAGCCAAGTGGTCAACACATATAGGACCAAGTGCACACTTTGCCAAAAAACTTGGCCACCACTTTACTTGCTAAAGTTTAGGCCACATGGTCAATCCTAAGTTTCCAATGTTCTTATTATGTCATAAGAGACAACAGTTCTTTTCTGTCACCTTTTGCCTCGTGGAAAACCTAGGCTTGTTTTCACATACTCAGGCACTTCAAGCCATAATAAATTTTTATTACTCTTCGGAAACCCTTTTGTTCAAGTCTTTGAAAAAATGTTGTTTAAGGCCACCCTAAACCATTTTCATTTAGGGGTGCCTAAAACTAGCTTTTTCGCAATTCGGGAAGAAAATGGTCAAATTTTTATACTTAGTTTTAACCACGACCAATTCAAATATTGGAAAGCAAGGTCTTGTAATACTTTCCTTTGGACATCACACATTAAAACTAGGTCCCTCGCTTGTCCAAGCTATGCTCTAATACAATAAAGGGCTTTGGTTTTCAAGATGCACCACTTTCCCAACCTTGATTCCATTAAAGAAGCTAACTCTACTTAGACATTTAATAGCAAGGTCCTCTAGCAGTTCACATTGAACATTTTCCATCATAGTTAGGTCCACCACTTATCTAGGCTATGCTCTAATAGAGAAAGGGGATTTTGGTTTCAAGATCCACCCCTTGTCCAAACTTGATTTGGGAAGCAAGGTCCTATAATATTTTGCTTTGGACATTCACCGTTACAACTAAGTCCACCACTTGTCCAAGCTATGTTCTAATACACTAAGGAGGTTTTGGTTTCAAGGAGAACCACTTGTACGACTTTGTTTTTGGAAGTAAGGTCTTTACATAGTTCACCTTGGACCTTGGACTTTGGATACTACAACTAAGCCCACCACTTGTCCAACCTATCCTCTATATATAGCCAAAGGGTTTGGGTTTCAAGATTCACCACTTTTCCAACCTTGCTTCCATTAAATAAAGGAGGGGCATTATAACTAGGTCCACCACTTGTCCAACCTATGCTCTGATATAGAAAGGGGATTTTAGTTTCAAGGTCCACCACGTGTTCAACCTTGCAAGACTTAAGGGATACTTGGAAATTGGAAAGCATAGTACTATAGTAGTTGATAGGTGGCAGTGGGTATTACAACTAGGTCCAACCTATGCTCTAATATAGCAAAGAGAATTTGGTTTCAAGGTCCACCACTTGTCGAACCTTGCTTCCATTAAAGAAATGAGGGGCTACGTAAACATTGGCAAGCAAGGTAGCAAGGTCCTAAGGTATTTCACCTTGGATATTGGGCATTATAACTAGGTCCACCACTTGTCCAAGCTATGCTATGATACAGAAAGGGGATTTTTGTTTCAAGGTCCACCACTTGTTCAACCTTGCAAGACTCAAGGGATACTTGGACATTGGAAAGCATAGTACTATAGTAGTTAATAGGTGGCAGTGGGTATTAAAACTAGGTCCAACCTTTGCTCTAATATAGCAAAGAGGCTTTGGTTTCAAGGTCCACCACTTGTCCAACCTTGCTTCTATTAAAGAAATGAGGGGCTACGTAAACATTGGCAAGCAAGGTAGCAAGGTATTAAGGTATTTCACCTTGGATGTTGGGCATTATAACTAGGTCCACCACTTGTCCAACCTATGCTCTGATATAGAAATGGGATTTTAGTTTCAAGGTCCACCACGTGTTCAACCTTGCAAGACTCAAGGGATGCTTGGACATTGGAAAGCATTGTCCTATAGTAGTTGATAGGTGGCAGTGGGTATTACAACTAGGTCCAACCTATGCTCTAATACAGCAAAGAGGCTTTGGTTTCAAGGTCCACCACTTGTCCAACCTTGCTTCCATAAAAGAAATGAGGGGCTACATAAACATTGGCAACCAAGGTAGCAAGGTCCTAACGTATTTCACCTTGGATATTGGGCATTATAACTAGGTCCACCACTTGTCCAAGCTATGCTCTGATATAGAAAGGGGATTTTAGTTTCAAGATCCACCACGTGTTCAACTTTGAAAACCTCAAGGGACACTTGGACATTGGAAAGCATAGTCCTATAGTAGTTGATAGGTGGCAGTGGGTATTACAACTAGGTCCAACCTATGCTCTCATATAGCAAAGAGGCTTTGGTTTCAAGGTCCACCACATGTCCAACCTTGCTTCCATTAAAGAAATGAGGGGCTACGTAAACATTGGCAAGCAAGGTAGCAAGGTCCTAAGGTATTTCACCTTGGATGTTGGGCATTATAACTAGGTCCACCACTTGTCCAACCTATGCTCTGATATAGAAAGGGGATTTTAGTTTCAAGGTCCACCACGTGTTCAACCTTGCAAGCCTCGAGGGATACTTGGACATTGGAAATCATAGTCCTATAGTAGTTGATAGGTGGAAGTGGGTATTACAACTAGGTCCAACCTATGCTCTAATATAGCAAAGAGGCTTTGGTTTCAAGGTCCACCACTTGTCCAACCTTGCTTCCATTAAAGAAATGAGGGGCTACGTAAACATTGGCAAGCAAGGTAGCAAGGTCCTAAGGTATTTCACCTTGATTATTGGGCATTATAACTAGGTCCACCACTTGTCCAAGCTATGCTCTGATATAGAAAGGGGATTTTAGTTTCAAGATCCATCACATGTTCAACCTTGCAAAACTCAATGGATACTTGGACATTGGAAAGCATAGTCCTATAGTAGTTGATAGGTGGCAGTCGGTATTACAACTAGGTCCGCCACTTGTCCAACCTATGCTCTAATATAGCAAGGATGCTTTGGTTTCAAGATCCACCATAATTTCCAACCTTGCTTCCATTAATATAGAAAGGAGGATTTGGTCTCAAGGTTCACCACTTATCCAACCTATGGAAACCTTTTTCATGTTGTAGCATGATTTTTTGTTTGAAGAGTATTTTTCTATAGCTAAGGATTTAACAATGTGATCTTTTTCACTTATAAGATGGACTTCGAATCTGGGGAGAAAGTACATATGATACTTGACAATGAAATTGTTGGTATTGGTTGTGTGTGTAGAACAGATCTAGATTCCACTTGTGGTGGTACAAAGATAGGGCAAGGAAATGTCTCCATACTAGTGGAGGAATGCTTGAAGGATGTGGTCCTACCTTTTCCTACAATGGATACTTCATCTCTCCAAGGCTCATTATGGAGTGATGTTCGATGGTCAAAGCTTCTTTTGCGATCTTTTATATTAAATGGTAACTTAATTAATCCACATGAAATCTACAATGGTGATGAAGAACGTGATCATTCTGATCCTCTAGTTACAGATGCAATACCTATGACAAGCCCAGAATTTGAAGCAGTGATTCGAGAGTCTTGGAGAAATCAGAGGGTCCTTTTAAAAGATGACACAATGATGCAAACCATGAATGAAGGGACCATCTTATATGTATTTCCACATGATTATGTCAACTTTCAGGAACTTGGTCATGATTGTGTGGGTGTGGGTATTGAAAGAGAAAATGCAAGCATTGATGATGTGGTTGAAGTGGGTAGCATCACTTTGCTAAGTGGCCCATCAAGCAGACAACAATGTTGAATGGGAGCCCATTAAAACGCTTTGTTCCTATTGATGGCATGCATGCTACATATGAGGATGTATCCAACGATGACAATGTTGGAAAAAAACTTGATGGGAGTAATGTTGTCCAGTTGTGTCAAGGAAGAGATGATACACTTTCATGAACAGGACTCAAAAATCAAAAGCAGCACCAGCTTTCACTTTTTACCTTTCAAACAAATCAATTCAAAGGGTATCATGCATTGATTGTTGTGCACAAAAATGTTGCCAGTTTGAAGATCGTGATATGGTGACAAGGTTACGACAACAATTTTGGGGAGAGTCTCAAAAATCATGCACTAATTATGTTTATGATGTTCTTTCTATATGTTATCAGAAAGATGAGAAGTCACGATACCAATTCAGGCTAAATGGCTCTATTGTTTGTTGTAGAGCATGGCATGAGCTACATGGAATACCAAAGACATCATTTATCGATACAAGGAGAACTTTGAAAATAGTGTGCGCCAATATGTACATGAGAACACATGTACATTGAGAAGGGGACTTCAACATACTAGTTTAGCAAGAGCACTACTAAATGAGTTTGTGGAAAACAACTGTAAGAAGATGCCACATAGAAGTAGAACACTGCTAGATGGCTCAAGAGAGACTCAATTGATGATTCCATCAACATACAAACAAGTGGATATTTTATGTGAAATCAACACGACATTTGACCAAATGGGCTATGAGAAGAAGCTATCCCAATCTTCTTTTGGTAGAATTTGAAACAAAGAGTACCCACATGTCACTTTAACAAAGACGAGTGAGTTCTCTAAGTGAAATATTTGTAGCTCAATCAAGGCAAGGTTAGAAGCTAAACCTTCTCTTGAAGAGAGAGCTCTTCTCTTGAGGGAGAGAGAAGTTCACATGGCACAACAAAAGAGTTGCAGAAGCCTATATTATGCATGGCGCTCGTATTCAGAAACTCAACCACAAAAATATGTATGTACAAGCCATGATAAGATGGATCAAAAGAAGACTGCCATTCCTAGATTACGCATTGTTCCTAAGGGTGTGGATTCAGGATATAATCTGTAGGTGGCATTGATTGGCATGATCACTCATGGACATGGAGACGGTCATTACAGACACTTTATCTTGAACAGTTTATGGCCAGCTGATCCAAATCTTACAATTGGCTCAATTGCTAATTGTTTACATAACCTAGAGAGGATAGATAAGCATCCTCTTGGTGATCTAGTAACAAATGGACTTCCAAGGAGCAATATTTCACTACTACATGCTTTGAACTCAAGGGATGCTTTGGACTATCATAACTTGAGTGATGGAAAAGAGCCCATTGTGCAGTCATCAGAAATTGCAGAAGAGGAATTGGGGCCAACATTTCGCAGGTTGCCAGAGAACTTGTTGCTACAATTGGATAATTGTGCAGGGGAAAACAAAAATCGATACTTATTTGCCTATTTGTCAATGCTTGTTGCAAGGGGTGTTTTCAAAACATCCAGCTAGGATTTTTAATGGTTGGGCATACACATGAGGACATAGACGCCATGTTTAGTAGGTTTTCAGAGAAGTTGAGAGTTACAAAAACCTATACTTTGCCACATTTGATGGATACATTACGAAACACCTCATCTTCATCTCCAGCTCCATTTTTTCTCACAAAGATCCTCAATTTCAAGCAATATTGTGATGGCTATCTTTGTGATGGACAAGACATACTTGTTGGACATTCCAAACCGCTTCAGTTTAGGTTCTTTATGCAGGATGAGACACCAATGATGCAATATAAGGCACATGTAGGTGTATCAAGTTGGAGTGGAAGTATTCACCTTTGGAAAATAGACACAGAAGGAAAGCCAATGTTACCACATGGAGATCCACCTCTAGTACCAATGGCGGAGTATGTCAAGGCCCACGAAGAAGTCATTTTGGGGCTAAAGAACTATATAAAATTTTGGAAAATTTTAGGGAATGGTTCAAGTATTCCGCGATATTATAGACCCGTGATAGATTATTGGAGTAAGGTAATTGAAGAGATTGGAAAAGCAATCATATCAAAGGGAGTCTTGTATGAAATGTTTTGGCCAAAAACTCAAGAATATTCTCACCTACAAAGCACTACAATGAATTTGCAACAAGGAGCAGAAAGATTCCTAGGCCTTGAAGAGTTGAACGATCATTTTTGTGGGCCTAAACGAGATAGGCCAAGGGAAGAGTTTGACCCTATGTCTGATGTGCACCAAGGTGACTTTCTTATGCTTGTTCCGAGTGACACAAAAATCTATCCAGTGTGGCTTGCAATGGCTTTATCTAACATTGATAATGAGCCTACATCACCAAACTACAGAAAACTCTTGATTCAATATTACGCGAGAAAAAGTGGGATGACAGATACTCAAGCTTATAGTAACTGTTGGAAGGGTTATTGGGCTGTCAACTATAAGGACCCACAAGTGTGGAAAAATGTAGATGCAATTGTTTGGTCCTGGTGACTCAACAAAGAAGGACCATTTTCTAGAATAAAGATTTCAGAAAGGCATGCTCTAAAAGCCAAAGAAGTCCTCACTCGTGCACATCAACCACACTTGGATCAAAGTTTAGATATGGTATCAAATGTGGAGTAGAATTATGTGGAGCTTCTATTGTGACTATACTAGTCAATTTTGTAAACAAAATCTTTTTTGTATCATCCTTTGTTTTATGTAATTCGTAGTTATTATTAAAATCCATGTGTTGTACATCCTCTTGACTTTTGGTATTTATCAACACCACAATCCTATGAGATTTTCGCTTTATTTACTAACCACACACCTCAATTTTTCCCACTTTAAGTGGAAAATTCCCAAATTACATGAATTTAGTCGATTTGGAGATTCCCATAATGTGAGATTTTTACCAAAATACCTAATATGGTCTTTTCAATTTCTCTTTGACGACATTTACTCATATCCTCAGGAAATGTTTGGCTCGTTAAGTAAGTGACTAGATAGTTACTCCACTTAGGAACAAGAAACATTTGAAACAATGTTACATGAGGTATGGGTGTTTTTTTTTTTATATTGAGGACAATCCTTTACGAAAGAGCGAGCATCACTCCTCATAGTTGGCCAAAATACTCCAAGTCTGAAGATCCTTTGCATAGTTTGCTCTTCAGCAAAGTGAAGTCCTACTATGGTAATATGTGCTTGACTTAGGTATTGGTTTTTCTCTTCAGGATTAATGCATAAGAGAAATATTCCATCTCGGTTTCATTTGCATAGCCTGCCAGCTAGTAATTGATACATAGCCGATTGCTCAATTAATCTGATTGTAATCAGAAGTGGTATTTGCGAGCCCACTTAAGATATGTTCATCAATGATACCATATTTTTTGACCATCGAGGTATCATTTCCACAGAGAACAGATATGCATCTGGTAGATCATCATCTACTCCTTTAGCTGATTCCCTGAAACATTCCTTGACAAATGATCTGCTCTTTGATGGGTGGTGCCCTTTTTTACAACCACAATGAAATCAAATTCCAAAAGAATGATGAAGCATCTCAATCTTCTTCATGTGCTGCATGGCTTGTTGACCAAGTATAATAAGTCTTGGTGGTCAACGAAGAACACAAATTTGTTTGCTAATAGGTCACGTCTATACTTTTTTACGGCATAGATCATTCCTAATCATTCTCTTTCAGTGGTGGTATAAATCTTTTCTGCCATGTTCAACTGTCGGCTAGCATAATATATAGGAAATCAATTTTTTTGTCTCCTGGTTGAGCTAGTATACACCCAATGGCAAAATTGGAAGCATCTACATGTATGTGGAATATCTTATTCCAATCTAGTGATTTTAATATTGGAGCTGAGGTGAGAGCTTGCTTAATCATCATGAAGGATTCTTTACATGCTTCAGTCCACTCAAAGTGTGTAATCAAGCTATACATAGGTTTTGCAATTAGAGCATACATATAAATGAATCGTTTGTAATATCCACAATGTCCCATGAAGGCTTGAACCCCCTTGATTGTTGTTGGTCTAGGCAAATCAGCAAATTAACATGAATTTTATCCATATCAGTAGCTATGCCATTTTAGACACTATATGTACAATAATTTTTCCTTGTCTACCCATGAATGTGCACTTTTCATGATCTAAGCAAATCCTATAAAGTCTACATTTTTCGAATACCTTTTTGAGGTGTTCAAAATGATCAACCCTGATTGTTGATGAATGTACGCATAGATCATCCATATATACCTCCAAGAATCTCCTAAGATATTCTTTAAAAGCATGACTCATCAATCTTTGAAATGTGGCAGGAGCATTAGTTAACCCAAAGGACATAACCCGATAGGAAAAAACACCCCATTCCATTGCAAAAGCAGTTTTATGCTGATCTTTTGGGTCAATTAAAAGTTCGTTGTATCCCAAAAAGCCATCTAAAAATCTGTAAGCTTCTTTTCCCACAACTCGTTCTAACACATGCTCAATGATTGGAAGAGGAAAGTTGTCTCTAATGGTAGCTGCATTCACTTTCATGATATTGACGCACACTCATAATTTTCCATTCTTCTTGGGTACTACCACAATTGGAGACACCCAATCTGTGTGTTCAATTCCATAAATGAATTCTGCTTCCTTTAGTTTTTCAATCTCTTCTTTGGTATTCTTGGAAAATGTTTCATTATATGTGTATGGCCTTTGTCTACTTGGTTTAGCATCATCTCTCATGGGTATGGTATGTTGACAGGTTTCTGGATCAACACCCTTGAGATCCTTGTAAGACCAAGCAAAAATATCTCGGTATTCTATTAGCAAGCTTAGAAAAAGATCTTCTTCTTCCTTTGTTAGGTCATTTTCAATGTAGGCAGGCCTAGGCTCTTCTCTTGGTTCAGCTAAATCTATCTTTTTAGCATTTTCAGGCCCTTTGTAGGACTTGCCTTGTTTTTGTAGTTCTCTAACATGTTGTTTGACAATGATGTTTTTATCTTGGAGAGTATATTTTTTGTAATGGGATGGAATACTCATTACATCCTTACCATCCTCTTTTGTGGTTTCCATTTTGGTTGTATATTTCTCTTTAGATATTTTTTCAACTCTTGATACTTCTTTTTCCGCTCAACTCGTGTCATGGTTGACTCCTTTTCCTGTTTTTTCGGCTTTGTTTGAGTATCCTTCCTTGTTTTTCTCAATGTTTTTCAAATTTTGGATTTTTGTTTGAAGGATATCTGCCAGTGATTTTGTCCTTGACACATTCTTGTGCATCTACCTGCATTAGGAACTGTGTTCTACTTGAGACTGATGGCATAGGTCTAGATTTCACGTTTCTGGTGTCTCTTTTTTGTCTATACCATTTTTGTCTTCTCGCTTTTTGGTTAGGAAAGTCAAAAAACTTTTCCTCCCCTCCTTTCAAGAGTAGCTTAGCTCTCACATGTTCTTTTTCTAACCCTGAATCTTTTGAGGTAGCCGAGTGTTCTTCTAACTCATTTGTTGTATCGTAGTAGAGTTCTGAAAAGACTTGTTGAGCTTTCATCAAGTCCTTGGGTTCCTCAATTTCATCTTCAATTTGGAGGGTTGAAATCATTTTGATGGGAATTATGTCATAGTCATCCTCATTGCAAAACTGAGTAGGCATTGACGTATTCACACATACATCCATTGTCGCTAAAATTTGAGTCCACTCAAATGGCTCAAACAAATTCTATGGAAAGGGTTCAGGTACATAGGCTTCATCGGTGCAATCCATTTCTAAAATACATTCTTCTCGTTTTAAACTCCCATTTTTTGAAGCTCCATACATCCAAATAGGAGTGTCTTTGTTCAACCACGATGGAGGCTTAGTTTCAGCCAAGGAGATTGAATCAAACTCTTGTATGGGCGTTTTCATGACATCTCTATAAGTGTGATCTTGTAGATTAACCCTTTTTATAGATCCCACTTGCTTGAAGTACAGATATTTGTTTCCCCAATCTTGGATAAGCTGTACCTCTTGCATGAAAGGTCTTCCCAATAAGATTTTGTAATTGAGTTTTTTCCCCAAAGTCTACTATGGCAAAAGTGTGTTGCTATTGAATCCCATATGAATTGACTATCACTTTTTCAAGCAGCCCTAATGGTCTTTCAAATGTGTCCATCAGCCAATTGAAATTTCATTCGATTTTGTCTAATGGCTGGTTGTCCCCAGGATTCCCATACAACTTTTGTGGCTATGGCTATGCCTGCCCCACTATCGAGTATTGCCATGGTTTCAATGTCAATATACTGCACTGGAAGGGTTGTGTTTTCTTCTTTCCCTTCGTAATATTCTCCGACTTTGTTCATCAGAAAAGATCAAATTTCTTTGTTGTCCATTTTGTTTCTCAATTTTCCCATTTTTTTTGAGATTAGCCCGTTATCCCCACCTTATCTAGGGTTTTTTGTATCCATAAATATGGTCTGATTTTTAACCGTTCTTCCAAAGTAAAAGTACATTGGATGGGTGTAGACATGATTGAATGAATGTTGTCTACTTCTAGGGTCTGTTTCGCTCTTTTTAATTGAGTGGTCTTGCACACTATGGATTCATCTTCATTATCTCCCAAGTAAGAGGGTAATTTTTTCAAGGTCAATGGTTTCGACATTCTTGAATCTTCAGATCCGCAATCCCAATACAAGGATTGTACGTCTATGTTCATATCAGGAGGTAGATTTTCTAACCAAACTTCCTCTATAGGAGCGGACTTTAGAGTTAGACTCCCATCATTGATCTCTCTAACTTTTTCACGTAAGTGTCCCGGCCAGTCTTCCTCTACGAATGGAATTCCGTGTAAGGCATCTTCGCTGTCCGGCACTATAAGTTTTGGCTCTTTTGGTTCAATGTGGGGTTCTACCACCACTTAGATTTTTCTTTAGTGTCTCTTACCACAAGCTCCTTAGGTTTTGCTATACTTTTGAGCTTTGGTTTTTGTTTTTCCAACATTTCTTGCGTGATTATTATCAAATTTTGATAATCTTCAAGCTTAGCTGCTTCCATGTATGGAGAAGGATAGTTTTTCCATTTTTTTCCCATGTTTTGGCCTACTTTAAGTCCCACTTGATAGGCTTTCAAGGCTGCATTAATAGGCAAAAAAAATTATCAAACCAAAATTGATCCTCCAGATTTCACGGTTGTTTCCTTGACTTCGCTTCCAATTTCTTTCACCTTTTCATGGAATAGCTTCTTTGCTTTCTCCTTGATTTTAGCCTTTTGTTTTTGCCTTCTCATCTCATATATTTTGCTTCTGCTTCTTTTGGTATTTTGAGAGGCAATTTTTGTATTCTCTGAATCATTAGAGGAGTTATGTTTCTTTTTCTTAGCTTGGGCTCTGGTGATTACCTTGATTGGAACAATCGGTTCACTCTCACATGAGCTACTAGGTATCACTTAGACTACGTTTACTACTGGTTTACCCTTGTTTAAAGGATTTTCTGGACAATCTTCAGAGAAGTGTCCTCCCTTTTTGCAACATTGTATGCAATAAGCTTCAATTGGCTTAAGTTCCGTGTCAGGCTCTGGGCATTCATTTTTCCAATGATCATCTACACCATAGTTATGACAGTTTCCCTTTCTTGGCTTAACCATGGGTCTTCCCATAGGAGGTCTAACACCTTGATTAGCTACATAATACATTGGTGAAATCTCTGGTGGAGCATAAGTCATAGATTATTCCATTGGTGGTGGATGTGAATTATACCAGTCTCCTTCTACCATTACTGTAGATGGCCTAGGCTCAGCATAGGGTGTAACAGGCAATAGTGCTTGTTTATCTATGACTCCTTCTGAATGCATGTGCTTTACAGGTACTGCATAACGTCCTGAATATGGAGGTTGTTGACCCAACAGAGGTTGAGGTCTTTCCATACCCATTGGTGGTCTTTGAGCTGGTGCCATGTTAGGCTGATATCTGTACATGGGTTGTCCTTGTGCATGGCCTCATGGGCATGTACTGAACATTAAAATCATAATTTGGTCAAAAATAGCACTCATTGGTCTCATGGTTGGTCCATTCATCCTCAATTTCATACCATTTTTGCGGTCTAATTGGTTCTCCCTATTGAGGTATCCCTTGTCATGGTCCTCTTATAGGTGCTTTATGCATGTTATTCGTCATGTCATTCATTCTTTTGAGCATGTCTTCTATGAATGAAAGTGGTGCTACAACAGCCGTTCCTACTTGTGCTGGTTTAATGGATGATGTTTTCTCACTTTGGTTATCCTTAGGGACATCTTCTTCGTTGAGAATATCAATTGTCTCGTAAGTCAATAGCATCTGACACACACTCTTCTAGGGTTTTATGCTTCTTGATATAGAGTATAGCATGAAGTTCTTTGTTTAGCAGTCCCTCTAGAAACAATGATACTAGTCGTTCTTCTCAAGTATCTCTAGCCCTGGGCATTTGAAAATGTATTGTTTCATTCAAGTCGCACAATCCCTAACAGACTCACCATGTTTCTTTTTAAAGCTATAGATTTGAGCTACTGTATTATGTTTGATCCATGTTTTGGAATGAGATACTGTAAATCCTTAAGCTAATGTGTTTAAGTCCATGATTGACCTTGGTGGAATGTTTTGGAACCATGTTATTAATGCTTTTCCTTCTAATGTCATTCCAAACCCCACGAATTGAGTATAGAAATCAAATATACGCTCTACTCTTAGCACTTGTTTAAAGCTTGCTAAGTGGTTGTATGGATCCCTTGATCCACCGTATTTTCTGACCCATTTCTGGAAATCAGCCGGTCTGACACGTCTATTTGGTTCAACTCCCGGTCTCCTGGTAGTTGGTCATGTTCCAAGTCCTTCAAACCAATCTGTTGGAAATAGCGACTCATGTAGCCCTGGATTGGCCTTAGTGTCACTAGGTTTTCTTTGTGATGAGGTGGTTTCTGGTTTCTTAGCATTACTCTCAGACGATCTCTCACGGTGTTTATCTCTTGGAATAGTTTTGGTCTTCGCCCAATATCCAATACCTTATGAAATACCCTTGGTATTAGGTTTGTTGTACCTCTTCAGGAGTCATCATAACAAAGTTGCTGCTATAACAATCCCAAAACAAGTAGGTTGGTAGGTCTATTGATCCCTTATCCTCAATCTTGAAGATATAGATGATCTTCCTGGCCATTAGCTGTCCTGACTTGGCATGCAAAGTCCACAGAAGATCTTTGCCGTTTCTATCCTCCCAACAATAGACTCCGATCCTAGGATTATCCATACTAAGCCATTTTAAAGGTTTCAAATCAATTTAATCGTATTCCTTGAATTCTAAAGTTGGTGCTCCTTCTTTTGCGGCCATATCTGGAATTATGGTGTTTACTTCTAAACCCCATTTGTCTATCACGTCAGGGTCTTCGACGTGTAAATATTGAGTTTCGTTTTTATCCATGTACAGTTTTCCTTGCTTGTTTGCCATGATCTCTTCTTCAAAATCAATACCATGCACTACGAGAGGTTATTCATATTAGCGACGCTCAAAAAAGAAAAATCCCAGCATCGCTATGAGCGTCGCAAATTTACTTGTAAATTTGCGACGCTCATAGCGACGCCGGCTGGGCTAAAAAAAATAACAGAGAGCGCCCAAAAACTCAAATCTCAGATCTGAGTTTTTCGGCGCCCTCAAGCAAGGAGCAGGTAACGCTCTCTCTCTCTCTCTCTCTCTCTCTCTCTCTCTCTCTCTCTCTCTCTCTCTCTCTCTCTTTCTTCTCCACACACACATACACACACGAGGAGAGGAAGGAGAGCCAGCTATGCTCCTTCCCTCTCCTTACTCTCATGTTCCCTTCCCCTCTTTCTCTCTCCCTCTCTCTCTCTCTCTCCCTCACACACACACACATAGTGTTTTTTTTAGAGAGAGAGAGAGAGAGAGAGAGAGAGAGAGAGAGAGAGAAAGAGTACAAACATAAACAAAAACACACACACACATACATAAACAAAGAATGTACGCACACATTGAGAGAGGAAAAGAGAGAGAGAGCATGCATAAACAAAAAACGCACACATTGAGAGAGGAAAAGAGAGAGAGAACATGCATAAACAAAAAACGCACACATTGAGAGAGGAAAAGAGAGAGAAAACATGCATAAACAAAAAAACGCACACACATTGAGAGAGAAAGAGAGAGAAACTAATTTAACGTCGTAAGAAACTAATTAAAATTAAAAGACCTAAAGATCTAGCCGACGAGGAGTTGAACTCAAGACCTATTATTCAAGAGGAAAATGACATAACCAATCTATCATACTTGGCATGGGTGATAGAAAGGTTATACCATTTATCTCTTTTTATTGGCACACACATCCACACACACGCACACACACAAGAAGAAGAGAGTTATAACGTCGTAGGAAACTATCCTAAAAGACGTTAAAGATTAGGTTAGATGTAGACTTACGTTAAATTAGATTTAGGTTTATTTATAGTTAGATTTACGTTTATTTACGCTAGATTTAGATTTACGTTATATTAGATTAGATTTAGGTCTCCATAGACTGCGATGCCTGCATGAAGCGGGTGAAGAAAGCCCTCAATGGAATATAGGGTATTGCTGCCTTCACTCATGGTGGGCTCCGTCGATCCAAAAGTACTGGTGAAATGTCTTTAGAAGATAGGGAAGAAGGTGGATCTTCAGGGCGGCAAGAGTCACTACATCCCCGACAATGACCATCTAGACAACCTCTACTCATTCAACAGCAACTTCAAAGTTAGTAACAAGAGCAAGAACGGTCCAAAGGGCCAATTGCTGTCGTCAGATGTGGATGGAGATGAGGCAGCCTCACCGCCGGAAGTAAACTCTCACATCTTTAGTGATGAGAATGCCAACTCTTGCTGAGTTATGTGAAAAATTATGTGTTAAATCAGTTTTAAGGTTCTTATAATCCCTGTTAGTTTAGTTCTTTGTTTTTAATATAACATAATTTACGTTAGATTTAGATTTATGTTATATTAGATTAGAATTAGGTTTATTTAGGTTTACCCACACACACACACACACACACACACACACACACAAGAAGAAGAGAGTTTTAACGTCGTAGGAAACTATCCCAAAAGACGTTAAAGATTAGGTTAGATGTAGACTTACGTTAAACTAGATTTAGGTTTATTTTTAGTTAGATTTACATTTATTTAGATTTACAATTATTTACGTTAGATCGATTCCACGCAAGAATGACTTACGGTTTAGGGTTTAGAGTTAGACAAACAGTGAAAAGATCTACTGTGAAAAGATGTTAAGATGCTCTGAAGTGCTACAGCTAGAGAAGAGGCAAAGGGGTTTTGTCCACTACATGCAGTATCATGTAGACGTGGGTCTGTAGATTTCTTGTACCCACAAATATAGGTATTGACCAATAAAGACGAGATTATAACCCGGTGGTTCTGATCTCCGTGCACCTCTAGACCGAGGTGTGCGGGGATTGGACATGACTAGAGAATGTGAGGTAGAGAGAGAGAGAGGGAGAGAGATAAGACGAAGAATGCCAATAGAATATTAAATTTATTGTCCAGGTTATAAGATTTTTATCCTCATTATGAGTAGTGACGAGGATGTGGGACCGTCCAATCGAAACACCTATCTCTCAACGAGGGTCTTATGTCCTTGTAATCAATGCAAGCATGCTGTACGACGGACAAGACGTGTTTCTTTGCAGCACGTTCGCGAATTTGGCGAGTTCGATCCATCTATTATAGATCGAGTTGTTGCCAATTATAACTCGTCAGACCCTGACGCTGGCCAACAAGCAGCAATCTTGCAACCCAATAGACGTGTTCGCAGGCGCTTTGGTCAAGCAGCATATGTGAGGCCACAAGATGTAGCCTCTGACAGCTCGGGGGATGATCATGCAGAGCACATTCCCAACAAGGCAATGTTTGAGCCCGAGATTGATGAAATGATTGAGACGATCATGGATTCAGAAAGGCTTATCTATGATGATATGAAAAGTGAAGCCAATACGCCATTGTATAATGGAGCACGTATGTCTAGATTGAAAGCACTCCTAGTTCTTCTCAACATGCAGGCAAAGTTTGGATGGAGTGACACTAGCGTCACAGCGCTTTTCAGGTGATCTATTACAATTAGTTTACTTTAATAAAACTCTAAATGTATAATGATCTGATAGATTTTTACACGACTGTATCGTATTTTTATGTTGTGTAGATTGCTTAAAGAGCACATACTACCAGCTGACAATGTGATGCCAGATTCCCGAGATGAAGCAAGAAAGATTTTGCGAAACTTGGGGATGGATTACAATTCTATCCACGCTTGTCCTAATGACTGCATTTTTTTCCAGAGGGGAATACATAGACATGGAGAAGTGTCCGAAATGTGATTCCGAAAGATATCGAGTAGATCTCCACGGGACAAAAATTCCACAAAAGGTTTTGCGACATTTTCCTCTGCTTCCTCGCATCAAGCATTTCTTCGAATGTAAGTCCATGGCCGCCCTAGCATCATGGCATGAGGAGAATAAATCTTCGGATGGTGTGCTACGAATTCCTGCAGATTGCGCAGCCTGGAAACATATAGATGGAACATGGTCTGATTTTGCCAGGGAAGCTCGAAATTTGCGCTTAGGCCTGGCTATGGATGGCGTAAATCCATTTGGTCAAAGATCAACATCTTACAGTGTATGGCCCGTTGTCATCGTCAACTACAACATTCCCCCGTGGTTGACTACGAAGAAGGGGCACCTATGGCTAAGCTTGATTGTGCCAGGGCAATATAAAGTGGAGAATATGGATGTGTATCTTCGTCCACTATTGGAAGAGCTACAACAATTGTGGATTGGCATAGAGGTGGTGGATATGAGCCGACACACAGGACGACGAAATGCTTTGATCAGAGGCATTCTAATGTGGACCATGCATGACTATCCCGGGCTAACAGAATGCTCAGGTGATCTATTGACACTCCTCACTCAGACACTGTAAATCTTGTTTTTTCCCATAGTTGATCTATTATCATGTGTATACATGCAGGGCTTCAAACAAGCGGATATAGAGCATGTGTCACATGTGGACCTAGACTGAATGCACGTAGGGCGCCCTCACTGAAGAAGCAAATCTACGAAGGTCATCAAGCGTATCTTCTAGAGAATCATGTGTTACGTGACGGCTTTTTGGGAAGAGAGCCACCAAGGATGTCTGCACAAGCATGGTTAAAGCAGAAGGAGATGTGCGATGAAGGATTGCCTCCAGGGATGAAGAGACTATCTCTATGGTACGAGTTACCATACTGGCCCCGAATCATGATGAATCACTTGCTAGATCCAATGCACATATTCAAGAATGTGGGTAATCTACTATGGGACCATCTGACCGGCAAGAAAGATACTTTGGGAGCCAGAGTTGACCTTAGAAATGTGGATCGTATGGAGAAATATTGGCCACAAACAGCGTCTGATGGATCGATAAAACTCCCTAAAGCACCATGGATTTTCACAGGAGCCCAAGAACGCAAAGTAAAAGAGACCATTCGATCTTTGCGGACCCCCACTGGCGTAATGCACTCTCTCCGAACGTGTTTTACTAAAGAAGGAAAGCTTACCGGTTTGAAGTCACACGATTGGCATAAAATGTGTTAGGTACGTTCATAGTGGACTTTAATATCATTGCATAAAATGTGGACTTTAATATCATTGCTGCACATACTTTACAGTTTATTTTACCGGTTGCCATTGAGGGATGTTTGTCTCTCGACATCCGTAACACAATCTACAAACTTGCAAAGCTGGTGCAATGGATCTCACAAAAGGAGATCAACGTAGACTCCATACCATTCGCCAAACTAAATGCTGCGGAGCTTGTGTGCATGTTTGAGAAACATTTTTCTACTACCATGCTAACCATTCAGGTGCATCTTCTTGTTCACATAGTTGATGAGGTGGAAATAGCTGGCACAGTTCATTCCAGATGGATGTTCTTCTTAGAACGTTTCATGAAAACGCTTAAGGGATATGTGCGTCAAAAGGCACGTCTTGAGGGTAGCATGGCAGAAGGTTGGTTGGTATCAGAGTCCCTAGTGTACATTGGAGAGTGGCTAGACGGATTTGATAAAGCCCGGGACACGCTATGGCGAACCATAGATGATGAGCGCATATCTGGGATTGTCATGTGCAATCTCGGTGTTGAGAAGAAGATGACGGAAGATCTAGAGGCTAAAATCAACCGATTTTGCATGCTTCACAATATGAGGATGCAAAGCAAGAGCGACAAAGGGCACGAATCGAGTGGAGACAGGGAAGACGACCACCGATGCACTATCCGACGGTTCTGGAGAGCCTACCAACATTCATGAGCTTAAGATGGTTGCACAACCAACTGAAAAGCGCACAAGAATGCGGTGACGAAGTGACTGAGAAAGAGTGGGAGTACTCTCGGGCTTGCGCGACCAAGATAAGTTTGCAATGTACAACTAGCTAGTGACTTTATTTCTAAACGTTTGAACGGCCACTCATAATCTTTGTTCGTTGTAGTATAAGTCATACATAGCAGCATGGTGTAAAGGTCGACATTTTAGGGTGGAACGGATCGACAAAAAGCGTTTTACTCAAGATTATGGAATCATGGAAAAATTTGAACAGTCTAGTCGATGACGTTCCTCTGATGCAGATCCTGTGGTGGCGGAACTCACTTACTTCGGCACGCTACAAGAGATTTTGAGGATCAATTACAGAGGATTTTTTGTCGACTTGTTCGACGTGCAATGGTTCAAGATAATCATGGAGGGTCACAACGCTACTGTGCATAGAGGAGAGTCTGGTTTTCGTGAGGTGGATTCTACTAAGAAATGGACTGACCTAAGAGACACTTTCGTACTACCCGAGCATTGTGAACAAGTAAGTATGTAAATAGTTAACATCCCCCTTTTACAAGTTATGTGCTTGAAAGCTCTCATGTAAGTTATGTGGCTCTGGCAGGTAATATTTCATCCTACAAAGTCTACATCAAACTGGTGGTACGTCATAGAGGTAGCCCCTCGTAGTGCAAGGACGTATGAAGGCTACCATGTGCCAATCACAACGACATCAATGGAGGAGATCAGAGAAGATGCTCAATCAAAAGCCGCTGCGGTGGTGCCAGACGAGCATCAAGATGCTACTAATCTATATGGGGTGCATGCAGAGGAGCTACAAAATGAAACAGAGGATATGTGTTTAAACGGAGAGCTCTATATAGATATAGGAAGTTATGCTGAGTTATGCGAGGATGAGAGAGAGATCTCTTAAATCCATAAATATTGTATTTAAACAATTTTGCTCCGTGTTGTAAAAGCTCTGGCTCTCTAAGTACCTTCCATGGTGTATAACGCTCTTTTCTACTCGCGCTCACATCTTTTGATTGAAATTCTGAGTTTTCGACTTGCCTCTTCTATCACTCAATTCATTGCGTCATTGTATTTATATGCGTCATTACGTCATTGTATTTAATGGTCTTTGCGTCATTGTCTACTCTATTCATTCAATATTAAGTTTTAATATTCGTGTGCTTAATGCAGGTATGGATGATGAGGAGTTTTTTTCTTCTTTGTCACCGCAGCAGAGACAGTGGTACGTGGAGCGTCATCCCTCTGGTGCATCATCGCGCGTTCCTACTCCATCCGCATCTCCCTCTCTTTCGGAGCATTCGGCGCGCTCCGAAGCTTCGGCGTCGACGAGACGATCTTCACACTCGTCTAGACACCGGCGCTCTAGTGGTGGCGGTGGCGGTTCTTGTGGGGATTCCGCCGCCGATGCCTCCACACAGCCTCGTGTTCGACGAGGCTCTTTACCCTCCCCTTCTTTGCCCGCCCCCACACCAGCCACAACATCGCCATCTACGCCAGGTTTTGCGCGGCTGACTGTTCCTAGCAGCTACACACCTCTACCTACTCCGCCAGGAGCCACCCCACTCGACACTCCTCACTTCGGGGCCCAGACGCCGGTGGAGACACCTGACGTCCGTACCCCCATCGACACGCCGCTAGAGAGCCCTGTCGAGACACCCAGGTTCACGCGTCACCGGCCAGAGGGCTTGCCTTACTCCGTTGACTTCAACGGCGGCATCATCATGGATGATGACAGCAAGAAGGTGATCTCGCGCATGCGTGGTCTTTGCTCTCAGCTGTTTAGACACTACATACTAAACAAATGGAGTGAAGTACCAAGTGATTTAAAAAACAGAGTCATCAGCATACTTCATGATGAGTTTCCCGTTCCAACACGGGATCGGCGCTTCAATGAAGACCTGATGAAGATTCGAATGCGCGAATACTGCAAGCACAAGCGTTCCGAAGTGCAAAAAGCAATCAAGCATGGGTGGAACAGGCCAGATTGGCTGGCCAAAGAAGATTAGAAGAATGCGAAGAAAGCAGCGCGCGAGAATCCCGACAAGTGGAAGCAACAAAAGGATGCAGCTAGAGCGCTAGTAGAGGCAGGGAGCTCACACCACTTGGGGAGCAGTGGATGGGCATCATTTGAGGCTGATTTTGTAAGGGTTTATGAGTTTTTTAATTCTAACATAATGAAATCTTTGTATGTTTTGACAGTGGTCGATGACAGGACATGATCCCACACCGTACGAGCGGGAGTACACAGGCAGGAAGGGCTTAAACGCCTTGATGGACATTCTCAGTTCTCGCGGCGGCATGGTTAGTATTAGGGTTTACTCTTTTCTATTTTTTTTATTGTTTTATAAATGTCGTTATATGTTTATACTTACTGAAAGCTGTCTTATTGTCTTTTTTGCAGAATCCGACAGATACGCCGCTTGGACGCGATGAGACGTCTGACTAGACGACGTCAGTTTAGCCGTAGCTAGATAGCATTAGTTTAGGGATTCTCATAGCTTATGTATCATGAGACGGATTTTATACGTCTTTTTGAACCATGTATATTATTACATTTGTCACCGCAGTTTATTTTGCCAATCAATTCTTTATGCCTATGATGTTGTACAATTGTCATTATTACATTTGCCAATCAATTCATTTTGCCTATGATGTGTACAATTGTCAATTTTACGCTTGTCAATTTTGCAAACAATGCGTCTTGTGGGTGACTATTTTGGGTCTATTATCTACCCTTGCACTTTTTTTAAAAAGTGAATCAAGTACAATATGGTTGATGGGTGGCAAGGCATTCAATGCCCTGTCACCAAAAAAAATTTCTCTCGGGCGTCGCTATAACCGTCGCTATTTATGGCTCTGGAGCATCGCTATAAGCGTCGCTATAGACTTCTGTGTAAACGTCGCTATAATCGTCGCTATGAGCGTCTCTATATAGCGATGCCTATAGCGACGCTCTCGTAGGGACACTATTAGCGACGGTTTTAGCGACGCTGGGGGTTATAAAAACCTAGTGTATTTCCATCGCTAACAGCATCACAAGAGCACACAACCTCTTGTAGTGATGGTCATTAATGCAAATAGCATACTCTTTGTTAGGATCTAGGTAAACCTGAGCTCCATGGCGATTAGTCTTATAAAAAAAGAGTATATGCTTATAGTGCATTGTTGTTCCAGTTTTTGAGTGAGTCGAATAGGCAGGTGTTGAATCTGAAAAAGTGTCTCAGAGTTCTTCAAGAATAGTGTGCAAGAGATTGCCTTGATTCACGCTTTCTTCAATGAAATTCTACTGGAGGTTTCTCCAAGTATGCCCTGATTTCCTAGTACATGACCAGATCTAAGGTTCATAAAGACTTGTGAATCCCTGGATAGAGTACTTACCTTTGGATTGACTTGTTGTCTTTCTTCCACTTAACTGGATTGCACTCTCTGTCTGATCTACAGATTCCTCGTCTACAACTTGATTCATGTACAATTTTAATCAAGTTAGTTATTCTTCTATAAAGACAGTATAGTTTTTGCTAGCTATTATGATTGGTCTATGTGTATCACTGCAAATCGAGCTAATTTAGTCAGCAATTGAGATTTACAACCTGGAAACTGAGTGAACATGTACCAATTTGGATCCGATTCAACCCAAAATTTCCCGGTGGCCTTGTATTATGTTGGTCTAACATTGTACAAGCTCAAAAGTCAAAACGGGTGGCTCTGTGTAGCAGTAGTACATAATCGTGATTATTTACTTTTGTCAAATTTTTACCCTTTTTGGCTTGATTTGCCAAGTGTACAACCTATTAAGGCCCTTGGACAAGTTTCAACAAGTTTGGACAAACTTTGTTCAAGTTTATAAACTGTTTCGTGTCCGCAGACTCTGATTTCAAGAATCTGGCTTAAGTCTCAGTTTTGTGATCCAAATTTCACCAAAATTGATTTTTATGGTCTACTTGATATGCTTGACCTTGTGGTATACTCAAATGTGCAAGATTGTCAATTTCTGAAGTAGATGTAAATAATCGCTATTATTTACTTTGGCTATTTTTTTGCAGGTTTTTGTCCCAATCTTGATGCGGATCAACTAAGCACTTCAACTTAAGGTCTCTAGCCAAGTTTCATCAAGTTTGGACTATTTTTTGTCAAATGGTCATCAATTTTCTGTCCGTAGACTAACTTTGCAAATTTGGTCACAATTTCCAATCTAGAGATCCAAATCTCACCAAATTTGGTTTGTGGGCTTATTACAACATGGTAAATTACTGGTATGCTAACTTGGTAGAAAAGTTGAAAAAGGAGACAGATGAAAATAATCACAATTACTTATATCTAGCAAATTTTTGCATCTTTTTTATCAAGTGAGCATGTACACATGTTTATCACATCAATATAAGCCTATGAATCAAGTTTCATTGAGTTTCGATAATTTTTTCCCCAATTTACACTCAAGTTTCAGAAAGTCAGTACAAACTTTAGTTTTTACTCAGTTTTTTGCCACTTTAGTAATCCAAATCTTTTGTGCCTTTACAAAAGTTGTTTATACACATGCAATGAGTCACTAGTATCAACCTTAGTCAAATTTGAGCTGAAAGTAAATAATCGTGATTATTTACTTTATGTCCAAAATGAACAAGTTTTTGACAGTCTTTTCATGAGTTTTTTTAAGCCTATGAATCAATTCAAAACTTAATTTGGCCTAAAATGTCAAGAGAAAGTAAATAATTTGAGTTTTTGCAAACTCTTGAAATTTTTACCCCAAAATGTCCTTGAACTTACCTACTGGTGCATACAACTTTTAAGCATACTCTCTAGTCGGATTGAGTGGTTTGGAGTCTTTTCGTGCTATTTCTAGCCGTCGACCTGAATTTCTGCACTTCAAACACAACTCACAACGATTCTTTCGGAGAGAGAAATGTCCTGAAATCCACCTTGGATCCAACTTACCCTACTCCTAGGTTCTCATGCAATGGGGTTGTGGAAAGTGTCCACAAACACTCGTTTTCTTGTTTTTTATGATTTCTTGAGCATTTATCTTAAGACTTGTCTCGTTTATCAATCATTCTAAAAATACTAATCTAATTCTACAATCCTACAATCCTAAAGGCACTCGACAAGTAAGATTACTTCCAAGTTACCTCTATACAACAAAGGACAACAATCTTAAGCTATGCGGTTTCTAAAAAGAAAGTTTTTACTCTACGAGATCCTAGAGGAAGTTAAAGGATAACTTCACAAGACGCTCGTGTTTTTCCCTACTTTAGGTCTCTTCGATCCTCGACAACGGCGCCAAATGTGGGATGTGTGTCTAGCCTCACTATCCTATATTATTACAGTTTAGCGAGAACCACGATTAAATTATCAATCCATGGGACGAAGCTGACTCGACTAGTGCATAGAGGCTATAAGAGGTTGTCAATCTCTTGGAGAACAACAAACAACTCGACTCTACCTCAAGCTACACTCAAGTGACTGAAATCACCAAACGCCAATCGCTCATCGGCAAACAAATCACATCCGTTATAGCATCAAATGACATCTAGACGTAACAAAATTTCTAGGGCACGTTTATAAGACCTAAGCACACATGCTTATGGTCTCAAACTCCACTTTAGGTCAAGTACCAAAATCGAAATTATTAACAACAATGGATTTTTGATCTAGTCGTTTTCAACCCAGAATACACCTAAATGCTTAGGAATGATGCCCCAATACCCCGCCTATGGTTAGTTGTTTTTTTGAAGTGTAAATTCCTACTTATGATGAAATTAGGCCACGGGTTTCGGCGATGCCAAAATCTACAAAATACTGTGATGTGTTTACGTCAACACGTAGAGCTCTTACCTGCAGTTGCAATGCAACAATTGCTACTACAATGTGACAACCAAAGAGAGAGTAGGAAGCATGAGAAGGACATAAGTGAGTGTTGTTAGCTCATGCTGTGTATCTCATTATCCAAAACTTACAAAAATTCATTTTTATACCTTAGCCAAGGTTTTTGGTGGTCAAAACTAATAATCTGGGAGCTCTAACTAAAGATAGGTAATGACACGTTGATACAATTTGGAAGCTTGTAGCTCAACTATTACAAGGTTTACTCAAAAAATAGGAGTTCCAATATTCCCCATTTATCAAAAATAATAAGTGGTTTTACATGGGAGCTCCGAAAAATGGTATCCGTGTTAGCTTGCTGCTAACACTTGGATAATCTTGAAAGAATATTTCTCGCAAGGACAGTGTGTTGCAAATCTGAAACTTTTAAGAGAGTAGAAGCTTAGTATTTCCACTAGCTCAAAACGATGTATTGAGTACAAAATGATTTGGGCATAGCTGTTTGCATTGCCTGTAATTTAGTGGCTCCCCTTGGAGTTTTGATTCGTCTCATTGGGATGCAACCAAAGTGCTAAAATCTCCTTGAGCCACCTGAATCTCTTTCTCTTTGTAAATATGTTGTGCCAATGCGTGATTAAAAAAAGGATCATTAGGTTGCTGTGCATTCTGGTTGGAAGAAATATCTTCCATATCTGAAATGCAAAACACTAAAATTTAATGAGCGGTTACATTCCATTTTTTCATTGGAGTTGAGCTCATTTGCAATTGCTTTGTGTGTTTGAAAGTGTCTGAATCTTTCTTCAGCGGCACATGTGGCTAGCTTTGTTGGCTTATGCATAAGTTGTATGTTACAAAAAATAAATACACCAAGTTCGTAGTTCATTTAGGACTTAATCAATTTGTTTTGTAGTATGCAAGAAATAAAATGAAGACCTATTTCTTTCATAGCTACCACTTGAGGCAGCAACAAACAATACTGCCACATGTTGAAGTTCCACTTTTTCTCCACCGTACTCTTTCCACCAAACCGATGTGCTCATTGTCTTGATAGCATCTATATGCCAAGGATCCCCAAAAATTCCTTCTCTGCTAGTGTAGGCCACCTTAAGTGTGTATGTCACATGTCCATCCACATTGCCTAATAGTTGGGCACACACTTTCTTGAAATCACTAATCACTTCATTGTTTGAAGATTGATTTTGTATCTGGAACTTGGGATCTAAGACAAACCCTGCTCCATGTAAAGAAGTATGCAGATGCTCCCATTGTCTTTTGAAAAACGACATCATTATAGATGTCTCTCCTCCTACATAAGATATATAGTCTTTTAACTTGCAAGAGGCTTCTTGCATGTACCAATAAACCAATCCAAAGATAGAGGCTTCTTTGTCCATTAATTGTATCAGATGAGTGAAGGGTTCTATGATAGTAATAATTTTGTCTACATTTCTCCAAAAAACAGAAGAGCTTACAAGCTGATAGCATTTGGAAGCAACAGGTTTATACTTGAGATATTTATCAAGCCAAATTTCCTATCTTCTATCTGCCCTTTCCTCATCACATACATCATGTACATCTACATCAGTATTAGGCTGATTTGTAACATTAAGAGAAACCCCCCATAGGCTATACATTTCCCTCATTGGAATTTACATTCAAACTTCCACCACTGAAAAGAGGCAACAAACTCTCATACATGTCTTGTGATCTTATATTACTATCTCTAGTACATGACAGCAAGGGCTGCACATAATCTTCCACAAACACAACATCTCATTAGACCAAGATACGATTTGTTTGCGGATGATACAGCTTGTAACCTTTTCTTTCAGCACTATAACCAACAAAAATACATTTGATAGCCTTATCATCCAATTCTTTGTGATGTGTTTGTGGCACCAAAGCATATGCCAAACAGTCAAAAACATGGATGTGCTCAATAGAGGGCTTTCTATCATGCCATGCTTCATATGAAGTCATAGGCTGCAAAGATTTTGTAGTACATATATTAAGTACATAAGTATATATTCCATGCTTCATATGAAGTCATAGACTGCAAAGATTTTGTAGTACATATATTAAGTACATAAGTGGAATACATGATGGCCTCAAGCCAATAAGAATGCGACAAAACTTGACTTTTGACCATACATCATGTTGTTTCCATAAGGACCTATTTTTTCTCTAAGCAACACCATTTTGCGTAGGCGTATAAGGCACTGTAAATTGGTGTTTTATTCCATGACTAGCTAGAAATGCATTAAATTCATGAGACATATACTCCCCCCCTTGATCAGAAAGGAGGGTGCCCATAGTACATTTTGAGACATTTTCATATATAGCCAAAATTTGTTTGAAGCACATAAATACTTTGCACTTTTTCTTAAGTGTATACACCCATGCATGCCTGGAGTAATCATCAATAAAATTCATGAAGTAAAGGTAATTTCCCAATGATGGAGTTTGCATGGGCCCACAAACATGGGCCCAATGATGGAGTTTGCATGGGTCCACAAACATCACTATGCACAAGCTGCAACCTACATGTGGCCTAACTAAACCGTCCTTTAAAAACTTCGAACACTTCATCTTATCTAGAATATAGTATTCACAACCATGTTTGAAGGGTGTTTCAAGAGCTGGCAAAGAATCAATCACATCAAATTTTTGCTAATGCAGCAAACTGGAAAAATTCAGATGCCCAAAACGTGCATGCCAAAGTTTTGCATTGGAAATAGCCTTAGAATCCACAACTGTATTTGCAAAATTCTACCCACACTGGTCATATAAAGTGAGCTTATACAGCCCACAACATAAAATGCAAGATGCAACAATTTCATCACCAAAATTGAGATCCTGTATAGTACATCTGTCATCCACAAATGTGACTACAAGACCAATTCTAGCAAGTGCAAATACAAACAAAAGATTCTTCTTGATCCTAGGTAAATACAATGCATCAACAATCAAAAAGAGCTGCCATTTGATTCCATTTTTGTGGTCCACACTTCTTTCAAAGTCTGTTTCAGCTCTTTGTATTTTGCTTTAAGCTCCATTTTTATCATCAAAGGTTCTTTTCCTTTGGTCTCATCAGGCTTGATCAACTTGGTTTTGTCTCTTTGAATGCTCTATGTTTGAATATCTTCCAATTGTCTTCTCTTTTATGCAATTAATTAGTTGCATCCACAATTAGTTTTGTCTCTTTGAATGCTCTATGTTTGAATATCTTCCAATTGTCTTGTCTTTTATGCAATTAATTAGTTGCGTCCACTTTCATTAAGAATTGAGTTTTGGTTTCCAATGGCCATTTTGTAGTTTTTCTTCTTAAGTTATCATCTTGTTTCTTTTGGTATCTTTGTTGGCATCTTCGGTGTTGGTTTGGGAACTCCAAAATCTTACTTTCCCTCCTTTGAGTAGAAGTTTTTCTCTTACATTCTCTTTTTCAAAGTTTGATTCCTCTTTTGTAATTGGTTCTTCTTCCCATTCTTTCCTCATTGATATCCTTGACACCAGTAATGAAAGTGCCCATTTCATCTTCCTCATGCATAATCTTTGACTCCAGCTCTTTACGCAGCAATGCAATTTTTACCTCATTCCAATTTGCATAAAGAGCAGCCATAATATCCCAAGCCTGATTTGCAAATTTTACTAAACGAATGTCAGGAGTAATGGTGCGCTTCACAAAAAATGCAATCAATGTATGAGTCGGTGAATCCTATACATCCCAACGAGCTTGCTCAGCTGTAGGCAAAACAACTCTAACAGCTGCAATCCTTTTTGCAGCAAGACCTGCAACATCCTCAACATCCCTTGTATCCTCAGAACTAGGATGTACATCAATGCCTTGCACAATGTTCCAAACACCCTTTGACACAAGAACATGTTTCATAATATAAGCCAACATAGGGTAATTGTCCACATCTTGAGCAACAAACATCTTAAACACATTTGTGTTGTTGTTAGCCATGGTAAATGTTGCACCTAATGTGAAAACTACCCAAAAAGAGGAGACGGAAAGAGAGAACAACACATGCTATATAGCACAAATTGTAGACAACTGTAAGGGACCTGTTATGAAAAAATGGCACTAACAAAATTTATACATAAATTGACAAAATAACTACGTAGTATTGCCCGTAGTGGAAACGAAGGCCGAAATGAGCTCGAATTAGAAATCTGAGCCCAAATTTTTTGTCGACCTAGAAACGCTTTTCAAAGCTCACAGAAATCAAAGAAAGTGAACAGACATGTGCTGGAGCTGCTGGCGACTAATCTTGAGAGGATGCAACCTGCTTTGATACCAATTGTTGGAATTAGGGTTGCAAGAAAACACACACAGCTTGGAGAAGATGAAAGAAGCTCAAGGCACACAACAAAGAGTGTAGTACTTAGTGTGCAATGGAAAGATAGATAGCCCTAGAATGATGGGCGTATATACAATGCACGGGAAAAAACCTCCTAGTGAGGGAAAAAATACCCTAGTGATCCTAAGTGTGTTCACACACATCACTACACCATGTATATGGTAATAACACGCCACTCGCTACTCCGTTGGGACTCACCCCACTTGACACTCCTCACTTCAGAGCCTAGACTATCATGGAGACACCTGTAGCTGTGACCCATATCAAGATGCTACTTGAAACCCCTACCAAGGTGCTTGCACTGACACCTAGGTTTAGCCACAATAGGTGAGATGGCTTTTCGTACTTGATCCGACATCAACAAAAACTTCAACTTGGATGAGGATGTAGTAAGGTGATTTTGCGCATGCGTGGCCTATGCTCTTAAGTTTCTCATCACTACAATTTAGGAAAGGTGATTTGGTATTGCTTTATCAATCATGGACCCAAGAAGACCATATCTACAACACAAAGCCGAGGAATACAACACCACCTTGGGTAATTAGACAATGATGGAATTCTTGAACAAATAGAATGTAAAATATGAACAAATCGATAGAGCGTGAGGATGAAGGGGTAAATTACAAAAATCTAGAAGACAATGACAAGGATTATGATAATGACAACCCACCATCTTCTCCACCATGAGTTTCAACAACAAGAGGTTCAAAGGCTAATGAGAGACAAGGTGGGCTCCAATGGAACTAAAGATGAAATGTTGGAGGATAGATTCAAATACAAGAATAAATAGGACCAAATTCATCCCAACAAAAGACACAAACAAATAACCAACAACAATAAGGAAAATAGCCTCGAGTAGCAATCCAAAAAAGGTAAGAAATTCATTCTAGACTCAGACTCTGATTTGGATCACAACTACTCCATTGACTTGTTAATGTTCAATAAGAGTCTGCAAAATCAAAGAGAGCTACAAATTCAAGAATTTCTACATGATGAAACCATCTACTCTAACCTAGAGAGGTTTTAGATGTTGTATGTAGCTATCAGAAGAATCATAAATGACTGGAAATTGATGAGTTGTCATGCTCAACAAGTCTCTTAGATGCCTCCACACCCTAGTTGTCTTCAAGTATTAGAGAGAGTGCCAAATGGTGTTTGACTATTGATGATATGGAAATTAATCCTCACATCAAGGATACCTCCATCAACAACCTAAAAACTTTGGGATTGCAGCTAGAGATGCCATTAGGAACCAAGGAAGCTACAGCTAGTGCATGAAGGATATTTGAACCTAGATCAAGGAAATGTTGATTCAAATCTAGAGTGCCAGAGGAGTATTAGACCAGAGAATCGAGGCACTACTAGAAAATAATGTCCCCAATAGCAAGGGTCCAAAGACCAAGATGACACTGAGGGAACAACAAAGGAATCTCAAGAGCCTCTACCATCTTGTCGGATTACCAATAAAATGATGCAACAAGAAAATAAGATGGTGATGAACTTCCTACAGTTTTTTCTAAACTTGCCAATTTTAGTCTAATTCAATATTGCAAAGGAGGAAGAATTAACTCGCTTCTTTTATGTGCTATACCCAAGGTACATAGGGAATGGTATCAAAGGAGTAAAGAAAAGTGGGCAGCATGGCGAGAGGCTCTTAATAAAGTTGAAGAGAAGTTAATAATAGAAGAACTAAAAGCATACCTCAAGAACTTTCAGCTCACAATGGGTCAATGGTGAAGCCAAATTAGTGCACTGATTAGAATTACCAACAATGAGTTTATTTAGTCATATGTCAAAGCCTCCAAATTTCCAAAAACAAAATTGGCAATTAGGGCAACTTTTGAACCACAATATTTGAGAGAAATGGTTGAATTATTGCTTGAATCAAGGATTAAAGAAAATCAACCATTGCCATTAGGATGGATCCATACAACATCACTTTTCCATAAACCTACAAAAATAACCCAATTAACCAAAGGCAAAAAAATCCTATACGATGTTGATACGAAGACCTAGGAGGCGTTAACGCCCTATGAGATAAAAATGACAGTTGAGTGTAGAGAGAAGCTAGAGAAAGAATCCATCTACAAGTTGATTCAAAAAGAAAGGTTCGGTTTCAATACTCCAAGAAATTCCAATACACAACCCAGACTCCTTTACCGGACGCTAAGGAAGAACTCTCCACATAGACAGAAGAGGGTCCGTGTTAACCCTCACACACATTCCTATCACCTAAGACTGACACTGTATTATTTATTTGGTAGAGTCAGATACCGGGCTTGTCGGTCCAATAGGAAAAGGGTAAGAGTGATCGCCGATGAGAGGTGCACTCTAACTGGAACATTCAGGCGATTAGTTGGCTAAGCACAGGCGTCCAAGTGTGAATGGGGCGAGCTCATATAAAAGTCAACCAAACCTAAAATTCACTCATTCTCTCATTTGTGCAATTGAAGAGTGCTCTTGCTCCATCTCCATCTTCTTCTTCATCTCCTTGTGTGTGTGTGTGTATGCATGTGAGAGAGAGAGAGAGAGAGAAAGTGTGATCGAGCATTGCGACGACGGCACGGCGGCAGCGAAGTGGTTGAGAGCAGCGCAGCGGCGGCTCCTTCTTCTTCGCAGTGAGGAATCCTGAACGACAGCAAGCGTAGAGCGATGAGTGACACACCATCACCATCTTTGAGCTTACTAGTTTAAGCATGTTGTGTGCTTGGAGCCATTTGTGGCTTGCACACAGTGTATCAGCAAGTTCCTTGCATTGACACGTGCGACAGACGCGCACATTTTTGGTGCCTCTGCCGGGGAATGCCATACACTAATCTTGAATGACACTCTGTGCTTCTTTTGTGGTGCAATTTCAATTGTAGGAAAGGTAGGGAAGGAAGGTGTGTGTGTGTTGAGAAGAAGGATTTTGTGTTGCTACTGTGTATTTCTTTGTTAATGAAGTTTTGAAAGGTTACTGTGTTTTCTCTGTAAAGTCTTAGTATTAAGGTTGTTAGTTCTGTGTAATGTAAAGTACTTTAAGTAGGAAGTAGATCTGTGAGAGATAATGAAGTGTGTAATTGTGTAACAGTAGGTGTATTAGTTGTAAGTAGGTAGGTAGAGTGTGTGTGTGCTAGCGCGCAGGCCGCGGCGACCTTATCCCAAAAAAAGAAAAGTAATCATAAATTATAAAAATAAATAAATAAATTTTAAAGGTAGGATCGGGATCGAGAATATCTCCCACACCCAAGCCCATGCCCAAGCCCAATCTCACGCTCAGGCTCAGGCCTCAGTAGCTCTTTAAGATTACGTATTTTAGCTTCACACGTAGCTAAAAATCGACTTTTTTGAGGACCAACGGAGATTTAGGTGACCGAACGTTATGCTGTAAAGCACACTACAACCCTCTGAGTGATACGCTCATTTTGAACTATCACACACTTTAATAAAATAAAACCAATCATTAAAAAACATTAAAAAATATAAAAAAAAGAAAACGAGTGAAAACGGATGCCTAAAAAAGTAAGCGGTTAACCTTCTAGATTATTTGCCGACGCTTGTAGGGTGCCAAAGGCACATGCATCTGCGCTCTGGTCGTGTTCTAGAGTTGGAACAACTACAGAGAATTTTGACTTACTTGAGTTCTCATTATCCACCAACCTTAGGTTCCGGGCCCTCGGCGGGGAACCAAGGTAGTACAAACCAAGACCCGAACATAGCAGCTAGTGACTCTTCCTCTGATTATGATGTCATGGAGGGTTTCCCAATGCCTAATCCCGATAGCTCAAGCCAAGACATGCATGCCATGGGCCCGTGGTCCGGGCTGATCGTGCTTAGCCGCTTGAAGGAAACCTTTAGTAGAGCCACTCGCTCAGAACATGGAGCTAATGATGTAAATGAGGGGGGTGGGGAAGTAAATTCTCCATTCATGACCAGCATAGATCATATGCCCTTAGAGAGTGTGCACGTGAATACTCCATTCACTTCACCCCCCGACTCTTCAGAACTATTCCGCTCTTAGGTTATATTACCTAATGGTAGAAGCCTTGCCAAAGTCCAAGAGGTTGAGGGGTATATCCTTGCAGTAAGGGAAAAGGAAGTTGAGAGCTTTCGCAAGGCAGAGCAACGAAGAGAGTTAAAAGTGAAAGCCCCTATGTCAATATCCTTGCTAGGAGAGAAAGCGAGTGCTCCTGACTTAGCAACCACTAAGGGCCAACCCCTAGAAATCAACATTGCATCTAGCTCAAAGGACACCCCTAGAACCTCAATCCGAGATGGAGCGTTCTTAAATCAGAACTGGGAGTACGAACTACAAACGAAAACTCTAACTGACCTATACACAGGTCACACCTATCACGTGGGTTGGTTAGATGTCCTACAATCCACAATGGGTGCTATTAGTGTGGAGGATCAACAACAAAGAGTTTGTGAGGTCATCCATAGGGTTTGAGAGACACAACAAGGGGATCCACATGCCTTCAACGGGTCTCATGAGATTCTTGGATACAGGAAATGCTAAACAACCAACCTTAGCAAATGGACACTCCCTTGGTAACTCTGATGGATCCCCCATATGTTGTTTCGCCAAGGGTCTCGGTGCACCCTGATCCCACAAGTGATAGCTTTACCTTTCCAAGTCTAGCTCATCTTTCCTTTGATGACACCATGGCTACCATGCCTACCCCAATGATGGGCATGCCGAGAAACACGCCATGGACCTCATTTGTTAGTAAAGCACCGCTACATGGTAGCTCAATGCTTGCAACAGTACCTACAAGTGTGTACCAATCGTATACACCCATGGGTCCTTGTACTCATGTAGTTCCTACCCCTCCCATTGTTTCAACAACCTATGCTCCACAAACACAACACTCAAGCTCTTATCTCCATGGGACTATACCAGCTAGCATTAGCATGTCACATCCAACGTCTACTATGCCTAGGGCCACACATATGAACTTTGGGCCACCACATGGCACAACATCGTACCCAACATGGAACCCAAGGGCTTCCTATGTGCCAAGCCCAATTCCAATACGTACTTCACATGTATCGCTAGAGTGCCTTCACCCACGGTGCTTGCTCACTTAGGTGACTTGGCAACATTTGCTCAAGCTATTGGTCGATCTATTGCTGAGAATATGTGTAACACGCCTGATAGAGAGCCTAGAAGTAAGGCGGTACAAATAGCCATGCTCACACAAAAATTTAGTGGAGACGGGGATTTGAGAAATCATATTGAAGTGTTTGAACAAATATGCCATTCTTTAGGAGAACACAATGACTTGCATAAGAGTAATTCTTTAAGCATAACCTTAAGTGGGAAGGCAGGGGATTGGTATAGAACCCTAAGGGTGGAAGAAAAAAAAAATTACCCTACTCTTAGGAGACTGCTCTTAAAAGAATACATACGAGAGGGAGTTCTTTGGGGTGTAGCCTCCCAGCTCCCAAAAGCCCAACGAGAGGAAGGAGAGTTGGTGAGAGATTTTATTAGTCGCTTGAAGCATTTGAATTCTAGCTGTAATCCAAATGAGCGGTTCAATAACAATCAATTGTTTGATAGATTCATTAGGGGGTTATGACATGAAGATATCTACAATGGCCTAGTCATTAGAGGTATCACCACTTGGGAAGCAGTCACCACCAATGCGATCCAATTGGAGGATAATTTAATGATTCAAGGAGAAAGAGTGTCTGTTGAGCCTAAATCTATTAGCTCGCAAGCATCAGGGCATCAGCCAATGACCCTAAAGCCTATTGCTAAGGAGCCAAAGATATCTAAGATGACTTTAGAAGATCTCACCAAGGCTATTCAAGAGTCTTAGAGACAATCGTGCTCCGCAAAACAATCATATGCATCCAAGAAGGGAGCAACAATGGTACTCAGTATGCTATGGACTACATAGTACCAGTGAATGCCCTACTTTAGAGTAAAATTCAATGGGAACTGCAATGTCTGTGGGAGGTATGGTCATCAAGCTAAGGATTTCATACTATTTAAGCACGCGATGGCCAATAGACCAACCTTAGCATGGACAGGCACACCTCAAGTGCCTCAAGTGCCTGCATTGATGCCGGCCCCACCTCTTGAACAAACAACAAAACGCATGGTCCCTAGAGCCCAAAATGTTCTTCAAACAACACTTTTACCACCTCGAGTGCTAGGACCGCAACCACCACATCCGAGAATCACTTATGTGAATCAAGTGGGTTGTGAGTCCTCTATTGCTTGTTTGGAAGGTTGTGAGGAAGATATAGACCCTAATATTGCCTATGGGATGGATGTGCTTGAAGAAAGTCCACAATACTACATGGAGGACTATTGGGGACATGTCGAACCTGTATATCAAGTAGCTGCTCTTGTGGCAAGAGGCCAAAATATCAATTACACTGCTAAGAGACCACCTCTTCAATGCTATGAGTGTGGAGGTCCACATCGTGTAAACGACTGTCCTATTAGTCTACAAAAGAACACCACACTAATGCAAGCCAATCAAGCGATCACGTCTACAATGCCCATACTCGTGTGTAATCGATGTGGCATAGATCATTTGATTGCACAATGTCCAAATAATCCAAATGCACCGAAGATCACACCATTAAACTTGATTGAATTTACTGAGGATCCATCACAAAGTACACCTGTGGTAGCAGTATAAACGTACTCACACGATTGATGCTCCAAAAACAAAATTATATTCTTGAGGAAAGAGACACGGCATCAGTTGCCCAATCTCAAAAAAGGAAGAAAACACGAAGGAAGAGATCGGAAAAGGTAGCGAAGTCAGACCCCAGTTCAAAGAGCAACATAGGGACTGGTGACGACCCCGTATATATGAACGACGCTGAAGAGGATTCTGATTCAGGTGAAACCATGGAGACCAAAATGACCACTAAGATAGAAACCAAAAAGGAAGATCTTCATGAGCCACAATGGCCAGGATCCAAGAAGAAGATAGGAACTTATCCAAACCCTATAGAGGAGATTGAGTGAGTCAAGCAATTAAGGAGTTTGGTAGAAGATACCCAAAGGGATCTAGAACCAACACCTAGGCAGATCCAGATTACAGACACTGTGTTCCCTACGCAACAACAACCTCACCAAGTCCATAGACCCTTAGCCATACCTAGTGTCATCCAAGAAGAAAGTGACTTAAAGTCATGGGAAAGTGGGTGTACTCACTTCTTGATGGAAAGAATGTTTACAGACGGACTACCTGATCCTATAGAAGAAATGGAGATCCCATCTTCCCCACATCAAGGTACTGAAGTCTAAAAGGTGCTGTTAAACATTGCCAAATTGATGGATTTCATGTCTTCAAAAGTTATAACCACCATCATGTCTAAACTATATAAAGACCCTGAGCTAGTCTCAGCTCTTCGAGGCTTCCTCAATGGAGAACTAAAGTTTGGGCTACCACAATTTTCACAGATGGATGGAGATGGGGAGATGCCAATAGAGGAGGAACACTTAGATCCACAACCCAACCTAAATGAGAACCTTGTTATAGAAATACATGTTAACAAGTTGGGACAATACTTTGCGGGTGATGAATCCGATGCAACCATACCAATCACTACTAAGGGATTAACTATGAAGGGAATCCTTGATGGTGGTGCTGGGGTTAGCATTATGACTAAAAATTGCTCGGAAACTATGGGAAGAACTCACCTTGCGACCACAACCATAGTAGTGAAGATGGCCAATGGGTCTATTGTTAAATCTATTGGGATGCTAGAAGATCTCAAGGTCTCAAGGTCTTTGGACATAAAATAAGAATTACCTTCATTTTTATGGATTTCTCCAAGCACACTATGGCATCGGAGATGATCTTAGGACGTCCTTTCATGAGGGAAGCAGAAATGGTGCATGACTGGTCTGAAAACCATGTCTACTTGCAGTTCCAAGATTCTGTCATTCGAGTGGATCTTGTGACTGGTCGAGCAAATCCTTTAGGAAACAGGTTTATAATTGATCATAGATCTAACACCTTAGTTCACTCAACCCCATTGAAGTATTGTTACACGTGTAAAGCGGACACTGATGTTGGGGAAGATTCTCCTTATATGGATGTACTACTTGGGATGACTGAGTCGGATAATGTGGATTGGGCCCACCTAGCAGCAACCATAGATACTTGGGGAAATAGGGGGACGACCTGGGTAACACCTGAGGGGGATGAAATTCCTGTACCCTTAAATATGCTACAAGCAATGCATATAGGTTCTGACAAGACTCATACTAATATAACGAAGAAAACATACAAGTGGGTCACTAAAGCTTCTTTAGCGACCATGACTGATGCTAAAAAATAGAATCCTTGTAAGAAACATCCCACTCTCCCCAAGAAATGTAAAGAACGTGGCGTTGGATTCCTAAAAAACTAGGAAATTATCAAATCTGGGTGCCAAAACGTAAATTGTGCTCTTACTTGTCACCGGGCCCATGTGAGCTCAATCCTGTAGCTCCAAAACAAATTGAAGATTTCAGAAAGGAAAAAATCATGGAATGCTACACACCTGCTCCAGAGCTAGTTTGGGTAGCAAAGAAAGAATGATTTGTTTCACCTAGCTCAGGAACAACGAAATCAAATGAAGCTTCTTGCTCTTCGTGTAGTTCCTATACGGAAATAGAAGCTTCAACACAACCTCCACCTACCATTGTACATATCCATACAAGCAAGAAAGAGTTTGCACCTCCTGTTGTAAGTTCACCACCTACAACAATGTTGCAAATAAAATCATGGGAGAGTACCTTACCACCCTTGCAACTAGATGAAACACATAGGGCGGTCAAAAACTATTGGTTAAAGACTTCACCTATAACAACTTGGAACAACTGGTTTCAAAGGGTGACAACATCATTCCAAAAGGTATGATCTACCCAAGGAAGGGGGGAGTGTTTGCTGACATCCATCATTCACTTGCTTCCCTCTTAACCTTCCTCCCTGACCTCTTGATCTCCCAATCTTAGGGAATGTATATATAAAGCCTTATACTCACAAAAAACAAAAATAATAAAGAGCAAGAGCAATTAGCAAATGATTATACCCAATAAAAGTCAAAACATTGACCTAGACCTACACATTCACATCCGGTACACTAAAACAGAAACCTATGTCATAAAACACCTTTGATCCTCATCACTCGAGTGATGGAGGGTAGGTAGGTCTAGTACGATTGGAGTGTTTATGTTTTAGAGTTTAGTGATTAAATAGCAAAGTTCTTTCTTCCCACTCATGTGCCTCCTAGAGGTATTGTTTGTGTTTCCTTGTGTGTACAGGAACGTGTTTCTATTGTTAGGATTTGGACCTTCATGGAATCTTTCTCTCGTTCACACTTCAAATCAAGCGCAACCATCAACACAAACAGGTGTTTTTTGTCCATTAGCATTGTCCCTTATCTTTTTGCATCCATGTTTGTCTACTTTAATTGTGATTGATAGCATAATATTCAGCACATTTGCTTAGTATCAACATTAAATTCAATGTAACTTTTTGTCATAAGCACTTGTCTAGGTTTAAAAATCAAGCAGTCCGACTAAGCTAGTTTGACCAAGCTAGGAGTTAGAGATCTTCTCTTAATACCATGGGGAATGCCTTCCTAATAATCAATGGCTACTTAGGTTCTATCCGATTTAGGTAGCATTGTGTGAAATGTACTAGGGCTTTCTAGTGGGCTTAGTCCCTATTGACCTTTAGCTTAAGTATTATAGAGGGAGTTTACTAGTGTGATGAGCCTGGGGAGGGTAATAGTGTTATATGACCCCCCTAAAGTTACAAAATAAAAATGCTGAAAACGAACAAAAAAAATAAAAAATCAAAGTCCCACAATGTAAAATCTTAAGATGGAAGAGAAATCTCAACTTGAATTGGTACTCCACTCACATGTATCGCCTATGGTACTAGAGCCCTAGAGGTTCTCAGTGTGGGCGCTTTTCCTTGAAAAGCAAAAAACTCAAGGCATACAAAATAAGCACACACATCAAAACTGAATCACTGTAAAAAGACTTTGGGGGGTCAAAGAAAAGTAAATAAGTCAGGCGATGATTTCATGAGAAATTCCTTTTATCGTAGCTTAACTACAAGGTCTTCTAGGTATAGCCTCTAGTCAGCCCTCGGACATGAAATACTTGGCTCTCGCGATTAAGAAACTTAATTGAGTAGAGAAAATTGAGAAGCTTGCCCATGGTATTAATACTCGATCTTTAGTGCCTCTCAATCGCTAAATTAGCGACCCCAGACTTGTTTAATTTTTTACCTTTACAATTGTTTATGCATTTGATTATATTACAATTTAATGTTTATTGCTGATAAATGGTTTAAAATTCTATTACCAATCAAATTGTCTGCCTACAACTGCATATGCTTTTTAATTGTATATGAGAATGCAATTACTGTGCCAATGTTGTTTTCTTTTGCAGTGGCTGAAGAAGGATAAGGGCATTCATCTCAAATGCTCTTCCACCTCGACGAACGAGCTTCAACTCAATAGCTTCCGAGGATGGAATCTACATCAGGAAGGGGGGCATGTTAACCCTCACGCACATTCCTATTACCTAAGATGGACACTGTATTATTTATTTGGTAGAGTCAGGTACCGGGCTTGTCGGTCCAATAGGAAAAGGGTAAGAATGATCACTGATGAGAGGCGCACTCTAACTAGAACATTCAAGGGATTAGTTGGCTAAGCATGGGTGCCCAAGTGTGAATGGGGTGAGCTCATACAAAAGTCAACTAAACCTAAAATTCACTCATTCTCTTATTTGTGCAATTGAAGAGTGCTCTTGCTCCATCTCCATCTTCTTCTTCATCTCCTTGTGCATGTGTGTATGAATGAATGAGAGAGAGAGAGAGAGAGAGAGAGAGAGAGAGAGAGAGAGAGAGAGAGAGAGAGTGATTGAGAATTGCAATGATGGCACGGCGGTGACGAAGTGGTTGAGCACGGCACAGCGGCGGCTCCTTCTTCTTCACGGCAAGGAATCCTCCACGACAACAAGCGTAGAGCGGTGAGTGACACACCTTCGCCATCTTTGAGCTTACTAATTTAGGCTTGTTGTGTGCTTGGAGCCATTTGTGGCTCGAAAAGAGTGTATCGGCAAGTTTCTTGCATTGACACGTGCGACAGACGCGCACAGTCCGATGGAGTGACATCGCTTGATTGATCATCAAATAGCTATTGAAATTTTGGAATATACCAAAATTCAAAGAAAATGGGGAAGGAATGTAAATGGTACAAATAGCTGCCCGTTGAGGGAATTTACGGGCAATTGTCTTAGAGCTCTTCATGCTCTTGTATTTTGTAATTCTAATCATTAATCCCAAAGTAGACTTGGATCACATACTTGCACCTTGCTTATGCTAACCTTGACATATTCCAGTTACGATCTTTAGTTTTAGAGTTGAATCTCAATTTCGAATTTAGTCTATATTTCAATTTCAATCTTTTTTTATCTGATGTCTAAAGTCGTAACTGGATCTGAACTAACCCTAATTGACCAACCTATAATATCTATCATAAGTGATCAACTCATTCCACCCTTATAGACCCCATTCTCTTCCTAATGACATGTTCCATAAGAGGAAGTCATAGGATTACTTAATAGGTGGAACTTCTAGCCAACTAAGTGGGATTTCAATCTTTATATTTCATTCCAATATTTTTTGTCTACAGTCTAAAGTCGTAACTTGATCTGAACTAACCCTAATTGACCAACCTAGAATAGCTGTCATAAGTGATCAGGTCATTCCACCCTTGTAGACCCCATTCTCTTCCTAATGACATGTATCTATAAGAGGATGTCATAGGGTAACTTAATAGGTGGAATTTTTAGTCAAGTGGCATTGTAATGAGCTCATCACTTTTAAGATCTATTCAATGTTGGAGGTTTAGAATGAGATATCAGATCAGATAAAGAATCAAATTTTGACTTCAAACAAGCATGGTAAATTTCTAAATTAGATATGAATTGAATTGAAAGTACACAGTTAGATATTGGATGCAAATTAATGAAGCTAATGTATTTGGATAATAAAGAAAATAACAATTTATCCCAAGGGCTGATTACAATAGAGCTAGATGATAGTAGTAAGAGAAATTTAACTCAGTCATAACAAACTTAGGATAGATCATGTAATAACAACCCTTCAAGATGAAGTAACATATCCCATTTATAGGTTTTGGAACTAGATTCGAACTCACTGTACACTATTGCAATTACTATAGTTATTACAAATAGTAAATAGTATTCTTGACTATGTAGAAGTATATGTATAATGCATGTTCCCACCATCTACATTCTTGCTCCCTTTCTTTTCATTTTGGCATATTTCCAAAATTCTAAACATCTGCCAATTCATGTTATAGATTTGGATTTTTCTTATCTAGAGAGTCAAGTCTTTTAAAGCATCTAGGGTGGAGCCTAAAGTGTTCTAAGTTGATCATTTCCTTGAGTGCTAGAGCCAAAGTTCTCCTTCAGGATAAGTCAATACATGGCCTCCTACTCCACCCACTCCCTACACTATTTTTTCATTTCAATTTCATAGGGTGTCAGTGCATTCCAAGTCTTGTGTCAACATTGTATAGGGTATAGGGTCTTCTTTCCTCTTGTGAGTCTAGCTCTAGCCAGTTTGCAACAAATTGATATTGTGTATATTCAACCAGCTAGATCAGGATGGTTGTCCTCGATTCAAGCGTGAAATAGGATTTTTTCCATCTCTTTGAACTGGGCTTTCGGGGCTTCTTTGTTGGCAAGGTCCTTCTCAAGAATCTTTGAGGCTTCAACTAGTAATTGGAGCACCTCATTTGTATACTTTATTGGGATGTAATCTTGCTCCTCTAATGTGTTATCATACCTTTAAATCAATAAGCTCTCATCCTTCAATTTGGAAATTGTTGTCTCTATGTCATTGAGGAAATTTTTCCATGGAAACCAAAGAGATTTACTTTGACCATACCATTCTCTGATCTAGTCCACCATTTTGATGTTCCTTTGTTGATGAACATGTTCATTATATTTGGGGTGCAAGGTCGGATAGAACTTGGGATGCTCATCTTCTTCATCAGCCATATATAAATGAGCACTTGTGAATCAAGCACTACTTCAATAAAATTGATCACAATCTGTTTATCTTGCATTATCATTTTATATAGAATACAAACTTGATAGTAGAGAAAAAAATGTAATGTTTTTTTGGTTCCTAGATGCTCATTTTAGTCTTGGGGACCTATACTACTCAATGCATAGTTTTATAGAAAACTCTTCACCTTTTGAGCCTAGCAATTTGTGTTTTTGTCAATAATGTCTACATCTCCAATCAAATGTCTTTCATACATGTGTATGAAGGTAGATTTCCTAACAGTATTTCCAATTATATACCCAAGCTTTGAGCATTCATTGTAGTGAGTTGTTGAGCTTGGAAGTTCACTAGCATATAACCCATAGTCAATAAAGTCACTAGAACCCTATTTAGTTTGGATGGTATAGGGGTGTGGAGGTGATCAACATGAGGCCTATAATTCATGATAGTTGATTATCTTCCACTGTTACATCATCCATTTTTCTCCAAAATAGCAAATCCCAATATGCATCTTTATCATGTAAGAAGTTCTGCATCTGGAGGGCCTTCTCCAGACATAAACTCTTATTTTCAAGATAAGACATTGAGAAGAATATTATAGTCCTTTGGAACAAGCTCAATCACCTTACCTTTATCAGCCTTGTTGAGTGCCCTACTCTACTACTAGCTTGGTGCTGACTAATTTCATGTCATCTCTGTTTAACCCCCTTGAGTCTAATTATCCTAATCTTGGCCTTGATTATTGGATTGGTCCTCAAGAACCTTAGCTTCTCTTGTTGGGGTTACCATCATAGTATAGCTCCAATGAACAACAATAATTGTCAATCCGACGGGATGAGCTACCCAGATAGGGCATGGAAACACTTCACCAATAAGTGATCTAATCATGGAAAAATGAATAGCAACTCTATGAAGTGGGCTTCTTGGCCTATGGAGGAGCTAAGCCACATGTCTTTGCAATATCCACATCCACTTCTCTTCCCCTCAAATCAGCCCAATCACAAACACTAATGATTGCAAAGATGCACACATCACTAATCCTAGCATGCAACACACTAATCACAAGAACACACACACATAGATCCATTGAGCATCCGCACTCCAATCAAACCTACATGCACACACAAAGAATAGAGGGCAATCACACAAGACTAGAGCGTGATCAACCACTAATTAGTTACAATCTAGTTAATCAAAGAATCATTAAAAATCATAAGAAGTATGAGAGAGGCATAGTGAAAGAGAATTAAGCATTGATTAGTGTTAATCAAGTCACATGAGCAAGGAAAATCTCAAGGACTCCATAGCCACACACCTCATGAGCTCTCACCAATGAGTGGTTGAGAGATACCCCTCCACGGGGGTCTATGCACAAAATATACAGTTTTCAATATACATCAGAGTTGGAAAAGCGTTTGCATAGGGGAGGATTTCTCAGTGCCCAACCAAGCATGTTTAGGCCATGAGCCGGATTGCATCGAGAGGTACCTAGCGACTAGTGCTACCCCTGATGAATGGGTGTTATGAATGAAAGCGCACTCAAGAAAAAATACATCATTGTGGAGGGTGAATATATGTGTATACCAGACTCTGGGAGAAGAGAGAGAGAGAGAGAGAGAGAGAGAGAGAGAGAGAGTATAGTGGAGGGTGAAGTAGAGTGCACAGAGACATGAGAGAATGACAATAGAGAATCCTTAAATGCCCCATCTAAATGAACAGGAAACCATGTATTAATGCAATGGAAAAATCTAGGTATACCATAACATCAGAAAAGGTTTATGACAAAATAACTAGTAGCACACTATACCCTGTGTAGGGATCGACCAGTCCACCCCCATCCACATCCACTCTACTATGGACAGAGAGAATTTCACTTCCCTGGGATCGAGCCAAAACACCTCCAACCTACCTGAGCCAGACATAAGCTTCACCTCCCTCCATGAACCCAATCTCTGAAAGGAGCCCAAGTACCAGTAGGTGGTAGGGTATCAACACCAACCATAATAGTTTAGGCACCACGCCTCTTCAATACCCATCACCGGGTGTCTAGGAAAAGCCAAGGCAAAATCCCCGATGTGCTAGCTGTGTAGGTCATTCAACCCCGGACACACTAATTGTGTAGATGAGCCTAACAAAAATAAGAAGATCTAGGCAGCACCCCCGATCCAGCAAATCCCCAGGTCAAATAGCCTTTAGTCTAAGGCTAATAAATGTAGGTGATCCTAGTCTCATAGCGACACTACCATGAGAAACATAACACTTGAGTCCAATCACAATAGCATTTTCCATATGCACAAACAATATTTTCCAAGTAGTTAGAGTGTCCAGGGACTTTACCCTTACACGTCTGCCATAAACCATCCAGATCACTTCATAATCTAGTCCCAAAACCATAAACCATAAGCCAATCACATCAGATGGGTGAGCACTCCACTCAACTTGGGTGAGGCATAAGCAATCCTCCATAACCATTTTAGAACATATCATGGCTGCAAAAATTTTGACAGCATAACCATAACAAGAAAAAAGAAACCAAGAGCCACACCGGCTTCCACCATAAAATCACAACCATAATCCATAAGGGAATCTCAGCCCTTAACCATAAACCATATCCATATCAAACCAACTCCCATAGTTGGAGTTTGACATATCCAATGCATTCAATTAGAGTCCACACACATGACTCTTAAGGCATGAGTTTTTCATGCATAAAAGAAGTCCGACCAGAAACTAAACATGATATAAAAATCTAATTTTGAAAACATCCACCCATGCAAAGTTGATGCATCACTTTTGCACTTCACCTCTCTAGTATGTGGAGCTAGTTTCGACCTAGAAAGTTGGAAAGCAATCATAACCATGCATATGAGGCATCCACATCAATCCGTAAGTTTCCATACATCATATGATAGCATTCCATCACCATAAACATGTCAAATATAATAACTAACCAATCCATATGATTTTCTCATTAAACTGATCATTTAATGTGGAAAATTAAATAGGAACAAGGGTTAGAATATAGACATGTGTGCTTATGCATCTATCTCAACACAGGGGAAATGGTAACCAGGCCCAAATGAGAGATGGTCTATCAAAGAGCAAGACTAACCAATGGAGCATAAATATATTAGGGTTAGCTTCATTAAAGACCTCAAATAGTTAGTGTTAAAAGTCCTTTGACCTTAGATAAGCTTGGGTTGTGCTTGAGGTGGGAACCCGAACCAAGCTTGAGGTGCTTGTCATGCCTAATGACTGAGATGCTTGAGGTGCTTGTCATGATTGAGATGCTAGGGTTGTACTTGAGGTGAGAAACTAGCCCAAGCTTGAGGGTCTTAAGGGCCAAGCTTGTGGTGAGACCTAGGCCCAAGGTTGAGGGACTTGAGGTGGCACAAAATTCAAAGTGAATCTCTACAAGGAGGGGGCGAGGCATGCAAGAAGGGGGGTGGTTTCTTGACCACTCTCTCTTCCAAAGGGCACCCCTTGCCCAAGAGGCAAGTAGGACACATGTCAATCCCCTTGCTAGGTTACCCTCATGGTGTGCCTAAAGCCTGCTGGTTGGCCTTCCGAGGGGTCCAATGATAATTTAGGATATTTAATTGATTGACTTTGCATTTTTCAAGTCCTCTCTCTCAAAGGGGAAAGGGGACACTTGTTGCAAGGCTACCGTTGTTGCTTGGTATAACTCTAGCTTATGATTGGCTGGGCCTGGAGGGGTCCAATCAGCTTCAAGAATGAGCTACAAGGGGGGTCAATCAAAGCAAGTTGGGGGTTTGGTTAGGGGGTATACTCTACCACACACAGTCTCATTGCATGTTGTGCAATATGCAAGATCTCCCTCGGGTCTTCCCCAAGCAATTAGAGAGGTTGAGAGCCTACACCAACACTCTTGGCTATGGAATGAAAATCCAACCAAGAGCCATGCTTCAATGCTTAATCTTTCCATCTTCTCCATCTCCATTACTATGCTATTATGTATGGCAGCAAGAAGAGTGATGATAAGTGAGAAACTAGTTCTTTCTCCTATGAAATGTTTCTTCTTCCTCTTTCCTATCCTCATTCCCTGCTAGCTCTCTCCACCTTTGAAGATGCTTGAGGTCTTGGGACTGAGCCTTGGGATAGTTAATGATTTCCACAAATTTTATGTTATGCTCGTAATGCATGAATCTTTCCATCTTCATTGCATCACCTAGGTCACAAGGAACACAAATACTGTATTGTAACAAGTCTCTCTTGATGGGAGAAATCATAATACAAATGCCTATTGGAGGGAGGACCGACTCCACATAGAGCCGGTCCTCAACTGTTGTCATGTTCTCTAAATTCTCTCTCTTGCAAAAGTATGGTTCATGCCAAGTTAACTAAATTCTATGTTTATGTTGCTATCTTCAATTATGTTCACCCGCTATGCTCACAAAGTAATTTCTCAAAATTACTCTCTCTAATTTTCACTACTCTCAAGTTAATAGGCCAATTCCATTACATTGGTATTAGAGAATTTGGTTTCTCTTTTCATGCTTAAGAACAGAGGTCCTTAAGTAGCCTATAAATGGTTGATTTTGTTAATTACATTAGGGTAAGTGGGACCGGGAACTATTATTGGTTTTGTTGAGCCCACTATGTGAGATATGGTGCACACCTCAGGAGCTTTGGACTTAATAATGGAGTCTTTTTAGACTTTCCTAAACTGCTTTATCATTATTAGACCCACTCCACTACTCTCTATAATTACCACTTCAAGCCGTGGGTGTAGATACTTAAGAGCCAATTTTCAAAGGCTAAGAGGAGTGGCAACTAAGGTTTTGAATTGCCAAAGCATATACTAAGTACATACACAAATTTTGTTAGCATGGCTAACAGTAACCAAGAGAGTATAATGAACATTGATAGCTTAGATTTTGCACATGAAGGTAATAATGTTGATGCTCCTATGTTTGTCACTTATCTTGTTACTAGGTTAAAGCAAGCTATGGTGTTGGAGGAGCGACTCACACACCCATGAAGTGCATGCAAACACTACCTAGATCAACATAATGTCAATCGAGGACACAGATGACACGATAGGCACACGGAGGAAATCTCTTTAGCTTGTCAGGATGAGACCATCCTACACATACAACACTCTGGAAGGACAACTAAGCCATAATCAAGAACCTCACTGCTCTCAACCACACCACCTAGCCACATACACACATACAAAGGTAACTCACCTAATCATGCCAGATTCGTATGAAACTTAAGGAACACTATCTCCTCACTAGGATACACCTGTCCCTAAGCTTCTACATGCAAAACCCTCACTATAAACCCATCTGCGGAAAACGCGTAGGATGACAGAGCTGAATTTTTAAAGTGCCCAAAACTGAAATTTATGAGTACCTATACGTAGCTTATGTCGCCACGATTCTATAGACTACTAGCACGCAGAAAAAAGACATCGTTTGATACACTTACGGCCACAAATAGCTCGTAGATGCATCGGCGTGTGCACTTCGTCTCGCGTGGAATGCTTGGCGTAGTCGCGTAGCTCTCCTCGAGCCTATAGCAATGGTGCAGTCTGATCTCCAATGTTTTGAGTGAGCCGGACATAGCAAGAGGATAAAGCTCACGCTCACTCTCTTTCTCTCTCACACACAGTAGACGGCAGCGCTAAGTTTTGATTATGATTAAAAGTCTCTTTAACAAAATGACATAGGTACCTTATATACTAAGGCTACCTTAGGTTTAACCAAAAATGGGGTTGAAAGGGTCAAATGGCTTTGTATTTACAATCTGGAAGTGCCATTGCACCCCGGCTTCTGAAACTAGAATAACTACTCATTACAAATGACGTTTATAGCCATAATCCGTAGCATTTCATAACTCGCAAAAGATAAGACTTTGGTACGAAACTTGAGTTATGTTGTGTTGTTGACCCAGCGGTCAACACTCCCCCCTTCCGCGTTCATGTCGTCCCCGACATGACCTGATTGTCGATGGCGATGTGGTCTTTGCTGTCGTTTTGGCTTCATATGTTGCACTGCTTGTAACTTTATCGAACCACAACAAGAACTATGATCCATTAGAGCGGACATCTATCATCATAACCATTCATCTTTTGAGATCCTTTGATTACTTTTATGTATGCTTTTCTTCATTGGGGACTTCTTTGTTCCTATGCAATCATGTTGTTAGTATTGTCTGTAGCTTTGTCATTGTAGGCCATTCTTTGACTCGCCATTGAGGAGAAGTATGCTATGATCTGAAATTGGGGCTCAATTCATTTGTCAATTGATTTGAGTAGCATTTCCTTACTGTTGATGTAGAAGGAATATGTACAAGAGGATGGTGATAGGTGTCTTTAGATTAGGGTCTAAAACCTGGATGACCAAAGGGAAAAAACCCGGTGGGAAAAAAATGCCTTTGGTATACACTCTTATTGGAGTTGAGCAGTTGAACGTGAAGTACATGTTCATGAAAGGTGAGTGCTTGGGTGAAACACGAAAAGAGTGCTTGATGCAAGTGCCAATTATGGGACACTCTATATGCATATGAGAAATTTGTCAACAAAAGCATGCAATGTGAAAGAAGGAGATGATGGGTGTTTCGAGGAATAAATGTAGCACATGTGACATCAAAAGATGTCTCAATAGATTCCACCTTTCCAAGAAGGGTTATCGATGTAGAAGTTTCTCCACTCGTATCTCACTGTGCTCAATACGTGAGTGTCTTTTGGACCTTCTCCTTCACTTCACCAGACTTAAGTACTTAGACTTCGACTCTTTTGCTCACCTATACCAGCATGAGCGACACAACTTAAATATGCTCAACTCTTCGAGCTTGAGCAGTACCTAGAATAGCTAAGATGCTTAGACCACAGAGAATATTACTTGAAGCTTTGGGACTGACACCTCACTCATTTTGTGGCTTAGCTACTCGACTCTGACTTTTATGACTTGTCGGTTGCCTGTTGACACTTCTTTGTGACAAGTTCTTCGGCTGTTGTAGTGGCTGCTGAGACATACTTCGTGAAGTTTCATCGTTTCCCTGTACCTTCTTCTCTTTGTAGTGCTCAGGCCTCTTGTCAGTCTTTTCTTCATGTGGATTATGGATTTTTTTAATTTTTTCTTAATAATAAATAAAGAAAATCTTAAAAAAACTTAACAAAAGAAAAGTCATTCAAATAGAAATCTAAATGCTATGTACACTATACACTATCCTCTGTAACACTACTATGAGGGCATATACTCTAAATTTCATCAAAACATTATCACAATAAGATGTAAAAATTCAATGCCTCTCACAAAACATTGCCCTCTAATAGTCATAATATTAGGTCCGCATTCAGAATGCCTCCCCCCTTCCTATTTGGAGTCATCCTTTACGACACGGTATCGCAAACGGTATGTGCTGTGCTTGGGCAATTAAAAGTTGTGCCTATGTAGGCCTTGTAATGTAGCCCTATTATGCATACACAGTGAATGCATGGAAAAGATTTATGTTGTGCAAGATGTGGGTATAAGCAATTTGCTTATTGGCATTTGTTGGCGAGGCTTTCTATTCTAAGCAATGGAATGGTATTTGAAGCTCCTATATTGTTGCTTGATTGAAGCGACTTGCTCTCTTCTAACTGTACTGTAATCGTAGGAAGAATTGTAAGAATTCAAGCGGCGATGCACTGACAGCAGTTTTGTTGTTCTTCTTTGGGACCCATTTCGTTGCGATTATTTGTTGTTTTGTTGCTGGCTCTCATTTGGGAACCCGTACTTGTCCGTGCTTCGTTTGTGTTTGAAGAGACTTCTTTGGGATCCACCTTTTTGTTGTCTGAGTCAGCAGTGGTCTTTGCTTCAGCCCTTGTACTCTTGGTTGGGGACGGGATTTAGTCTTTGAAAGTTGATACTGTGGTTGTTTTGGAATCCAAATGAATTCCAGACTTTTTTGTGCTTGAATCAACTTCTTTGGAGCCCAAACCTGAGTTGTGAAAGCTTGCGACTTTGTGATATTCTTACCCGTTCGTGCACGCTTTCCTTGTTTTTGTTTTGGTGTTGGATCTTGTGATTTGTCATTAGAGATCTTTGTCTTCTTGATCCATATCTGTTTTTGGACGATTTGGCTTTTTGGTATCCAGATTTGTCGAGCTTTTTGGCTTGGACTTGTTGTCCTGTTCTTTTGACCTGTCATGGTTGTTGGTGAAGGGGTTGGTGATAGTGATGGCCTGAGTTGATGATAGGGGATGTCGTAAGATTCATCACTATTGCTTCTATCCTCAACAAGGTTGACTTCTTGTACTTTCCCTTGATTTTTTGGCTGGTAGTAGAAAGTTACTGTCTGTTTGCTCGTGGGTGGTAGTTTCTTGGAGGACTTTTCTAGCCCATTGATCAGAGCATTGTTAGCTCGTTGCTCTGGTCGTATTCCTCCTAGCTGAGTCTTTGCATCCTTATTAGGAGCCATGTATGAGGATGCTTGTGGTAGCTGTGTCTTCACCGAGGACGTTGGAATCCACTTTTGATGCACTTTATTTGTGTAGCAATGACATTGATTCCCGGGTCGTTGATCTTCTTGAAGCTCAAAGTGTTCTACAGAGTCATAGAACTCGTCGTTTTCTTCATCTTTTGATTCTCCACATTTCTTTGTTTGCTCCTTATTTCGAGATCTTGTTGATGTCTGGACCTCTTCGTTTTCCTAGATTACACTCACTGCAAAATAAGGAACAACATCATAGATATTTTCATCACAAAAATTTGTTGTGGGAGCATCCTCCACGGCGCACACGTACATAGTAGCCAAGATGTGTTCCCATCCAAAAGGCTCTAACTCTTCCTCAGGAAATGGTTCTGGGATATAGTCCATATCCTCTATAACCCGCTCTAGGATACATTCCTCATGTTTCAAGCTACCACATTGTGAATCTCCACACATCCATAGTTCTTTAGGCTTACCTAACCAAGCTGGAAGTTCTGATCCTACTACTGTGGCGGAATCAAACTCCTCAACCGGTGTTCTCGTCACATCCCTATAGCTATGGTCCCTCAAGTTTATCTTTGTAATGGTTTCCATATGTCTCAGGTATATATGGTCATAACCCCAATCTTGGACCATTTTCAATTGTCGCATGAATGGTCTTCCCAGAATAATGTCATAGTTGTTCTTCTTGCCAAAGTCAACAACCGCAAAAGTGTGTTCATATTCAATGCCACAAGAAGTAACAAGTACTTTTTCTAGCAGTCCTAGGGGATTTTCCTTATGTCCGTCTGCAAGCTGTAGGGTCATTCGTGTGGATATCAAGGCAGGTTTTTCCCATTTTTTCCAAACCTCTTTGGTTGCAATGGCCACACCAGCTCCACTGTCAAGGATTGCCATGGTTTTTACATTATTGAATTCCACAAGAAGGGTGGTGTTTCCATCTTCTCCCTCGTAATACTCGCCTACCTTGTTTAATGGCACTGGCCTAGTATTTAGTTGAGGCATTTCAAGCTCTTTGATGCGTTCCTCGATTTGAGTCATTGGGGTTTTTACACCCAATTTCTCTAGACATTTACCCACATTAGCCCACATGTTTGGTCTTATTCTGAGCAACTCGGCTAGCATTATTGTACAGGTGACTGGGGTAGATAAAATATCTACTAGCCCCTTTGAATCGATGGCCTTGTTGGGAGACAGTCTCTGTGATGGGACTACAACCACACCTGACTTAGTCTCGTACTCTCCCATGTAGGACGGTAGTGTTCTTCGCGAATTGGGTTGACTATCCATAGATTGTACAGATCCTTTGTCTCCCCAATACGATCGCACGTCTAGATTCATTTGAGATCCAGTCTCAATTTCCTCTATTGGTGGTAGAAATACTCCTCGTTGTCACCAGTCTTGTCTACTCGTCTTCTTAGGTCATCGGCTTCATTGGCCTCTCTGACTTGTTTCCACAATTTTTCAAGACCATCTATCTCTTTACAATCCTCAGGTATAGCTTGGTGAAATCCCTCAGAGGAGTTATCCGTGGTATTCGGTACTATTCTTGGTTCTAATGCTGGGTCTTTGAGGTTTGTTCTGTGCTCATGACTAGAATCTGGCTCTTTTAGTTCCTGATTTGGTGGGATTACTTGTGTAGGCATGACACGGATCACATCCTCAGGTTTTGCAACCGGTGGTTCTAGTAAATCTTGGGCTGTTTGAATCATTTTCTTGCACATTTCAAATTTTTTCTTTTCTAGTTCCGCATAGGGATATGTCATCCACCTGTGTTCTTGGGTTTGGTTGTTTTTGAGCCTTTCATCATAGGCTTTCAAGAGGGCATCTAATGTCTCATTAATCTTCTCTGCCAACACAGATCCTCCTAAACTAGCACTTCTCGGTTTCTCATCCATGGATGGTTCTTCTAGAGGTTTAACCATCTGTGTAAGAGAAGGTGCCTCCTTTTTTTCATGTTGTTTTATCTTCTCCTCAGATTTGGTAAGCTTCTCAGCTAGGGATTTTTGCTCTCGTTCCCTGCGTGCTTTCATCCTAGTCTTTCTAGCTTTCCAACTATTTCGTTTGCTCTTGGTTTTCTAACTAGGTGCGTCTGTCTTTGGTCCATCATCTGTCTTTGTACTCATGTCACTTTCCGTGTTCTTTGTATCTCGATTCTCATCATCTTTCTTTTGAGCTTGTGCTCTCGTAACTACTTGAGCTGGTACAACATTTTCATTTTCTGAGCTACTAGGTACCTGAACAATCCCTAATACATTTGTCGTGATTTTCCTGATTTGGTTTGGGTTTTTCGGGCAATCGGGGATCAAGTGAGTGATTCCACACCCAAGACAATAGGCATTTACTTCATTGATCTCCGTATGAGGACATTGTTTGACCAAGTGGTTGTCACGACTTTAATGACAATCTGTCTGTGGTTGAGGAGATTCTTTTAGCATTTCCTCTTGGCTATAAGCAAGGTTTGACCTAGATAAGCCGCTATTTGCAATGAATCGCAATGTCCTTTCATCCATTTCATACATTCTTTCTTTCGATTGAAACCAAGGAGGTGGAGGTTGTACCGGCCTCACCACTCCATGTGTTCTCTCTCACATTTTGTTGCTTTGAAGGGTAGTACTTACTTTGGTTGCTATACCACATTGTAGCTGGTACTAACGTTGGTTTATTTGATGCTTCCATCATTGGCATGTATCTCATGTCTACCTGCATTCTAGCACCTGGCAGCGAAGGTTGTTGTCCTAAGACAAGCTGTGGCCTTAAAACTCCTACTCGTCCTGGCGCATTCCCCGTAATGTATCTAGGTGGAGTTGGTGCTTCTAGAATAGGTTGTACATACCTTTCCCTAGCATTTTCCATGCTATAATAGCACTCTTCCCCCGTATGGTTCGTCCATTTTTTCTCAATTTCACACCACTTCGGCTCTCCCGAATCAGACGTTACAAGAGGAATCAACCTCTTGACCAAGTCGTTCGATAAGCTTTTCTTGATCAATAGGTGTCGTTGGCAATGGACTCACTTATCTGTGAAACACTGTGCTAAGAGGATGTGTCATCTCCTTGACTCTTTAAGTCCTTTTCTTTGTATGCCTCACAGTTATCCACTAGATAAAGAGCTTCTTTGATCAACTCGTTTAGCGTCATCCTCCTTATCATATGTAGATCCTTCACTATGAGAGATCGTGGTGTTTACCGTCGGCCATTACCGCAAAACAAGAGAGAGGAATTCAAAATGAGGAGAGAAAATCCTTTTGATGCTCAAGCAGCACTTTACCACAAATATTACCGCATGGATTTCTGCGCGTATTGCCGCGCACATTACCGCTAAGGCTGGACACCCTTCCCCCTCCCTCTTCCGCGGGTTTCCATTTAAATTCAATACAACTCAAAATGTATATACACACTGATAGCCGTTTTTCGGCTCTCTGTGATTGCCATAGTGAGTTATCCTCCCCTATCAAATCACTCAAACACTGTGGTTACCCTCACCCTTTCACTGTATATAGGTGCGTGTGAGTTAGGGGACTTTTCCCATATCTCCTTACTGAAATAAAAAACCCTCAATTAGCTAGTCATTGGGCTAGTTGAACCAAAATATATATATATAAAAAAAATATAAGTATATTATGGCCCATGCATATGTAAATATTTCTTTGTATATAGGGCCTAAATAAAATATTTTTCCATAATTATTTTGGTATTTATTTAAATTTTTCTACCTAGGTGTGTGTTATTTATGCTCTGTACATTGCCTCACCATTACCACAATTTTTCTTACCATTTTTCATCCTCTTTATTCCATATAGAAATATTTTCATGTAAGCTTATCTTATATTTGGTGTAACTCCACCCCAACAAAATCCAAAAAAACTAGTTTTATTTATGTGTATATTTTTTCACTATTGTGATTTTTCCCTTCCTACATCTATTTTGTTTTTTTTCTAAAAAATTAGAAAACCAAAAATATTTATCTTTTTATGGTAGCCTCATAATGAGAGAGATTTCTTTTGACCCCTTTATATTTTTTCCACTTATATTATTTATATTTGACATGTACATATTTTTTAGACCCCTCAGTATTTGATTTTCTTAGTTGTACTATTCACTTATATCATGATCTCAACAATATCTTCAATTATACACCTACCAAATAAGGTCAAGGGTAGGTGGCATGCATACATGCACTATGGAGGGCTCACTCTTGGAGGTATTCAAAAGAATCATCCAAAGAAGGACCCCACAAGGACCTTGTGCAGTGGAAAAAAATGATCGATTTTGCTGAATTTTTAAAGTTCACTTGCTCTCCGAATTTGAAAAGGTGATACAAACAAAAGTTGTAGCTCGTGGGCTGAACTTTTGCCTCAAATTTTTTCATATTTTTTTGAGCTACGAGCTGTGAGCTATGATTTTATTAGTGGACCCCGGTTTTCCCATGCTACGCAGCCACACTCTCTCTTCCACTTTATCATTTTCCTCTTTCACACACACTTCTCCACTCATCATCCCCACCTCTCTCACCACTCCTCTCTGCACCCTACTCACCTTCTCCTCAACCTTGAAGAATAAGAGAAACCATGGTGAACTCATACCTCCCACACACAATTTCATTCCAAAATTGACCACCTAGTCTCATTTTTCCTCCTCCAAATTACCCATATCTATCAAAAAAACCACAAAATTCAGCATCTTCTCTTAAAAGACAGCATCATGGTGGTTGATTACTCAGCTTCAATTACCTTGTCTCTCAAGGAAGGTCAAGAGTGGAGAAAAAATGTACCGTCAAAGCTAGTGGACCGTCAACAAGCGTCAAAATTGGCCCTACTCAAGACACTTGGAGCATCAACCTTGTAAGAAATCCACCTTTTCTTACCTCTTAAGAGTTTTTCTTCCTTATTTGTATCCTACATGGATACTCCCATTGTAAATATCCAATTCCATTTGTAAATTAATACTAACTCTACCAACACTAACCCACTATGAAAAGTCCTATCACCTCCATTTCTCTCCTCTCTCTTTCCCCACCAACTTCTTGATAATTCCAAGCAAAAGAAATTAGATAAATTGCTGAAAATCTAACCCAACCATGATTAGAGGAGTAACCCTAACCTTCAAAATTGCTATAAAGGAGGGTGTAGCTAGCACAAAAAGGGGGGAGAAGAAAGAGCACTATGCTATAGCTTGAGAAGCCAAGCTCAACCTCTTGAGAAGGAGCTCTTGAGTGGAATCTCATTGGCATTAGGCATATGTATGTGTTGTATTAGGGGTGATTAGCAAGGGAACTCTATGCCATTGTAAGAGAGAGTGATCATTAAATTGAGAGTAGGAAATATATCATTTCTCCTATTAGAGTAAGCCCAACATTTGCTCAATCAAGGAGGGTGAATTTGGACTAAGCATGGATACCTTGTCTCCCTTCCAACGTGAAGTCATGGACAATAATGATGTGTAAGTGTCTTGGTGTTTTATGTAAGTTCTTGATAGCTTGTCTCCGGGTACTGTTATCAATTTAGCCATAAATCCCACATGCTGTAAGAGGGCTACAGGGTGGAGAGGACTCCCCTGGACTTAAGACAGTGATTGGGGTGGATTTTTTCTTGTGATGTGTTGTGGTGTAATTTACTCAGGCTATGTTGAACAAATACTAATCTCACTTTGATTGGTCATGACAGATTTGTAAGAAGGCATTAGTGCAACAAGCACCCCCTTCCCCCTTCTCTCTCTTTCTTACATATATATATTTATGTTTGCTTGATCATTAACAATACACTTCAAAGCAGCCCGAGCACCATCTCTCTCTCTCTCTCTCTCTCTCTCTCTCTCTCTCTCTCTCTTCTCTCTCTCTCTCTCTCTCTCTCTCTCTCTCTCTCTCTCTCTCTTCCTCTCTCTCTCTCTCTCTCTCTCTCTCTCTCTCTCTCTCGTGTTTTAGTGTATGAGAGTGTTCCATTGGTGTTAGGGTTAGTGTAAATTCCTTGCTTGTTTGTGGTTTGCTCTAACGATTCTCCTCTTTTGCATCCTAGTTCGCTCTTAAACTAGGTGGTGCCCCTTGTGTAGTTGGGATTTGGCTGGGGGTTTGTTGTTTTGGTTTGTGTTGTGTTGTGCCCCAGCCCCATTGAGCAGCACGGGAGCCTTGAAGGGTGTCTAGAGGTTGCTCTTCTTGTTGCCCGCCCCGGACCGCTTCAAATTGGTGCCCCCACTGAGGACAGGCTAGTGTATGTTTTGTGAAGGCTCAACCTTTAGCATAATCAAGTAGCTTGCATGAATCACGAGAATTTGTATGATCCCTTCATTCCCATTGCAAGGCAAAAGGTACACATAATTGTTAGTACTAAGTTGCAATTTCAGCGAGTAATTCGTAGAATTTTAGGTCCTCTTAGGTTAGCCGAGATAAACACTTCGGTAAATCCTTTTATTTTCCCTCTCATTAGGTACGATATTAGGTTGGACGTCTATATTTTTGTGTTATTTTAAGCATTAGGACATGCATAGGCCATGGATAATGGCCCAGGAATAGAGGTTTTTCCCTTTCATTTTACTCCACACATTAGAATAAACGTTGCAATTAGTAGAAAGATCCATTTTCAACAACGAATGGTGTTTATGTTTGGTGCCCAAAGAGTAGGAGAAATTCTTGCATCACCAAACCCTGTCATTCTACCTCTCATCAACTACCACACTTCTTTTGATGTACATGTGTTCATTTTATTTTAAAATGAAGTGCAGCCCAGCAAAATAGTGTGTATGTTTGTTTTTTCTTTGTCCAAGTTGTTACAAGAAACAAAAAAATGATCATTTGTTCTAACTGGGAATGTGTGTGCAGTGAAAGTTCAATCCTTAGAGATCTAGCTCTATTACCAATTGAGTTGCAGGAGCAAGTAGTAAGGCGTCTCCCTCATAACAAGAGGGTGGTGAAGTTAAGACGGAAGGTCCTACGCCTGGATTCCATTTTCCTCTTGTTGTTGGGCACTAAGGAAGACCGCGCATTCATCCAACTAGTGTGTGCCCTAAGATTGGTAAATAGAGTGAAATTTGGCGTTTGGCGAGTGCATTTCACCATTGAGGAAGACTCTTCAGGAAACTTGCGGCCAGAGTTCATGCTTCATAGACTCACATTTGGTGAATTTTTCCCTCATTTGCGTCTTATTAATAGTCTTCCTTTCGCTTTCAACAAAGGAGATAGAGAGCTATTCAGAGCTTGTCTTAATAAAGAGAGCATAGAGAAGATTGCAAATTTGTATAAATTCTCATCCTTCTCTACTTTCTATGACACTTTGTTCATAGAGACATTGTAAATCTCTTTATGCTTTTGAATGATTTAACCATAATCCTAAGGAGTTTTTGTCCAGGAATTTTGTAGCACAAGTGGAGTCTTTAAATCTTGCAAACTTGATTGGACTTGATGAGGATGTTCTTTATGAAATTTTGAGAAGGTTGCCTCACTCCGACTGTGTGGAACTCGAAGGAAAGGAGATCCTAGTCAATTGCTACTTTCTCATGGCCTTCGACGAGCATGAAGATCTAGTTTTTATACAAACAGCTTGTGCGTTGGGAATTGTAGAGCAAGTGCAATTTATCACTTGGGACGTGGTTGCTCTTTTGGATCCAGAAAATGAAGTTCTAGAGATTTCTGTTTATCGCCTTAGCTTTGAAGAATTTCAACCCTTCTAAGATCTCATCAATAGTCTACCTTTTTGTTTTGATCAAACAAATCGAGACCTCATTGAAGCTTGGATAGCTGAAGAAGAAAACCTAGAGTGGTATTTTCTTACTTCTTCATTTGCAAGCGAGTGGTTCTAAATCTCTATTGTATCCCTTATTGTAACTCGTGTTGTAATCTTTCATAATAATGGAGAGCCAACGCCAAATGTCTGGATATCCTCTTTTCTTTGGAGAGCGTGGAGAAGATGCAGAATTATTTTTAGCAAATTTCAAGATGTCTTGCCGTATCAAGAGGATAGTAACCGATCAAGAACGTGTAGAAATGTTTGAAGTGGTCCTTAGGAAAGATGCTAGTACTTGGTTTGACTCTTTGCTTGAGGAAGTTAAGGGGAATTACACAGAAGTTTTGAATCGCTTTAAGAGATACTTCTTTGATCCCCAAAACACTCAAAAACTATAGCAAGACATTGTTTCTCATAAGCAAAAAGACTTAGATGACTACTACTTGTACAAGCAAGAGTTTCTACGTCTTTGGGCTCTATGGATACGAAATGTTGCTAACCCTGGTGATGGTGCAGAATTTTTAAAGAAGGAGAGGTTCATAGCCGGACTCTTTCCTCACCTTAAGGTAAAAGTTGAGGCGGGTGCACCTGCTACTTTTGATGCAGCGGAAACTAGGGCTGCTGAGAAGTATAGGAAACTCAAGTGCTTAAGGGGAGAGGTTCCAATATAAGGTCTTAGACCCAAAGGTAAGTCACAAGCATCAACATCTAGGGAGCTTCCTGAGGTAACAACTGAAGTGATTGAGAAGTTAAATGAATCTTTAAGCAGCCTGTCAATTCACCTTGCACAAGCTGTAGGTCCAAAGGGACAAGCAAAGAAGTCAGAAGAGAGAGAGCCACGAACTAGGAGAGTCTTGCAATGTTGGAATTGCAGAGAGTCTGGACATGGGATGTATAATTTTCCTTGGCCCCGTGGAGAGCCAGGGAGACCTAACTTGAATTACCCAGTGATGAATGCAGGAGAAGGAGCTGGTCAACAACCAAGGCTTCTACAAAGGCCAAATGGACCAAGACCACCTCCACAAGGGGTAGAAGGAGTTCCACCTTTGCCAGATCCAAATGTGCATGTGGTAGAGGTGACAAATTCAAATGAGGTTGACATGGAAGCCAATGGCATTAAGCGTGGCCAAGGGAAAGGTAAAGAGAAAGAAGGAGTCACATCACAGAGTGACCATGGACAAGGTAAAAAGGCAAAGGAGACCAAGGAAACCAAGAGGACTCGACGTAGTATCAACCTCCAAGACTTCCCTCTTGGACATGGTATGGCTCCGTACAACTTGTTGGAAGACATGAGAGGTAAGGGTCCTGATATTTCATGGCCTCAATTTCTTGCATTATGTCCACAAGTTAGGAGGGATTTAACAAGGGCAGTTAGCACTAGGAGAAAGGTAAAAGAGAGTGTGCCTGTTGTAAAAATTGCACAAGCTGAAATGAATGAGGACATTACACTGGTGCTAGACTGTTACATCAAAGGAAGATTGGTTAGGAAAGGTCTAGTGGATGGGGGTGCACAAATTTGCATCATGACAGAGGGACTCATGCAAAGACTAGGCATGCACATCCATGAGACACCTGAAATCAAAGTCAAGATGGCAAACAATAGCAAGGCTAGGTGTGTAGGCATTTGTAAAAATGTCTTTGTAGAGGCCTTTGGCATTAAGAAAGCGGTGGATTTTTATGTTATGTCGACCAAGGGAAGTGGTTATCCATTTATCCTAGGAAGACCATGGCTAATGAAAATGCGATCTTTGCAGGATTGGGAGAGTGGGAAATTAATTTGCAGGAATGACAATCATAAGAAGGTTGTCTTTGACATGAAGGAGCAACGCCAAGAGGAGCTCCATGAAGAATCATCTCAAAGTGAGACGGAAGAAGGTTGGACCGATAGCACTTCAGAAGAAGAAAGTAGCGGCAGCATTACTGAAGAGGAGTCTTCCATCGAAGTCATGGGGGTAAGGTTTAAGCCAAGCAACCAAGAGACCTCTTGTCAAGGCTTGGAGGAGGTAGGTCCTCAAGAGAACGAAGGTGTTCAAGATGAAGGGATTCTGGGAGGTATGCTATCAACAACACTTACAAAGGATGAAAGAGAGGAGTTCAAATGTGTGCTAACGAAGTTTCCTAGGCTTTTTGCTAAAGACTACACCGACGTGCGTGGGGTAGATGTTGTTCAACAGAAGATTGAGTTAAAGCCTGAGGCCACACCTAAAGCTCAGAAGCTACGAAGGCTAGGAGTTATAAAGGAACAGGCTCTACTTAAGGAGGTAAGAAAGCTTCTAGCAGCAGGTTTCATTTATCTAGTGGATAATTTAGAGTGGGTCTCTCCTGTTGTTGTCACTCCTAAGAAAAATGGCAAGTGGAGGGTGTGTGTGGATTACCGTCCCCTCAATGAGGCAACAAAGAGAGATCACTTTCCCCTCCCATTCCAGGATGAGATACTAAATGAGGTAGCTGGTCATGAGAAGTACACTGTGTGAGATGGTTACTCAGGTTACTTTCAAATAGGGATTGCATTGGAGGATCAATTGAAAACAACCTTTATCACTCCTTGGGGTTGTTATGCTTTTAGAGTCATGCCATTTGGTCTGACAAATGCTCCTGCAACATTCCAACGTTTCATGAATATGGTGTTTCAAGCATTCTTTGGAAAGTCAATTAGGGTGTTCATTGATGATTTCTGTATTTATAGCTCAAAATCATTGCATCTACAAAGGATAGAAGAAGGTTTAAAGAAGCTCTACGACATGGGAGGTCAACTCAACCCCGACAAGTGCCATATAGGTGAGGATGAAGGAATCTTGCTTGGTCATAAAGTTTCTTACAAAGACATTGAAGTGGATCCTTCAAAGGCAAAGGCTCTTATTGAGCTACCATCACCCAAGAGTCTTAAGGAGGTCATCTCATTCATTCAAAAGGTGAAGTATATGTCACGCTTCATTCACTTAGCCTCGGAGTTACTTCACCCTTTGCAAAAGTTGACACAACAAGTAGAATTTTCATGGTCTGATGAGCTTGAAGAGTACTTTTGTAACATTAAAGCCATTTTGTCAGAGCTACCAACACTCATGCCTCCTTGTTGGGATTACACATTCTTTGTTAGCTTTAGTCTGGGAAAGAAACAATTGGTGCAGTTTTGTTACAACAAGATCCCTATAGTACCAGGATGCGGCCCATCTACTTTGCTAGTAGGGTCATGAATGCTTTAGAGAGAGGCTACACGGAGGCAGAACTCATGATGCTTTCTCTCATGTTTGCGATAAGGAAGTTTAGATCCTACTTGCTCCCAAAACATTTTGTAATCCTCACCGCAGAGAATTTGTTCCCTTGGGTGTCATCTCAAATGAATCTTAGTACTAGGATCTCAAAGTAGATTATGGAGTTGCAAGAGTTTCAATACTCTTTCAAGGTAGAAGATAGTGTGCGTGCACAATTGGCAGGGATTCTCACTTATAGGGTGCATGAAAAGGAGATTAAGGTGCCTGAAGTAAAGACCCTACCATTGCCACCACCAAAAAGTATTCCTAATGCTTTTACCTTGTTCTTTGATGGAGCTTTTCGTCGAGCCACAGGAAAAGCAGGGGGAGGGCTAGTGTTGCTCAACCCAAGTGGAGAGGTGGTCATGAAAGAGAAGTTCAATCTACCAAGTTCAGCTAGCAACAATGAAGCAGAATATGACACACTACTTCATGGTTTAAAAATATGCATTGGCCATGGTATACAACATCTCATGGTAAAAGGGGATGCACTTCTCATTGTTAAACAGATTTTAGGCATTTGGGCATGCAAGAATGAAAGCTTAAGGACAAAAGTTCATGCCATTCGTAGGATATTTAATCAGTTTGAAGAAGTGCAACTATATCATATTCCGAGGAAACAAAATGAAGATGCGGATTTACTTGCACAACAAGCCATTGCATGTGTAAAGAAAGAAGTGCAGGTCATCATGGTGGCGGCTGCTGTGAAGCAACCGAGGTACCAGGGATTGGAGTCATTGGCTCCCATCATTGGCTACATTTTGGAGGGTGAGTTTCCACCAGACTTCACAAAAGCTCAGAAGAGGAGACTCATGAAGAAGGCAAGCATGTATCTCTTCCTAGAAGGCTCCCTCTATCAAAGAGGGAAGGATAAAGTGTGCAGAAGAGTACCAACTATTGCGGAAATTCCAACCATTCTAAAAAGTTTGCATGAAGAGGCATGTGGTGGTCATTTTTCCCAAGAATTAACTGTGAAGAAGATTTTGCTTGCGGGGTATGTTTGGCCAAGTCTGCATGTGGATGTCCAACATTGGTGTAAAAGTTGTCACAATTGTCAGGTAAATGGGAATAGAAGATTGATTTATGGTCCAAGGAAAATTGTGCTTGCAAATGGACCCTTTGAAAAGTGGTGCATTGATGCTATGGGTCCTCTGCCTAGGACAAAAAATGGTAAACTCTACATTCTAGTGGCTATAGACTATATGACTAGGTGGGTGGAAGCACAAAGTGTGGCAAAGGTAAATGAGAGGACAGTGAGCAAATTCGTCTACACTCACACTTGTTGTAGATTTGGCACACCTTTGGAGATTGTTTCTGATAATGGTCCAGGGTTTAGAAAGGGATTGCTCACAGAAGTCTGTGAAGAACTTCGCATTCTACATCGTCACAGTACACCCTACTATCCCCAATCAAATGGTTTGGTAGAAAAAGCTAATGGTGTCATTGCAGGCATCATTAGAAAGATGGTGAAAAACAAGACAAAGTTGTGGGATGACTTCTTGGATGGTGCCTTGTGGGCGTATCGAACCACATATAGGGAAGCCACGGAGTTCACACCATTTCACTTGGTCTATGGTCAAGAGGCTTTACAGCCAATTGAACTAAACATTCCAACAATACGACTTCATGGCAAATTAGCACAAGATGATCAAGAAGCATGGATGGATTGACTTCTTACCTTAGCTGAGCTTGAGTGGAAATGAGAAGCAGCATACGAGTGCTATAAGAGGAAAGCCACACAGACAAAGGAGAAGCTTGACAAGAAACTGAAGGACAAAGGCATCAATGAAGGAGATCTTGTGCTAAGGTATGACAATCGACTCAATAATTGTTTTGATGCCAAATTTGAAACAAGATGGCAGGGGCCATACATAAGCAAGAAGGCTTTCAATTCAAGTTACTATCAACTTATGGACTTGAATGGGAAAGAGCACTCCAGGAAGGTAAACGGCTATCGCTTGAAGCCTTACTTGAGTCGCCTTCTACCAAAGGATCTACCAGAGCAAAAGGCAACTATCCCATGTAAGTATTGTTCCATGAAGCATGAGTGTAACACAAACCAAAATTCCAAGGGGCCAAACAATGAAGATATTGTCAAGGACTCTGAAGCACTCTCTTTGGAAAAGATTCTTTATGATGGTACATGAATATACCATCATCCTGGGGGAGGGCTAATGATAGCCATTTTTCGGCTCTCTGTGATTACCATAGTGAGTTATCCCCCCCTATCAAATCACTCAAACACTGTGGTTACCCTCACCCTTTCACTGTATATAGGTGCGTGTGAGTTAGGGGACTTTTCCCATATCTTCTTACTGAAATTAAAAACCCTCAATTAGCTATAAAGGAGGGTGTAGCTAGCACAAAAAGGGGGGAGAAGAAAGAGCACTATGCTATAGCTTGAGAAGCCAAGCTCAACCTCTTGAGAAGGAGCTCTTGAGTGGAATCTCATTGGCATTAGGCATATGTATGTGTTGTATTAGGGGTGATTAGCAAGGGAACTCTATGCCATTGTAAGAGAGAGTGATCATTAAATTGAGAGTAGGAAATATATCATTTCTCCTACTAGAGTAAGCCCAACATTTGCTGAATCAAGGAGGGTGAATTTGGACTAAGCATGGATACCTTGTCTCCCTTCCAACGTGAAGTCATGGACAATAATGATGTGTAAGTGTCTTGGTGTTTTATTTAAGTTCTTGATAGCTTGTCTCTTGGTATTGTTATCAATTTAGCCATAAATCCCACATGCTGTAAGAGGGCGACAAGGTGGAGAGGACTCCCCTGGCCTTAAGACAGTGATTAGGGTGGCTTTTTTTCTTGTGATGTGTTGTGGTGTAATTTACTCAGGCTATGCTGAGCAAATACTAATCTCACTTTGATTGGTCATGACAGATTTGTAAGAAGGCATTAGTGCAACAAGCAACCCCTCCCCCCTTCTCTCTCTTTCTTACATATATATATTTATGTTTGCTTGATCATTAACGATACACTTCAAAGCAGCTCGAGCACCATCTCTCTCTCTCTCTCTCTCTCTCTCTCTCTCTCTCTCTCTCTCTCTCTCTCTCTCTCTCTCTCTCTCTCTCGTGTTTTAGTGTGTGAGAGTGTTCCATTGGTGTTAGGGTTAGTGTAAATTCCTTGCTTGTTTGTGGGTTGCTCTAACGATTCTCCTCTTTTGTGTCCTAGTTCGCTCTTAAACTAGGTGGTGCCCCTTGTGTAGGTGGGATTTGGCTGGGGGTTTGTTGTTTTGGTTTGTGTTGTGTTGTGCCCCAGCCCCATTGAGCAGCACGGGAGCCTTGAAGGGTGTCTAGAGGTTGCTCTTCTTGTTGCCCGCCCCGGACCGCTTCAACACTACAACTCCTACACTCTCCAGAATGCTTGCTTACTTCACTTAATCTCTCTTTCACTCTAAAAATTCTATACATAAATCATTGAACTCACAACAAAACAATTACAAATACTATTCATAAGCACATAACAAAACATTTGCAAATTAATCATATACTACACCAAGTGAAAGAATGGAGAATTTTATTAATTCTCATCTTGTATAAGATCTCTACAAGCACTAGGATCCATATTTAGGCCCATAGTATTCAAATCAATAAACATATTTAGAGATTCTTCCTCCTCTCCATCACCTCCTGTAGAATCATCATCGCTTTCTCCCTCTTCCTCCTCCTCAAGATGACTACTTACAAGGTTTGGCTGACCTTCTTCAACTTCTACTACATCTTCCTCTGCATCTTGTGGTGATGGTATGATGGGATCAATTACTGGCTCAATGTCCGTCTGTGCAAAGATAGATCTACCCCGCGGCGTGATTGGAATGACATACCAAAGTCTTCTTTGATATATACATGGCACATAAAAGATCTGTACGTCACACACAATGAATAAGCTGATATACATAACTTAAATTTTTAATTTAATTTAATTGCACATAGCCTAAATTACATGCTCGCAACTACTAGGATACACCAAGTTGTCAGTTTTTCCCCGATTGAATTGGGTGGAATCCACCATAATGAACCCATTTTCATGTCTTTTGACCTCACCCGCAAACCATCGGCACTCAAAGAGGAATTTGTGAAAAGATCTGAAATCCACTTTGATTATTCTCTCTATAGTACCACAATATCTGACCTTATCTGTTGTTGTGTCAAAGTTTCCCATCACGTCACAATCATTAGTGGTCCGACGCTCATCTATCTTGCGGGTGCAAAAATGTCGGCCTTCGGACCAAATGGAGTTGAAAATGAGACCCTACAATCACAATGCATAAGAGGTTACATCGCATTTCATTAAGTGATTTTCATACATGCATACATAACATATACACACTCACCTTGCGCAAGCATCCTCGCGCATACTCCCATTCTTTAGGGCTTATTTGTTCTCCTTGTGCTTTGGCATTGGTCATGGCATTATGGATCCACTCTACTTGAATCAAATCAGGATATTTTGCAAGCTTTTTAGGAAAAGGAGGCACACGTCTACCTCCATGGGACCTCTTCCATGCATCTCTATCCCTTTCTCTAGCTGCGCGGGCTTCCAAGTACATATTGACCCATTTGGTCATGATAGTGGCATTGAGTAAAGAGTAGTTGTTGATTGTGGCATGAAACTCTCTATCCATGAACAAGAGTGAGCCTTTTCAACTGGGAATGGTTGAGTGCTTCCTAGGATCCTCTTCTTCACTCCACAGACGAGGCACTGATGGATCCACTGTGATGAGATACTGTGAGACATACACAAATGCCTCTTGCACCACCCAACCTTCTGTCATGCTCGTATGAAAACATTAAAACCACATATTTTTATTAGTAACTCCATAGCGTATAAATTCTATCTATATTGTATTGATTTTGCATACCTCCGGTTGTGACCTCAATCTAACAAAATCCTTTAAAGTCTTCAAGAATCTCTCTAAGAAGAACATCCATCTAGAGTGAACCACCCCACAAATGGAAATCTCCTCAACAAGGTGAAGCAATAGGTGTATTTGGCTAACAAGGATTGTACGTGGGAATGCATCTTCAATAGCACACACTGCCTCTACTGCTAGTTGATGGGCTACTGGTATGGCTTCTATTTCTATCTCCTTGGAGCTCACAAATCTACAGGGCAAACATTATATAGTAGATGAAAAAAAATTCCAAAGTTCATGCATGCACAACATGATATAGTACTTGAAAAAAACCCATTACCTCACAATCTCACCCACTTTGAATATTGCAGCCTTCACCTTAGTGTCCCCATAACCACTAATAGTTTTGGGAAGTACAAACTACAAACAATAAAACATCTTAGTGAATGTCAACCTATATATAAGGACACATAGACACCACAAACTATTCTACTCTTACCTGAAGGATTTTATGCCAATCATGGGATTTCAATCCATACAATTGAGTGGAGCCACCCTTTTTGGTTTTTGTGAAAGCACCTTTGAGTGACCGCATATATCCCGTTGGAGTTCTGATGGATGCAATAACTTGCTTTGTCCGCTCTTGGTCTGCCTTTGACATTATCCATGGTGCTTTTGGGAGAATCATCTTTCCCCGCTCCCCCATGTGGGGTGTGGCTGAAGGGTGGAGACGTCTAATGGCTCTTAAATCTTCCCTGGCACCCAATGAATCCTTCTTGCCAATTATGTGATCCCATATAGCTTGCCCAACATTTTTGAATACATGCATAGGGTCCAATAAGTGTTGAATTTTCAATGAAGCCCAATAGGGGAGCGACAAGAAGATTGAGTACCTCGACATACCCTTTGGCAACCCATTGGGAGGCGGGGAGGTACCATGATGCTCCTCCCAATGCTTCGCCCAATCAGCCATGTTCCAATGGAACGGCTGCACTCCATTGATAGGGGGAGCATATCTACGATTTGAAGGAGGTAGGAAGCGATGGTTGTTGGGATAGATCACCTTCCCAAGAAGAGGAGGTCTCTCTGTCACAAGGGAAGGGACACAAGTGGGACACGCACTATGTCCAGATGTTGCCAATCCTGCCAAGAGGTAAACAAACATTACACATGAGATGATAAACCTAAAGCAAAGAGTACAATTAACATGTGCATACTTACCAGATACCTCTCCAAATCCGGGGTAATCATGCATGGTCTACATGAGGATGCACTTGATGACGGCTTTGCGGTCTCGTGGTGGCCGTGAAATGTCAATGACATCTATGCCTCTCCATATGTCTTGAAGCTCATCAATAAGAGGCTGCAGATATACATCCATGTTTTTTACCTTGTGATTTCCTGGAATGAGAGGTGATAGTAAAATGTTTCCCTTTTTTGTTGCCTCCCAAGGCGAAATATTGTAGTTTACAACCACCACCAGCCAAGTGCTCCATGAAGTAGAGCGGTGCCCAAATGGATTCACTCCATCACTAGCTAACCCAATCCTCAAGTGACGAGGCTCATCCCTGAACTCTGGCCATGTGTCCTCTATGTGCTTCCACGCTGGTGAGTTAGCTGGCACGCTCATAATACCATCTGTGGAGCGATTTTTTGCATGCCAACTCAAAAGCTCGCTCGTACCCTTCGATCTAAACATGTGTTGGATGCGAGGGATGAGTGGAAAATGCCTCAAAAATTTACGTGGAATTCTGTTGCTCTGCATTCCTTCTTTGAACCTAGGCTCCCTGCACGATGGACATGTGTCACAATCGGCATGCTCATTACTAAAGAGCACACAATCGTTCACGCAAGCATGAATGCGATCATAATCCATCCCTAATGCAGTCACCACTTCACGAGCTTTTCGTCTATTCTCTGGCATGTGATTGCCAGCTGGCAGCATCTTTCCTAGCAACCTATCACAAGAAGAAAGTACATTAGAAGCTAATTTATGCACTCCACAAGCATCCTTCACAATTTGTATACATACCTCAAAAGTGCGTCGACACTAGCATTGCTCCATCCAAACATCGCCTAAAGGTTAAGGACTTCGAGAGATGCCGTTAAAATGGAGTAAGAGCATCTATCATATAGTGCGGTGTGTGCCGAATTGAGTATCTCACTCCTCGTTCTTTCGGAAGCTTCTTCGCATGCACACTCTGGTTCATGCTCCTCCTCTTGTGCAAAGAGATCCTCAACCATTCTATGCAAATGGTCGTCTTCTGCATCCACATAAGGAAATGGGATGTGGTCACTCGAATAAGAGGGAGCAGTAGTACTTGGCTGATTTGATGTGCTTCATCCCTCTCTAATGGATTCCTGGCGCATGCGCTCTTCCACCCTCCTTTCCCCTCCTCCACCAACCACACGCCAATGAGGGGTGACGTCAATAGCCGCTACAATTCACAGACCGTTTGTTTGGATCTGTGCACGCTTGCGAGGATCGTCCCATAGTCCATAATCTTCTACATGGCTCAAGCATATCCGTCGAAGTCGAGCAATGGCGCATTTGCACCGCACACATGGGCATGGTAATCGCTCGGCCAACCACCGTGATCTATCCGGTTCAATGGATGGGCCAAAATCATCCCAAGCAACTTACATTAATAAATTACATACACTAATTAAAATCAAATTACCAAAGAATGTTAATAAAATATCAGTAAAAAGTAAAAATTAAACTTTTAGATAAAAATGTCATTTTCAAAGTACTAGGAATACTTTCATTTTATATATAGTTTATAAAAAACATAGTACCAATATATTTTGAGGATCAATAGTAATAATGTCAGAACGTGGCCCTCTGTGTATATGGCCCGAATTTGCGCCGCGGTAATAGGTGCGGTAATCAGCGCAGTAAGACGCGCGGTAATGCTCGCGGTAATAGGAGCGGCAAATAAATTTTCAATTTTTTTTTATAAATAGGGACACCCGCATGCCCCGCAAAGTTCAAAGCCCTAAAATTCGAATTTCATCGTCTTCTCCACAGAAGCCAAGAACGGAAACCTCACAACCTTGAGCTCTACCTCCATCTCTACTCTTCTACTCTCCACCATCTCTACTCTTCCACTATCCTACCCTCTCCCAACAAGCGCTCCAATTTCCATGTAAGTTTTGTTGTTATGTTTTTTGATCTTTTCACACACATGCATACACACACACACGCATACACACATGCATACACTCATACACACGCATGCACACACATGCATACACACACACTAATTACACACACTAATTAGTGTGTGCATTATTCTAATGTACACACTAATTAGTGTAAGTAAAGACACACCAAAACCTAAATTTGTTAATTATTAGTTACTTGCAAAATCTAAACTTGTTAGATTTGTCAAATTTGTTAAATTTATTACTTGCATAACCTAATATGTTAAATTTGGGATTGGACATGCACACACTAATTAGTGTGTGATTAGTGTGTGCATCGACCAATGTGATTGGTCAATGCACACACAAATTAGTGTGTGATTAGTGTGTGAATTTGTCAATGGGATTGGCCAATTCACACACTAATTAGTGCTCATTACCACACACTAATTAGTGGTCATTAATAAGTGCTCATTAACACACACTAATTAGTGCTCATTAATTAGTGATCATTCACACACTAATTTTTGTGTGATTAGTGTGTGCATTGGCCAATGTGATTGGTCAATGTACACACTAATTAGTGTGTGATTAGTGTGTGCATTGGCCAATGTGATCGGTCAATGTACACACTAATTAGTGTGTGCATTGGTCAATGGGATTGGCCAATTCACACACAAATTAGTATGTGCTAACACACACTAATTTGTGTGTGATTAGTGTGTGCATTGGCCAATGTGATTGGTCAATGCACACACTAATTAGTTTGTGAGTAGTGTGTGCATTGGCCAATGTGATTGGTCAATGCACACACTAATTAGTTTGGGATTAGTGTGTGCATTGGCCAATGTGATTGGTCAATGTACACACTAATTAGTGTGTGATTAGTGTGTGCATTGGTCAATGGGATTGGCAAATTCACACACTAATTAGTATGTGTCAACACACACTAATTTGTGTGTGATTAGTGTGTGCATTGGCCAATGTGATTGGTCAATGCACACACTAATTAGTTTGGGATTAGTGTATGCATTGGCCAATGTGATTGGTCAATGTACACACTAATTGATGTGTGATTAGTGTGTGCATTGGTCAATGGGATTGTCCAATTCACACACTAATTAGTAACCCTAAACACACACTAATTTGTGTGTGATTAGTGTGTGCATTGGCCAATGTGATTGGTCAATGCACACTCTAATTAGTTTGTGATTAGTGTGTGCATTGGCCAATGTGATTGGTCAATGCACACACTAATTAGTTTGGGATTAGTGTGTGCATTGGCCAATGTGATAGGTCAATGCACACACTAATTAGTTTGGGATTAGTGTGTGCATTGGTCAATTGGATTGGCCAATACACAGACTATTTAGTGTGTGATTAGTGTGTGCATTGGTCAATGGGATTGGCCAATTCACACACTAATTTTTGTGTGATTAGTGTGTGCATTGGCCAATGTGATTGGTCAATGCACACACTAATTAGTTTGGGATTAGTGTGTGCATTGGTCAATTGGATTGGCCAATACACACATTATTGGTCAATACACACATTATTTAGTGTGTGATTAGTGTGTGCACAAGCCAATTGGATTAGCCAATACACACACTATTTAGTGTGTGATTAGTGTGTGCATTGGTCAACTGGATTGGCCAATACACACACTATTTAGTGTGTGATTAGTGTGTGCATTGACCAATGGAATTGGCCAATGCACACACTAATTAGTGTGTGATTAGTCCAATTACACAAGCCAATGCACACACTAATTAGTTTGTGCATTGGCTTGTGCACACACTAATTAGTGTATGTTAACACACACTAATTAGTGTGTGCACAAGCCAATTACACAAGCCAATGCACACACTAATTAGTGTATGTTAACACACACTAATTAGTGTGTGCACAATCTAATGCACACACTAATTAGTGTATGTTTTAACATACACTAATTAGTGTGTGCACAAGACAATTCCACAAGCCAATGCACACACTAATTAGTGTGTGCACACACTAATGCACACACTAATTAGTGTATGTTAACACACGCTAATTAGTGTGTGCACACACTAATTAGTGTATGTTAAAACACACTAATTAGTGTGTGCACAAGCCAATCACACAAGCCAACACTAAAACACACACTAATTACTGTGTGCACAAGCCAATTACATTGGCCAACACTAAAACACACACTAATTATGTTAAATTAAACAACAATCAACACAAAAACAGAAACATACCTCCATGATTAAGTCGTAGGTGACATGTTAGGCCCCAAATGGCCGTCCAAGTGATCGTGCAGTCGGTCACACTAATCATAAATACAATAATCTCTTATTAGTCAATACACACACTAATATCTTATTAGCACTCAAGGCTTTGCAAGACTCTTTTATAGGTTGTAGACACACATTGGATTCTTTCCACAGCCCATTCTTTCAACATTGGATACTATAGAGAATCCAATGTTAAAAAATCCAATGCTTGAAAAAAATAAATGTGTAAATTTTTAATTATATATTAAAATTTTATACCCTAGTTTAATCTTTGTCGTAATAAATGCAGACCATGTCTTCTTCTTCCACACCACGCTTTCGCAGCATTGAGGATTTCATTCACAGCCGTCGCCTCAGCACTCATCAACAGGGTTCGGCTCGTTTCGGGACGCTCTAGGTGGATTCGCTGTCGTACATGTGACCGATCCTGATGTGGAGAGGGCATTGCGTCTTCGGGTTGAGTGGTTAGGTTCGCAGTAGACCCTTACACAGCGCTATTCACGGGCGCAGCTAGCAACTTTTGGGTTATCAGAGATCTCTACTCCGACTGGTGGCACTCCATACCTGCAGAGTTTTCCAGCTACAGCTCCAAGTTCAACTTTTCCTTCACAGGGTCCGACGCCCCAGGGTGCGACGCCACGGGCATCCACCTATCCCACCTTCTACCCCAGATTCACGTCGGCGCTCTTCTGGCAGTCAGCATCAGGGCAGCTCGCACGCTAGTGCCGGTCGATCTCGACAAGGGAGCGAAGCTAGTTGTTGTTTTGAGGGGGGGGGGGGAAGTACTACAGATTCTCCACCACAGTCACCGCTCCCGCTCCCTTCTCTAGCAGAACATGAGGACCATGACATGCCTTCACCAGATGCTCGCGGGTTATACTACCAGGTTCATAGAGGAGGTATGGTGGATCTCGCGACAGCGCAGGGCAGGAGATTCCGTACACACGTCAACCAATTAATCCACTCCATATATCAATTGTTTTCTCAAATTTGATCAGCAAGATCCCTACAACCTCACATATATAGAGACAACCATGCACATGCATTTCCCCAACCCTGAGAGGCAACAATTCTCAAGGCAATGGTTGCAAGAGCATGTCAAAACATTTCTGAAGAACAAAAAATCTAGTGTGAGGAGAGCTGCAAAGAAGAGAATGGAGTCTCCAGAGCATAGCTATCGGCCAGGAAATGTCCATGATGTGGAGTGGGAGACCGCTATGGGCGAGAAAGAGGACGAAAGGGCAACAGGTGCGAGGTTGTATACGCGTCAAGTTGAGGCCAGATCCCATCAGACTCCTACGCATTATGGTTTGGGAGGAAAAACGGCTTGGAAAGACAAATATGTAAGTAAAAGTATTAGTTTTATTGTAAAAAATCTATTTTTTTTTATTGAATTAATTGGTTGCTATTTTTTGTCAGTATAACATTACCATGAGTCGCCCGACCAGAGATGTGCAGAGATATAGAGAGAACCATACCGAGTATCAAACTTGGTGTTGGTTGTTTGAAAATCAAATGATCTCTCGAGAGGAGTTCGAAAATGCGTGCAAAAGTCTGCAACATGTAAGTTTAATCTTATTTAAATAATCAAATTGTTGATTTTATATCAAATATTAAATAACAAAGTGTTAATTGTTTCTTTTTTATGGTTTTGCAGAGTCAAGGAGTTCCACGCAAAATGCCACCAACTCCCCCATGAGCATCCTCTATTTTGTATACGTGGGCCCCGTTTGCCCTATCCCACATGACCATACTCTATTTTGTACACGCGGGCTTTTTTTGCCCTTTATGTAAATGCAATACCTATCATTTTTTGGCTCAATACCTCCCCCAATTGTAATTCCACTTATGTAAATGAAATTATCAATCTTTTTTTGGCTCAATGTATTGTCCAATTGTGATATTTTGTTGTAATTAATAATAATTTTGTAAAATAACTAAAAAAAATAAAAAAAATAGATGACCTTTTGGATGGTCCTGCAAAGGACAATCCAAATGGTCATATCTTTTTTTATAATAAATCCCGCCGCGGTAATGCCCGCGATAACTCAGACGCGGTAATGTTTGCGGGTATTTTTGCAGTAAAAAACGCGGTAACTGTTGCGGCTATATTTCCGCGATCATTACCGCAGAAGTTACCGCTAGACCATTACCGCAAACTTTTCCGCAGTGTTTTCCGCATACGGAATTTTTATATTTCAAGTTTGTTTGTTTTTTTGCGGTAATGTGAGCGATAATATCGCACATACGTTATAGTGCTTCTGAAGGCCCGCATGTCTCATTCCCTGGATAAAGATCAGCATCAATCATGCTTGCGTAGGTAATTCCACTCTCGGACATAGCTTAACATATCTCTTGAGCCGTAATGATACTTTGCGTACTGATTCATTCTCTTTCTGTTTGAATCTATGGATTTGCAAGACCGTGTTGTGAGCAATGCCTTTTGGCGAGAATTCTTCAATAAACTCCTCAAATAGCTCTCATCTAGGGTCTCAAAATCCCATTTTTCCACCGAGTCGAACCATGTAGCTGCATCATCTTCTAGAGTCAATCCAAATCCCGCAAACTGTGTCGCAAAATCTGAAACTTTCTCTGCTCCAATCACTCTTCTAAAAGCCGTTACGTGATCTCTCGGATCTTTATCTCCGGAGTATTTTTTGTTTACCCATTTCTGGATTTGGGATGGTCTAACTCATCGATTGTCTACAAGTCTAACCAGAGACTCTCCCAATCCTTCTCTCATTATCGCTCTTGAAGGGAATCCTGGTGGCTCTCTTCATGGAATTCCTATAGGAATTCTCGTGTTTGGTGGAGGCATTTGTGGTCCTTCATTGACCAAATATCCACCTCTTTCTAGTACAGTCTGTGGATTTGTGCTTTCTACAACTCTGTATTCTCGTCCATACTTGTCGACAACTATAGATCTACATTGACACTCGACTCCATATGTGTAGACATATAAGAGCTTGTAATCCGTTATCTCTTCTAGGTATGGATCTGAGCACCTATAAATATTGACCTCATTGTCATCAATGTATCTATATAGTCCTTCACTCTCATGACCAATCATCCAAACTCTCTCAACAAGATGGGTCTTTATCAATTGCAATTTTGGAAGATCCATTGTGGGAGGATATTCCTCTATCGTCGGGATCTCCAAGCTTGGTGTAAGCTGCGTTTGAATCTAGGGTAGACATGATTTCTGGGCTTAAGAGCTTTTGCTTGGTTCAAGTAGACTTAGTCCACTGTGTTCAAGTTCTTTGGTTAGGGAAAAGTCGAAACTATGTCCAAAACCACAACCGTTTTCTCACAATTCTCGCAAATTGTCGCTTTTAGACACCCCTAACTTGCGGATGTATTTTGAGGCCTCAAACGATGTTTTTTTTCAAAGTTGAACTAAATGGTTGCCATCGACATGCATTTAGTTAAGTTTTTCTGTAAGATCTGTAGAGCCGCTCTCAAGCTACGTTTTGATATAAAAACTTTTTCGATCCAATACCGTTTGTGAAAGTTATGGCCAAAATAGTGAAATGCAGTTTAGACTGGTCAAAATGAGTCCAAATTCAATTTTAAAAGAAGATTTGGGATCTCTGTGACACTGTGAACACTCCTGCATGGTCAAAAGCACAGTTGGACCCTAAAAATGGCCTAGAGACATCCTACGCGTAGGATGTCTATATGCTAAGAATTTAACAAAATTTGGTCTAGAGACTCCCCTTAAGTCCAACAACACAATGGTATGCTCAGAATTTCATTTGGACCTAAAAATGGCCTTGAGACATCCTACGCGTAGGATGTCTTTTTGCTCAAAATGACTTGAAATTTTCACCCCAGCTTCTCCTTGATGTGCTGATCACAGTGGTGTGCTCATAGGTTTGTTTGGAGTCCTAAATCAAGCTGGAGACATCCTACGCGTAGGATGTCTAACTGCTCAGATTTTGTCCAAACTTGATCCCAAGATTCTCCTAGTGCTCAGCAACCCAATGGTATTCTCAAAATTGAATTTGGATGCCAATAGGTCAAGATTTAGGCCGCAAGAGCTTCTAGTGCACTCCAAGATTAGGATGTCTGACAATTCTTGTCTTTGCTTGGTAAATAGGCCACACAAGGTCCAAATTCACTTTTGACAAAAGTTCTAGAATCCTTGAGACACTTAGAACCTCCCTATATGGCCAAAGTAGAATTTTGACCACTTTATGACCCTGGAGACATCCTATGCGTAGGATGTTTTTTTGCTATGTTTCAGCTCAAACTTGCACTGTAGCTTCCCCTTGATGTGCTAAGCTCACAACTATTTTTACTTTTTGATTCTGACACCTATAGGTTGGTCAAATGAACAAGAAATCTGTTCCAAAAGCCTGATGTCCGTTCTGATGAATTCACCAGTCAAATCAACTCCAAATTCGACCAAAATTCACTAGGAAGCTTGCCTAAGGCTATACAACACCCTGCTATGTCCATAGTTTGAATTTGGCCTCTAAATCATGCCTTAGACATCCTACGCGTAGGATGTCTAACTGCTCAGAATTGCCCCAAATTTGAACCACAGACTCTCCTTAAGGTGCTGATCATTGTGGTATGCTCAAAGGTTGATTTGGAGTGCTAAATCATGGTGAAGACATCCTACGCGTGGGATGTCCAAGTGCTAAATCATGGTGAAGACATCCTATGCGTGGGATGTCCAAGATCCCAAAACTAGCTATCCTTGCCTTTTTCAGTCAAAAATGCTAAAGTCTGTTCAATCTTCACTTTCACTGACCCAAATGAGATGAAATTGATCACATGCACTCAATACAACATTTAGAACATGCCTATGGAGTCATTCTATGGTTTGGTCTCAAAATTATGCCTTGGGCACAATTTGGATAGGATATCTGGCAATTCTCATCTTTTGGCTTTGATCTGTCAAAATTTGGTCAAATTTCCACTTTCCAGGTGAAAATAGGGTAAAACCTACCTTCTGAACACACTGGTCAACTCAGAATTTCAAAATTTCCACCAGATCACCCTATAGACATCCTACGCGTAGGATGTCTACTACTGATTTTTTGAGACTGAAGTGTCCCTGATGCTTCCTTATGCTCTCAGCAAGTGCAAGTATGCTTCACAATTGCAAAAACATGCAAAAATCACTCAATTTAAGCCTTTTTTGAAATTTTACGTTTTCTGACTCCACCTTTTGGCTTTTGGTCAACAAAAATAGGGGAAAAAACCCAAGTCAATATGATACTAGGGTAAAACCTACCCTCTGAACCCACTTGTGCAGCCGGAATTTTCAAATTTGGTCTCCAGAACCCCCTTGAGACATCCTACGCGTAGGATGTCTATGTTTACAAAATTGCAGGTTTTCTTCACAGAACCCTTGCAAATGCTCTTTTATATGCACAGCATCAGTCAGTCATGCAAAAATATCCACAAAAGCTTGTTTAATGTATTTTTACCCTCAAAAGCACATTTTATCGTGATTTCAAATGCAATCAAGCACTTTAGCAAATCATTCAATGTTGAATAGCTCTAGATCAGAATCGGATCACTTACCTAAAGCTACTCCTACAAATCATATGGGGTTTTGCATCTATGAGTAGAAAAACGCTTCACTGCCACACACGGACTAGTAAACGCTTTTATCACCTCACAAATCACTCGACCACCAACAACTACTCTAATCCAAAGATCCTAACTAAACCTATGTAGTCGCAGACCCTCAGCAAGACACACGCTTCCTGGCTATCCACTTGATCGCGGAATATCCTCTTTCGGATCCACTTAAGAAAAACGCTTTCTTTAGCCGAAGCTAAATCAAGCAATCATCACACCAGTGTTAGTAGGAAACCTACTTAGGTCCATGTGTCTCGGCAGTGTCTCGGCAACGGCGCCAATGTTGGAGGAGCGACTCACACACCCATGAAGTGCATGCAAACACTACCTAGATCAACATAATGTCAATCGAGGACACAGATGACACGATAGGCACATGGAGGAAATCTCTTTAGCTTGTCAGGCTGAGACCATCCTACACATACAACACTCTGGAAGGACAACTAAACCATAATCAAGAACCTCACTGCTCTCAACCACACCACCTAGCCACATACACACATACGGAAGGTAACTCACCTAATCATGCCAGATTCGTACGAAACTTAAGGAACACCATCCCCTCACTAGGATACACCTGTCCCTAAGCTTCTACATGCAAAACCCTCTCTCTAAACCCATATGCGGAAAATACGTAGGATGACAGAGCTGAATTTTGAAAGTGCTCAAAACTGAAATTTATGAGTACCTATGCGTAGCTTATGTCTCCACGATTCTATAGACTACTAGCATGCAGAAAACAGACATCGTTTGATACACTCACAACCACAAATAGCTTGTAGATGCGTCGGCGTGTGCGCTTCGTCTCGCGTGGAATGCTTGGCGTTGTTGCGTAGCTCTCCTTGAGCCTACAGCAATGGTGTAGTCGGATCTCCAATGTGTTGAGTGAGCCGTGCGTAGCGAGAGGATAAAGCTCACACTCACTCTCTTTCTCTCTCACACACAGTAGACGACAGTGCTAAGTTTTGATTATGATTAAAAGTCTCTTTTACAAAATAACCTAGGTACCTTATATACTAAGGCTACCTTAGGTTTAACCAAAAATGGGGTTGAAAGGGTCAAATGGCTTTGTATTTACAATCTGGAAGTGCCATTGCACTCCTGGCTTCTGAAACTAGAATAACTACTCATTACAAATGACGTTTATAGCCATAATCCGCAGCATTTCATAACTCGCAAAGGATAAGACTTTGGTACGAAACTTGAGTTATGTTGTGTTTTTGACCCAGCGGTCAACATATGGGCAAAACCCTTCTTTGCAAACCGCAGTCCCTACTTTGCGCGTATGGGATTTCCTTTCCTCTCCAAGAGGAGAGAGAGCTTAGGAGGCCTCTTGAAGAGTTCCCCAAAAGAAGACTCTCTACCATATGAGAGGAGGAATTCAAAGAGCAAGAATGCAATGAAACTTTAAGTTCCTTTGAAGATGTGGCTCCATGAAGACGGCGGTCTAGATGATCACCAATCCTCACAAGAGGAAAAGATCAACACATAGTCCTTCTCCTCGTCACCCCAAAAGGGAAGAGAAGAAACAAAGGAAGAAAAGAGCAAGAAAGAGGTCACCCTCTTCTCCTTCTTCTTCACCCTCCTCTTCTTCCGATGAAAGCTATGGCTATCTCCTAGAGAATGCAAGAGGGGAGGACATCGCAAATCATACCCTACATAGCAAAGCTCACAAAAATTAAAGAAGTTCAAAGAGGTAGGAAAGAGTATCTTTTTTCTCACCTATGATGGCACCTTTGGTGCTATTGACAAAGGGTTGGCCTTCACCCAGCAATTTGATGACCTTTGGAGACGAGAGCTTCACACAGTCCTCCAAGCTACACCATGTGGCTATGCACTTCCAAAAGTTGGCTCGTCAATGGTGGGCTAGCCTTCGTGGCAATAGTGAAGCCCCAAATACATGGAAAACTCTACGAGTTTCCATCATGACGCACTTCCTTGCAAACGATGCAAAGGAAAAAGGGCTTAACAAATTGCGCATCTTGAAGCTTCCCTCTCATGAGTCTATCCCCACATGTATGTAGACAAGTTTTGGGATTTACATCTGTCTTTCAAAAGATAGACTTTGCCGAGAAAAAGAAACAATGTTTTGTGGGATTACCTAAAGAGATGGCCGTGTATGTCAACTCTCAACGTCCTGGTTCTATCACTGAAGTAATCTACCACACCATGGTTGCTTTGCACAACAACTTCCAACAAGGGGCTAGACGGAATGTAAAGCCCATGGGAAATAAAGACAAAAGTAAAGCCAAGGGGAAACCAATGCCCAAAATTCTTTCCAAGGCACTTCCAACAATAACAACAAAAACAATTGGTCCAAGGAGAAGGGAGTTTACAAAGTCAAAAACAAACTCTCTCCTGAAGGGCTTGAAGATTTTTGCAAGGACCATAAGTGTTATAAGTGTGGGGACCAAGGACATGGCTATCATTCTTGCTCCAAGAAAAATGCTCATAATGAGACTCCTAGGGCTTCCACCATTGAAGCTCCAAAAGAGGATGCTCTTTGCAAATGTGCACCTCTCTCCTATGCTTGGGGAAAGGTAAGAGAGCACGATGCATTCATCTTGTTTGACCCTAGCTTTACTCACAACTTCATATCAATGGAGTTGGCCACCAAGTTGGGCATTTAAGTTTTCGAGATGGGAGATGTGGTAACGATCAACACTGCTTTCAAGAGACATCGAGCCTCCGTTACTCCCTTGATTGGGAAGTTGAGGGTCCATGTCCAAAACGATGTCGACAAAGAAGACTGAATTTTTCATCTCTCCTCTCCAACATGAGGATGCTATCCTAGGGGCACCATGGTTTGATTGCATGGTTGCCAACATGAAGTTCCTTGAAAGGAGAATCTACTTCACATATAGGGGAAAGAACATGTATATAGATGCTAGTGAGTGTGGTCGTACTATACCACTTGTAAATCCTCCTACTTTTGATAAATCAATGAAGAGCTATGTTTTTGCATACATGATTTTTATAAAAAAGTCTCTAAAAGATCCTAAGGTTTCATCAGATGTAAATGGTAGGAATCAAGAAGACTTAGACGTCTATTTTTCTAAAAGGATTCTAAGATGTGTTCATCGCTGATATCCCTATGGACTTACCTCCAAAATGAGGGGATGATGACCATCGCATTGAGCTCCTTCCAAGGAAGCTCACCACCTAACAAGCCTCCCTATCGAGTTTCTCAAGCTCAACAAGAGGAGGCCATGAGGCAAGCACAAGAATTGGTTGACAAAGGGATGGTGAGACCTAGCTCCTCTCCCTTTTTTTCTCCAGTACTTTTAGTTCAAAACAAAGATCGTACATATCGTATGTGTGTGGACTATCGAACACTAAATCATATCACTATCAAAAACAAATTTCCCGTGCCTCGAGTAGAAGATCTGTTTGTTAAGCTACAAGGCTCTACCTACTTCAATAGGATTGACCTTAGAAGTGGCTATCATCAAATAAGGATAGTGGATGAAGATATCTTAACACTAGGGTTGTGTGAACATGAGCCACTTTTGTGGCTATAAGCAACTTTTTTGTAAATTCTAGTTCTCATGGACCACAAAAAATCTCATCAAACCCTTTCAGGGATTTCTTCTCAAGGCATGTAGGGAGTTGAAAAAAAATAGAAATAAATATTTCCATGTAAAATTATTATTTTTTAAGAGCCATCTTTTAGGTACAATCATAGTAAAATTCTCTCAAGTAGCAGGACCTCTACATGACTTAACAAAGAAGAACATTAAGTATTTATGGACAACTAACGAGCAAAATGCTTTTGACAAGCTCAAAGAGAAGCTTACCTCTCAACTAGTTCTCATGCTTTTGGATCTCTCAAAGCCATTTGAGGTCCAATGTGACGCCTGTGGTGATTGCCTTGGAGCAGTTTTTCTTCAAAAAGGGCACGCCATATCATATGAGAGTCGAAGGGTCAATACGGATGAACGAGTCTTGGGCATTTATGAGTAAGAGCTTTTAGCTGTTCTACGTGTCCTAAACACATGGAAGCACTACTTATTGGAGACTCCATTCATTCTCCGAATAGACCACCAAAGTCTGAAGTATTTCATGATGTAAACTAAGATTTCCGACAAACAAATGAGGTGGGAAAATTTTCTTTTGCAACTTAATGTTCATCTTTCTCACATTGCTCGTAAACACAATCAAGTGGCTGATGCACTTTCACCACTACCAAATGCGGTGTCTATAGCTACTCACAATGATCTATCTTCTATGATAGATGAGTATGCTATTGACCCTGATTTTAGAGACATAATGTCAGTCCTTGCTTTGGGGAAGAAAGAGGAACCATTTACCTTGCAGGATGGTTATCTTCTCCACGGAAATAGGCTATGTGTTACCGATTCCCTTGGTTGAGAAAGTTATGTATGAATCCCATGCTCCTCTCTATGTGGGGCATAGAGACATTCAACCTACTCTCTGAGGACTAGAGACGTATTTCTATTGGCCTACCATGAAAGTGGACATACAACAATACGTTCAAAATGTGTAGTATGCCAAAAGACCAAGTATGATAGAGGGAAGCAACGTGGATTACTCCATCCATTGGCTATTTCAAATTCACCATGGGAGAGTATATCCATGGATTTCATCTTTGGATTACCCAAGTCTATCCATGGGAATACGGGAATATGGACAATAGTCCCATACGGATTGAATTTATGACATGGAGAAAAATTTAGTGTTCTCTTTCCCCCTTAATGAACCTATGGTTGAAGCAAGGTGTAAAAAAATTCTTTCTAGCTTGACAAATAAACTGCAAAAACTTGGTAGGAAAACAGGATACTTTAGTATCTCAAGACACTTAAGTGTCCAATTACACAACTGGTGTTAAGATCATTGATGGAAGACCTAAAAGTCCCTTGCTACTCAAAGTACATGGAAAGATCTTCGTTTTGCCGATGAGTATAGCCGTGACCTACAAGAATCTTTTCAAAAGATTAAGGAGGCTATATCTATCTCTCAACAAAGGCAAAAAGCTGTTGCTAACAAGCATAGAAGGGCCTTAATGTTCAAAGAAAATGATTGGGTCTTACTTAAGTTTCCTAAGGCTCGATTAAGGCAAACGACGGGCAAAAATCCTACCCGCCATCAAAAGTATTATGCCAAGCTAGCAAAAAGATACTATGGTCCTTTCCAAATATTGAAGCCTATCAATGAGACGGCTTACCAACTCAAGTTGCCCAACCATTGGCTCTTACACAATGCTTTTCATGTGAGCCTACTCAAGCCCTACAAAGAAGAGCCTCCAAGTGAACCAATTATTGAAGACTCTCTCCAAGCTGAGGACCAAGAAGAGGTGCTATAGCCTGAATCTAGTCATGTAGACAAGGTACTACGACATGGTAAGATTATCCGATGGTATCTTATTAAGTTCAAAAATTATCCTTTTGAAGATTCTAGATCGATGCAAGGAATATAGCTTAAATATAGTATGAACCTTGTCAATGCTTACAATTCTACATCAGACTAAGCACATGTACAAATTTCTTTTAAATGGCCAATGTTTTTGTCTTGTAAGACTAGTTCCCTTTTTATTGTGCACAAATTTAAATAGTATGCATGCTTAGAATCATGTTTGTGATGAGGAAGTCTCTCACACACCAAGTAGAATCTGTCTACTTTGGGAGAATGAAATGGACTAAAAAGCAGACATGCTTGCAGCAACTATGTCTCCCAAGCACCAAATGGATTAGTCATCCATCTTGGAAAGATGTCATAGGGTAAAAAGGGATCCTCTACCCGCTAAGTAAGATTGACTAGTGGCTAATGTTTTATCTCTTTTACCTCATAGTCGAGGACGACTATGATTTCAAGAGAGAGGTAATGTCATAAAATATAAAATCTAACGAGCCCAAATGATCTTCTCAGATTAAATTGATCATTTAATGTGGAAAAATAAACGAGAATAGGGGTTAGGATATAGATATGTGCTTATGGATCTATCTCAACATGGGGCCAATGGCAACAAGGCCCAAATGAGAGATGGTCTATCAAAGAGCAAGGCTAATCAATAAAACATAAAGACCTTAGGGTTAGCTTCATTAAAGACCTCCAATACTTAGTGTTAAAAGTCCTTTGACCTAGTAAGATAGGGTTGTGCTTGAGGTGGGAACCCGTCCCAAGCTTGAGGTGCTTGTCATGCTTGATGGTTGAGATGCTTCAGATGCTTGAGGTGCTTGAGGTGCTTTTCATGCTTGATATGCTAGGGTTGTACTTGACGTGAGAACCCAGCCCAAGATTGAGAGGCTTAAGGGCCAAGCTTGTGGTGAGAACTAGGCCCAAGGTTGAGGGGCTTCAAGTGGCACAAAATTCAAAGTGAATCCCTACAAGGAGGGGGCGAGCCATGCAAGAAGGGGGGGTGGATGCTTGACCACTCTCTCTCCCAAAGGGCACTCCTTGCCCAAGAGGCAAGTAGGACACATGTCAAGCCCCTTGCTAGGTTACCCTCATGGTGTGCCTAAAGCCTATTGGTTGGCCTTCCAAGGGGTCCAATGATAATTTACGATATTAATTAATTGACTTAGCATTTTTCAAGTCCTCTCTCTCAAAGGGGAAAGGGGGACACTTGTCCCAAGGCTACTCTTGCTGCTTGGTATGACTGCTGCTTATGATTGACTAGGCCTGGAGGGGTCCAATGAGCTTCAAGCATGAGCTACAAGGGGGGATCGACCAAAATTAATACTTTTATGTTTAGGTCATCATAAAAAGCACATTGCCTTTGAAAAACGTCGAAAAGCACGAAAAGCTAAAAATAACGTTAAAAACTAAAAAAAGTAATTTTTTTTAAAAATTGTACCACGGGTTCTCCTTGTCCACTAGAATAAGAAAGCGGACTCGATTTTCACTAAAAATCACTCAAAGTCAGGAAATACTAAAAATAGCATGAAAAGCACTCAAAAACAAGATTTTTACAAAATTGAACCATAGCTTCCCCAGAACACGTAGAATAATGAAACGACCCTACTTTTTGCAAAAAAAAGTTTTTAAAAGCATGAAAAAGCTAAAATTAGCCAAAAAAAATCGCACCAAACGTCCATCTAACCTACTAGAACATGGAAATGGCCTTGCATTTTACTTTAGAACCTTCCAATACTGTCCATCAAGCATCTTAAATTAAAATTTGACAAAATAGATATATTTTTAAAAGAGACCCAAAAATTAGGGATTTTACATCCTCCCACACTTGAAAAATTTGAAGTGTCCTCCCCTCAATATGAAATCTAGATAATTTAGCTTCATTACATCATCACGTTCCCACGTGGCATCTTCCTGAGAATATGTTGACCATTTAACAAGGTGTTCAATAATGGCCCGATTACGTAGAGGCTTATTTCTACTTTGAAGTATCATTTTGTGATAAACTTCAAAAGTTCCATCGGTGGAAGTAGATAATAGAGAATCATCAAGAATGTATTGAAGATCGGGTACATATTTCTTGAGTAGGCTAACGTGAAAAACATCGTGTACCTTTATGTGTGGTGGTAACAAGAGCCTGTAAGCTTGGTCATTAATCCTCTCTGTGATTACAAAAGGTCCAAAATATATGGCATTTCGTTTCTTACACTTTCCCATTGATAAGGAACTATGTTTGGGTCTTACTCTCAGAAATATCTTACCGCCTTCTTCAAAAAAGTATGGCAGATTGTTTAGGGTCAGCATAATTATTCTGTCTATCTTGAGTAGTCTTAATATCTTGCCATATAAGATCTATTTGTAGTTGTATTTCATTCAACATTTCTTTGGATGCTTGAACTCGTATGAGAGGGTCTGTCCATTTGAGTGGAGTAAGACACTCTTGTCCATACAATGCTTGGAAAGGAGACATCTCAATTGAGCGTTGAAATGAGGAGTTATACGCAAATTCAACTAAGTACAGATATCTAGTCCATTTACTCTGCTCATGCATACAATAAGCTCTTATAATGATTTGATTTGTCCTCTCTGTTTGCCCATCACTTTGAGGATGATAAGCAGTACTAAAGGCCAACTAGGTTCTTGTAGCTGAGAAGAAGGCTTTCCAAAAATTAGAGGTGAACTTTGCATCACAATCAAAAATTATTCATTGAGGTAAACCGTGATATCTGAAAACACCTTTCATGAAGACTTGAGCTATATCCTTAGCTATAAACGTTGTCTTAATTGGAAACAAATGGGTCATTTTTGTAAGCATATCAACAACCACAAAAATAGAGTCATATCCCGGAGATCATTAGGAAGTCCTATAGTAAAATCCATGGATATGCATTCCCACTTCATTTGTGGAGCATCAAGTTGAAGTTTACCGGGGTATCGAACTTGTTTAGCTTTAATACGTTGACATGGTAAAAATCTTGTAACATAGTTTAACACATCACGCTTTAGTCCTAGCCAAAAGAAACTCTTCCTTATAGTAGAGTAGGTCTTAATGTATCATGGGTGTCATGCTATAGGTATATCATGAGCTTCCTGTAATATCTGATGTTTGATTCCACCTTGATTTGGAATACAAAGACAGTTATCAAAGTAAAGGTCATCTCCTTCAACGTGGAAGCCTTTGATTTGCCTTTGTTGCTTCTCTGTGTGATTATTTATGTTCATCAAATGCTAGATTTTTATGTAATACGGGTCCTTAGTCATACCTTTTGAAATAAGTGTCAATTAAAGAAGTAGTAGAGGTTGTGACAACCGCTATAGTACTCTTCCTACTTAAGGCATCGAGTAGAAGATTTTCCTTCCCAGGTTTATATTCGATTCCAAAATCATATTTGCATAACAACTCTATCCATCTTCATTGCCGCATATTAAGGTCACGTTGGGTGTTGATCCACTTTAAACTTTTATGGTCGATATGTGGTTCAAATATCCTTCCAAGAAGATAATGTCACCACACTTTAAGAGCATGCAAAACGGTCATGTGTAGGATAATTTAACCCATGTATATGTAGCTTACAAGATTCATAAGCTACTAGTTTTCCTTCTTGAGACAGAACGCCATTGATTGCTTGTCCACTTGGATCAAAGAGCACATTGAATTTCTTTTAGAAATTTGGAAGTTTTAGTATTGGAGTATTCACCAAAGCTTCTTTGAGTTTCAGCATTATTTTTTGTGCAATGGTCTCTCCACCAATGTTTGTTGTTTTCTCTAGTTTGAACTTAGCGATAATAGCTGTAGTATTGGAGTATTCACCAAAGCTTCTTTGAGTTTCAACATTATTTTTTGTGCAATGGTCTCTCCACCAATGTTTGCTGTTTTCTCTAGTTTGAACTTAGTGATAATAGCTTTGTTTACTCCTGACGAATGAGCCAAATCAAAGTAGTCATCCATGCGCTCATTGCAATGTTCAAGAACTTTGCCGACATCTTTGTCTTCCCCACTAAAATTTCCAGGTTGAGACTTGCGAAGCATAGCATTGATGTCTCTATCAATGATGGTGTGTTGAGGAACAATAGGCGCATTTGCATTAGCAATAGCCGCATTTCCTCTAGGATGCATGGTAACTTACTGCACCATATCAATTAAGGTCATACTTAGTACAATGTTATAATACGCTCGAAGTCCTTTAAGTCAAATAGACTAGATAATTGAAGATAAGATGAGAGAGAAATAAGAGAAAGAATAATGAAAAAATTAATCCAATTTCTATATCACAAAATTTTTTGGTTTCAAAAGATCTGTGTCTTGAAAGTTTCTAATAGAGTCTAATGGCTTTGACATAATGCACATGGTAATATCCAATGTGACATCCTTCCATCAATGGAGTATAGCTATCCCATTCCTTGAGTATGTTAGACAGTTGATCTAATAATTCGTTTTGATCTTTGGTTGAAACATTTCTTCGTTAGCGTGTGAGTCATATCATTGTTAAGGAAGTTTTTTGTTACAGTACCCCCATTTCGGCGTGAACAATTGCATTCTCATACCCAAAGTAGTCATTGAAGTAAGTAGATTCTTTTGGAAACACATCCAGTGTATCCCATTCGACTGAGCTGCGTATGTTTGCACAATCTGCAAGAGGCACGGGTGTCTGTTGTAGGCATTGTATAAAACTTTTACATGGCGAGGATTGTGGATTCTTGAATTTTCAAATAAGTCAAAGAACAACTTCCAAGGTACCGGGCTAAAGGAATGTCGGTCATTGTTTTTGCATTGATGGCCCCATACATTGAACATAACAATGTTGAAGCATCTCATAGCCATTACTAAGGGAAGTATGTTTTTGGCTATCTATGTTTCTTTTGTCGATCTTAGGATAGGTTCATAAGAATTTATGTACAATATTTGATTAGTGACAACAATCTCTTTTTTCAACTTGGATTGTATCTACTCAATACTCCCAACAAGCGCGGGTTTATCCTCAAGTGGTCTAGACTTAGGGTTCCCTGCAGCGTAATGATACCAAGCTCAGAATGTATTAGGTACAATGAAATCCATAGACATCATTCTTTTCTTCTCTTCCCCATTATGTGTGGTAGTGACAAGCCTTTTCACTTCCACTCCAGTTTGGAAATGCTCCTCCATCATAAGGCGAGAGAGTATACTCGCCCATATCCCTCGAGATAATATGTCAGTCATCTACACACACACCCCATTACTCATGTTAGTTAGAATGATAAACCATGATTCAAACTCAAATATTATATCCTCAAAACAATATGTGCTACATCAAAATCAAATTTTTATATTCTCAAAAGACCAAAAAGGTATATAGTGTTTCTAGGGAGATATATAAACACAAAAGGGTCCTATGAACCCATTCTTGGTTTCTACAAGTGAGGTCCTATCCCTATATTTGTTCACATCTCAAGTGTCAAAGTTTAGCACTTCAACTTGTGCATTAAAATTCACGTCTTCCTTTTTGTACCATTTCTCTCCTCGTGATACATTTGTGGGTGGTAATCCATTAAAACAATTTATATGAGCATGTCGTTCATTTACATCACCTCTGTAGAAATATCTACTTGAGTTAACTACCATTGGTTGTGCTTGGTCAAAGTCACTAATGCACCTAGGCTTCTTGTATTCATCAAAGGTAATGGTGACATAGTGAGGGTTGTGTTTGAGAATACATCCATAGACTCTATTGAATCATTCTTGGGGTACATAACAAAATTGGTTTTCGCTATTTGACTTCTTCCATACTCTGATTATGACCTTTTCACAAAAACCGTATCGTTGGTTTAGCATGCGGGCCTTCTTTCTAAGTATAAGTTCTTGACTTGGTATGTCCAAAAGACAACATAGGTTAAGGTAAAGAACATATCCTTGCACTTTAACATCGCCTTCTTGGATCTTTTCCTTGACCCAAAGCTGTGGATTGGTCAGAAATCTATCAGGCACTTGTGTTCGATGTTTAGGTTGAGCTTCAAATATAGCTCCCATGCTACGTAAGTGTTCAGTACAAGATAGTCTCTAGTCCCCTTTAAAACTCAAACCACTTCAATTCCTCAATGCAAACTGAATCCATGCCAATTGTATAATTGAAAAAGAATCTTTATTTAAAGTCACTCGGAGTTTATCTAGACAATTAAGAAGATCCATCTAAAAACAAGACAGGAGGAGAGAGAAACTTAGTACACATGTGAATCAAAACTGAGTCTATGCTTCTTTTATTCATCAAAATTTGATTTTTATGACTTCATTACAATATTATGGGTATCTGGGTGCTAATTCTCTAAATATTCTTTTGACTCTCATGACAAGGTATTCTCTCAAAGCTCCCACGTGACACTGTGGTCTGTAGTTATCTTTTAGTTTTTCTTTCTCTATGACAACTGCAAGAGATTCAAACTTCTTATCAACTTTAGCAATCCTTAACATTTGGGAGAGCATTGCCAAGTAGTAGAGCATGTCTTCTAGGCCTAACCATATTCTAATTTGAAGTAACCTGAATTGGCAAAAACTACAAGAGGTCACTTAATATCCGGTGCCAAATTACCGGTGTCAATGGCGGGCGTCGATATATGTGTAGATAAGTATGGAGGGAGATGCAGTTTTTTTTAAAAAAATCATTTTTAAATTCCCGAAGCCTGTTCCGATGTATCTTCCAATGCCTATTCCGAAGCACTTTTCGACACCTGTATTGATACCTGTACCGTCGGACCCTGCAAAAAATGAACCCTCGTGCTTTCCCTTTGCATTTCTCTTATTCTTGTGCCTTTTCTCTTTCTCTCTTCCTCCTCACCTCTTACAAATCTAGTGCAAAACTAGTTTTCGGAGGTGCTAATCTTGCTCGTGGACTACTCCATAGGACTAAGGTGAGATTGTTTCAATTTTACTTGTAGGTTTAGGGTTTAGGGTTTAACATGGTGTGTGAGTGTGCATTTTTTTAGGCTCGAGGACGTTTACAATTACACCTTTTCTTGCTCAAATAGGCCGCATGTGAGTGCTTGAATTTTTAATGTATATTAAATTTATTAAAATTAATTTGTATATTGATAAAAGAAAATTTCATGCTTTAAACTTTCAATGCTTTAAAAGAAATTATGGTTTGTGTATTGAAATTTCGTTTTTGATTATGTCGTTTTTGAAATTATGCGATTGATGAGGTTTAGGTTTTAGGTTTCGGTTAGGTTTAGTTTAGGTTATATGCTACGTTAGGGTATATATAGGTTATATGCTAAATTATAAGTTAAGGTATACGTTAAGTTATGCTAGGTTAGGTTAGGTTAGGTTAGCTTATAGGACGTTAATTATGTTAGGTTAGCTTATAGGTTAGGTATAAATTAAAAGTTAAATTAAGTTATAAGTTAAGTAATAGGTTATAGGATAGGTTAGCTAGATTGTAGGTTAGGTTTAGGCAACAAGTTAGGTTAGGTTAGGTTATAGGTTGTACATAAAAAGTTAGGTTACGTTATATATTAAGTTAACTCATGTTTAGATTATAGATGGACGTTGTGTTCAGACAGTTAGAACTCATGTACTTTTATGTAAATTTAAACACTTATCGGTGAAACGTCTGAACACAACCATATACCAGCGTCTAAACCATAACCCTTTAACCCTATTAGCAGAATGAAATGGCCAAGCGCTACACTAATTGGATTTGGAGTGACCAAACCAAAAGTTGCCAAACCTAAGCGGATTTACATACCCTAACACTCCAAATATAGTAATGTATTAGCGGCCAAAACAAAAGTTTCTAATCTAAAGATGATAACCCTTAGTAGCTATCCCTAAGCAGACTAAATGGCCTAACGATACCATAATATGTTTAAGAGCACTTCACCTTAGCGGCTTTACATAGTGTGCCCTAACTAACCGTCTGAAGACAGTGCGCCATCTATTAGCGGCCAAACCAGAACTCATAGAACCCTAAGTGGCTAGCCCTAAGCAGATTGAAATGGAAAAATGCTACACTAATCCAATTTGGAGCGGGAAAACCTAGGAAACTTTACATAGCGCACCCTAACACTCCAAAATGCGGCCATCTATTAGCTGCGAAACCAACACTAGTCCTAAGACGCTGATAAACCACTTTTGGCGTGTACAAAGTAGCGTTTATATGCATGGTCATATGTACAAAAATATGTAAATACATGCATTTGGGAGCTTTGCAAAGTGGTTTCAAGTTAGAAAAAAGATGCAAGTGTACACATTGTGAATAGTCAAGTTCGCGCGCTAGCAGTCGGACACATGTACATGCCCGTATAGGGTATCGGGGCCTTGGATGGTTTTAGGTGGCTTATTTTGGTTCTAGAGAATGTGTTTGAGCTTTCTAGAATTTAAATAATGCAAGTGACAAGTATGGGTACTCTCATCCCGCTCGAGAAGTTTGGGACATGCAGTAACTATCTATTTATGGTGCTTGATCTGCGGCGATGCGTGCACCGCCCTAGAAGTGGTTAAAAATAGAATGTGGGGATGTGGAAAAGTGCTTTGGGTATCAAGGATCAAGCATGAAAAATTTGGAAAATTTTGGAGTCCATTTGGGGTTTTTCCTGCGAAAAATGTCCGCCGGGGGTCAAAACTGACCAAAACTGAGCAAAAAAGGGTCAAAAAGGGTGTGAAATGGCTTCAAATTGCCACATCACTCACGGTGCCGTGATGCTCCAGGATGAGGGAGGACTTTCAAAGAGCAATATCAACACTTTCACCCCTATGTGTGTGGGAGGAAGCAGGGTTCGTGCAGGTGGTCTAGTGCAGTCCCGTTGCGTTCGCGTCCTGTTTTCAAGTGTGGAGGAGTGAATGAGAGCTTTCTCTCTTCAATTTTGCACTTGGGAGAGTCTATGGAAGCTCTAAGGTTTCCATGTAGGTGTGTGTGCAAGGAATTGAGGGAAGAAGGTGCGGCTTTCTGCAGACTATGTGACCCTGTATCGATGCCATTAGGGTTGGTGCTACTCCAAAGAGTCCAACAGAGTGGAGTTTGGTGAAGCTTTTGCAATGGTTTGAGAGTGGCCTTTTGTGGATGGAGTTTTTGGGTTTTTGATGGTTTTTCTTGTATATTTTGGTCACCATCAAGCGTGATTTCAAGTGTTGATCACCTCGACTCACCCTGTAGTGTCGGCGGGCAGGCAAGGGCTTGTAGGTCAAGGCGTTTGGAGTTTGAATTGAGCTTGTGGGTAGAGTTTTTAGGGATATTTTGAGTGGTGCTGTGTGTGTGTGTGTTGGAATTCAAGTAAATTCCTTGTGTGGTGTTGAGTTGTCTGGGTGTGTGAGTGTGCGCACGGCGTCTTTTGATCCATCAACGCTAACCCTAGGTTACTAGCCCTAGGCGGATTGAAATGGATAATTGCTATCCTAATCCAATTTGGAGCAGCCTAACATAGGCAGCTTTACACACTATACCATAAGTTCTAACTGTCCGATCACAACGTCCATCTATTAGCGGCCAAACAAAGATGACTTGTGTACTTCTAAAAACGCAAACAATAGGTTAGGTTAGGTTAGGTTTAGGTTGTAGGCTACGTTAGATTATAGGTTAGGTTAGAGCTAGCAACAAATAATAGAAAAAATGCAAACAGACTTCCAAGATGAGTCGTGTACTTCAAAAAATGAAAACGGACTTTGGTTAGGTTAGCCTATAGGTTAGGTCTAGGTTATAGGTTATAGGTTAGGTGAGATTACAGGTTAGGTCAGAGCTAGTAGCAAATGAATAGTAGAAAAAACACAAACGGACTTCGAAGATGACTCGTGTACTTCTAAACATGCAAACGGACTTCAGTTATAGTTTAGGTTATACGTTAGGTTTAGGTTATAGGCTAGGTTAGGTTAGGTTAGGTTTAGGTTATAGGCTAGGATAGATTATAAATTACGTTAGAGCTAGTGGCAAATAGTAGAAAAAATGCAAACGGACTTCAAGAATGACTCCTGTACTTCAAAAAATGCAAACGGACTTTGGTTAGGTTTTGTTATAGGTGAAGTTAGAGGCTAGGTTTAATTTGGTTATAGGTTAAGTTATAATTTAGGTTATAGGTTAGGTTAGGTGCACACAAACTTCAAAAAATGCTAATATATAGTCATTGACCCTGTGGTCCTAATCTCCATGCACCTCTAGACCGAGGTGTGCGGGGATCGGACGTGAGATTGTTAGAGCTCGAGCTAGTAGCAAATAGTTGAATGTGAGTTTGTTAGAGCTCGAGATAGCAGCAAATCGGACTTCAAAAGTGCACACAGACTTAAGGAACCTTAATATGTAGTCATTGACCAATAAAGACGATATTATTACCATTGTGGTCCTAATCTCCATGCACCTCTAGACCGAGGTGTGCAGGGATCGGGCCTGGCTAGAGAATGTGAGATTGCATTAGGAAAAGTTTGGACTAAAAAATGGGCCTTGTAAGAATTGTTGATGTGGCATAGCTTTCAAAAAGTGGGGATTGGTAATTTTTTTGCAAATAAGATCCACCTTGTCGGAGGTTGGATATTTAGAATCTACTCTTTAAATGCTATCTATTGATATATAGCATGCATGTATCGGACATTGCCTTCATGTAGATCTAGAAAAAGGTGATTTTAGATTACCGTAATGGTAACAAAACCTGGCTGATTGAAAAAAAAAATGGCATAACTTTCATAGAAGTCATCCAAACTTTTCGGACCTTGGCTATTTAGAATCCATTTTTCAAGAACTTTCCAATGATAGGTCATATCATGCGGTTCTAAGCAATATTTAGAGGGGTCTACCGGGTTGCTTTCTTTTGTACAACTTTGATGATGTGGCACTCTTAAAAGGCCCAAAAAAAAGTTCAAAATTTTCCTAATGTTAGAGCTAGCACGAAATAGTTGAAAAAACACAATCGGACTTTCAAAGTGAACACAGACTTCAAGAACCTTAATATATAGTCATTGACCAATAAATACGAGATTATTACCCTATGGTCCTAATCTCCATGCACCTCTAGACCGAGGTGTGCGGGGATCGGGCCTAGTTAGAGAATGTGAGGTTGTCATGTATTGTCATGTACTTAGTAGTATGTAGTTATAACAACTAGAGTGTTTTAATTATTTGTTGCATCATTGGTAGATAAAGTATGGATGATAGGATGGCGTGCCCTTGTGCACATTGCAAGCATCAGATATTTCAAAAACAAAAAATCTGTGACCAACACATACGCAATCACGGTCTCTTTTCAATTAGCAACTATAAGACCTGCGTTATCGATCCCATGGTCTAGAAACTGAAGGTCAAACTACGCAAGTAGATATTGCTCCAACTTCATCCCAGAGAAGACAATTTTCAAACGAGCATTCATCAACTGAGTCCTCCCAACCAATATCTGATGTGGCATTTTAAGAAGTAGAGATGGAGCTGATGTTGGACGCATTCTTCGACATGGATCCCATCATTGAAAACATAGAAGACGACAACATTGAACACAATACTGCAGACCAACCTCAGTCATCATGTTAATATTGATGGCATGACAGCAACAATAAAGAGGGCAAGCTGATGCAAAGTCTTGCACGCATGCAACTTTACAGTGGTGCAAAGATCTTAGTTCTCCGTACCGCGTTGGCAATGCTTAATTTTCAGTCTGTCTATTGTTGGTCTGACGCCTCAGTCATAGAGCTTTTTAGGTAAATACATTGTATCCTAAGCATGATAAAGTGTAAATTACAGTTCAATAATGTGATCAAGGGGCTGACTTGTTCATGTAATGACAGGTTGCTCAATGAGCAAATCTTGCCAGAAGGGAATCACATGCTCCCTACCCGTCCAACCGCTAAAAAGCTTCTTACTAATTTGGGCGGCTTGGATTATCACAAAATACATGCATTTCTGAATGATTTAATACATTTTTGCAATGAGTATGAAAATTTGGAACAATGTCCCAATTGTGGATCAAACAGCTACAAGGAAGACACACAAGGAAAATTTATCCCTACAAAGGTCCTTCAATACTTTCCTATCATTCCAAGAATAAAGAGCATGTTTAGGTGCAAGTCCATAGCCGCTTTGATGACATGGCATTCAAATACTAGATCAATTGGTGATCTGATGCAGGTACCTGCTGACTCTCGTGCATGGAAGCACATAGGGGAAAGTTGGCCTAGATTTAAGAACAAGCCTCGATGTATCCACTTTGGTCTGGCAATGGACGGAGTAAACCCATTCGGATTATAGAGTTCGTCATGGAGCACGTGGCCTATTTGTCTGGTTAAATATAATGTTTCACCATGGCTAGCTATCAAGAAGGTCCATTTGTTGTTTTCATTAAAACATGGATGTCTATCTGGCACCACTTATATAAGAGCTCCAAATCTTGTCGACAAGAACCAATGTGGTTGATATGTCCCAACCAATCGGATGACGGAATGTACATGTGTAAGGAATTCTCATGTGGACCATGCACGATTGCCCAGGCTTCAGTGAGTGCTCAAGTAAGTACCTTTGAAACCCTCACACACATGTGATTCCTAGCTATACCAACACTTTTATATTTTAATTTTGTGATGTTTCAGGCTTGAGTTACTCGAGAAATCATGCATGTCCAAAATTTGGTCTGCGACTTGGCTTCCGCTTCTCTGAGCATTTGAGTAGGACAGTTTACGAGGAGCATGGTAGATGGACATCACAATGCGAGAAAAGGTTATGAGATTTTGTCTTCTCAACTCAAACATCATGCAAAAGTGGCTAGAGAGGTACAAAGGGGAAAAGAAACAACGCTTGACAAATCGCCTACAGTTCAAGCAAACCGTGCTACTAGAAACCTTCCTTTTCCATATCATCTTCAAAAATTGCCTGACTTTCTAACTGGGTGGTGGTTAGATGTGACAATCTTAGAGGTAAAGAGAAATGGAGTGTTTATTATTGAAGAGGAAGAGGAGATGTCAAGGGGTTGTGATTGGCATGTATATTTTCACAACTTCCTTTTTGAGCTCCATATGATCACATTGCTTTAATAACTTTAGGTATGTTTCAATTTTGTGGATACAATATCACAAATATGGAGCTTTGTGGTCGCATGGGAAACACTTCAGAGTGCAATGGATCGACGAAAAAAGGGTCACTTTTAACAGTGATGTTAGGGCAAGCTTCATCCAAGAAAGTGGGAGTAGTGCTAGGGGTGAGAACACAAAGACTAGCCAGCTTGAATACTTTCCAAGAAATCTTAAAGATTAGCTTTTTAGAAATTTTGATATGCTTATCTTTGATGTCAAGTGGTTCAAAGTTATTACCAATGTCCCTAATGCAACTGTGCGTAAAGATAAGAGTGGATTGATTCAAGTGAACTCTAGGCAGGTAGGGATAGATGCACGGGATACATTGGTACTTCCGTAGCATTGTGAACAAGTTGTGTTCACACGCAATCCACTATGGACAAAAAATGATGAGAATGATCTATCTAAACCCTGATGGCTCTATGACGTTCAAGTTGCTCCACGGAGCAAGCAAGTGTGTGAAGGATTGGACGTTGAGGTCAAAGAGGTGATTCATGAACAAAGCGCAAGACCGACGGAAACTTTAAGTTTATATTTTGAGGTGGATGTCAGAAGCAGTGAGAAATTGTTTGAACCTAGAGATGAGGTGTCAAATATTGAAGCTGATGCGGAGAGCAACAAAGAAGTAGAGTTATTGCCGAAGATACAGAAGTACAGGTTGAGATAGGCATCCTTGGTGCATCAGATCTCATAGAGGATAAGAGATTAACTAATGAATTTTGCTACGAAATCTTTTGTAAAACTCTTTTTATTAGTCTACAATACACTTTAGATTCATTCATTTGTGTTGCAACTTCATTGATTTGTTATTTTATTGATTGAGCGTTTCTCTGTAGACTAACGTATTTTGTCGGTGTTATTTGTGTATCATTAGCCATGGCTGATGATGATGAGCCATACTCTCCTACTTTTAGTTTTCCTATCACTCCGATTGGCATGTCACCAGAGCAGATGGTCTGGTTTTTGTCTCATTTCACACAAGAGCAGATCGCGATGGCACAACACCTTTAAGCAGCAAGTTCCTCTAGACCTACTACGGCCGACCCTACGCCCGGGACTAGTGTGGTCCCGTCATCGAGTGGTCCCACACCCCAGTTGAGTGTGCCCCCTACACGTAGGACTCGTGTGCCCCCTACACCAACGGGTAGTTCATCCTCGAGACGAGACAGGCAGCACTCTAGAGGCGGTGGTTGCTATGGTAGCGGTTCTACCGATGTTTCCACACCATCAAGAGAGCGTTCACCACTCTCATCAATAGATAGTTCATCGATTGGCACACCACGTACACCTTAGGGATCACACGAGCATGATCCTAGCAAGGTGTACAAGAGCAGGGATGGGGCTGTTGTGGCGGATAGGTTCAAAAAGGCCATGTGACAGAGGATTTGGCAACTCTGTGATTCAGTTTGTTCACTCTGTGATGGAGATTTGGGATAATCTTGATCTTGAAAGAAAGAATTACATCATTGAGTCCATTCACAGAGAGTACACGCTGGCAGAGGGGTACGATCCAGCGTTGAACCCCTGGATTTTGAGCGTGGCAAAGTCCACAATGTCACACCGTCGGTCACAGGCGAGAGACAGTTACAATGCCGGCAGTCCAAAGCCGGCATGCTTCGACGTAGAGGAATGGGCGGGGATTGCACGAGAGACACAAGATAGTCCTGAGAGATTTCAGCAGCAGCAGAGAGATGCAGCCAGAGCACGTTTGGAGTCTGCTGGAGCGTCACATCTTGGGAGTGGAGGCTATGATATGCTTTGACATGATTTTGTAAGTATTATATGTATGCTTTAAATTATTGAGAATATATATGCTATTTGAAGATTTATCTAATGATTAAACCATAATTTTGTAGGAAGTTTCCATGAAGTGCTCTCCGACATGCCGAGAGGAGAAGTATGGGTACAAGCATGGACTTGTGGCCCTTTTGACCCAGCTACAGGAGGAGGGAGAGGACGTCAACTGGGAGGCATTACCATGAGGGTCTTCTTGATACAGTGTTACCCAGTCATCTTTATAAAGTCTTCCTAGTACAGTCTTTTTTGTAGTTGTGGTCTTCTTGATACAGTCTCACTCAATGATTGTTTGTATATGTACAGTTTTGTAGTGCTTATGTTTATGGTTTATGGTTATGTTTATGGTATGGCACAGATGTTATGGTTAAGATTTGGCAGTCAAGTTAAGGTTATGGTTTTGCTATGATGGTATGGCAATCATGTGATGGTTCTAGTTATGGTTGTGCAATGATGATATGGTTATTATGGTTATGGTATGACAAGCAAATTATGGTAATGATTATGGTATGCCAAACGGGTTATGTTTATGGTTTTGCAGTTTTTGACTCATGTTTTAATTATGGGTATAAAATATTTATGCCGTTATGCCATGATCAAGCTTTTAATTTTGTGTTTATGTTATTCTTATAATTTTGCTAATTGCCATACACTCGCTCTTTAGCGTCAGCTTGTAGGTGGAGTGCGGCTGCTTTTGCACTCTTCCTTTGGGTAGAGAGAGTTGTTTTCTTTTGCTGCAGTACATGCCGCATCAGTTCCTAGCCCTCTCTGCCCAATTTAATTTGTTGGTTTGCCGTTGGTATAGAGTACGGAATAGGCACCGGTATATACCTCGAAACAAGCATCGGAATATCCTTTACAATTTTTGGCGGTTATTTCATAGCTTATTCCGACAATGATTTTATAGTTTCTTCCGACGCAAGATATATTTCTACTTGTACCGACGTCACGAAACCGGCATCTTTCTTGAGGGTTCTTTCAGTGCTTTTAAGTTCTAAAACTAGCTTTATTTCGTCAATATCTGCGCCGATTTTTGCGTGACGTGTTGTAATGAAATCAATCTCTTGGACTGTCATCAATGTAGATAAAGAACTGACATAAGAGTTCTTGGTGATGGGTAAGGTATCTACAGTCAACACTCTTCCAACAAGTTCTGCAACCTAGCATGCCAAACACTTTGGTCCCAATTTCTAAGTAAAAGAGTTCCCATTTTTCCTTTGACAACCGTGTCGCCATATTGAACACTATGCCCAAAACCTCATTCCCCTAGCTAAAGCATTGAGACGTTGTTAGTAGTTTTTTGGAAGAAGTGATTGTGCATATGTACATACACATGCATGGTGCATCAAATAAAGAATTTCCCATTCTTCTAAGCCAAGTGGGGCCCACATGTGTACAAGTAGGACAGGGTGTACATAGTGCATCAATTTTCATTATCACGAGTATCAATGTGTTTTTCTATAATAAGAGGAGTTTGCAGCGCGTAAAACTTCTTGAGAAAGCTATCCGCGGGCCAACAACATGAGGTAAGCAGGTGCGTTAGATGGCATCGAGTGGTGTCAGGAGGTCAAATGGGATCAAGTCTTGCACGTGGGTAAGTGAAGTCACAGTAGCGAGGCTGTTCTTTTGTGATGAATTATGCAAAAGTTCATCATGAGGACCATATTTTGGGGCCACTTCATGTGGTGGCGGGATGCATTATTGGAAAAAGTTGAGGGCCAGGTGTGCGGATGGATGCAGTAGGGTGACAACTATGCACTGCGAGGCCACTTTTTGGCCTGTTCAGGGTCCGTTTGAGGTCAACTAAAAGGCCAAAGGTTCCCAAGTAATAAAGCTAAGTGTGGGAACTCAAAACCAAAGAGAACACCAAAAAAACATGGAGAGAAGAGGAGGAACATCCGCAACTGAGTTTTTACTATTTTTGGAGCCTGTTTTGGCCATAACTGCTCATCTGAGGTTGGATTTGAGCACTTTGACATTGTAGACTAGGGTTTTGGGCCGTTCTGGATGCAATGATACTGGCCATTTTTCCAAATTCCTCACTATTTTTCTATTGTTTTGGTTGTGTAAGTTTCTCGTATGAGCAAAGCCTCTGCTGCAATTTGTGATTGTATTTGGCATATTTTACCCATATTGTGTGAGCTATTTTCCCCATTGGTGTTGGCCCAAGATCAATTGTATCTAAAAATCATAAATTCTCCTCTTTTGAGCTGATTTTTTTGGGGGTGTGTGTGTGTCTCTCTCTGTGTGGAGTGGGAAAATGGATAGTCTCTCCCCTCTCACTCCATCTGTGTGTTTCCTGTCCCGGCGAGGCGGGTTGTGTAAGCCGAGTGGTTCCCCATAATGTGTGTGTGTTATTCCAAGAGTGTGTGTCAGCTTATCATAGAGGCTTTGTGTGTGTTTCCAACCCACTCACATTCTTTTAGTGCCCCCACTGAGGATCTTCTTCGAGTACCTTCAGCTTCGGGATTACAGGTTGCAGATTACAGGTTACTGGTTACAGGTATAGGTGATTCACACAGATACAAGTAGCTGGAGTAGAGTGATACACTGACAAGTGGGAGTCACTTGTAGTTGCCATGGGTATGCATCATTTGGCGCCTATTTGAGAGCATTTTCTGTTGGTATTGTACGTTACTTGTGGAAACCGACATTGTACATCTTTGTGGAGCCATACTTGGTTTTATTTGGCAATATCAGTCATTTCTGAGACTTGACTATATGAGATTTGCATAAGCTTTCATGAGAGGGTTGATAGCGTGAGGTTTTATTGAGCTGGGGGGTTCTCAAATATGAGATCCTTTCGATGATACAGGTGGCTGGAGCACCCTTTTTGTGACCTCGCCATAGGCTATGTACTAGTGATTCTTACTTGAGGCTTGAGTTCTATTGTTGGCAGGTTATGCATACATATACAGTCTATATTTTGGGTTCTTACTGCTCTACTTCTAGGGAAACTCTGCCAAAATTTTTCCAAGTTGTGATGGCTAGTTTTTTGGTCTTTTAAGCCATTTATGATGTTATGCTGTCGAAATTTTGGCAAAATCAGAGGATAAGTCAAGTGTGCCTTCTTGGGAGCTGCATGGTTGGTCAAAATGGACCTCAATTCACTCCTTTTTATTTAACACAAAGAATCCAGATAAATGTTCATGTGTCCAAGAAGATTTTTTTCCAGCAGCACATAGTCTTTATATTTGGGCCAAGAAGATTAAGGAGGTACTGAATGCCCTTTGCCTGCTGTAATTCCGATGATTAACTATGAAACTCATTTGATGTGCATGTGTTTGTCCTTATCTAAAGTTGAGCTCCATTGAAGTTTCTAGGGATTGAGTCAGTAAAAAGTTTGCGTTCTTGCACGTGTGTTTGAAGGGGTTCTCAAAGCATTGAAACTTGGGTAGCCATGGCTTTCTCTTATCCAAAATTTCATGGAAGAAGTGATGAAGAGGTGGAAGACTTTTTGGAAAAGATGGAGGTTTCCTGCGTTAGCAATCTGTTGGACGGATACGCCGCGACGGACGTCAGCACAACGAGAACTCACCTAACATGTAATGTCAGCTAAGGACAAAGCTCAACCCGCAGGCGCGTGGAAGCAAGCATAAAGTGTCAACCTACACTCGACCGACTCCTAACTAATTCCTACAGATGTCTCTACCAATTGTCTAAGTCACAGCCTTCAAGAGTGCAAAAGAGAAAACTTCCTACAACGCTTTCTAGAGCCAAACACCAATCAAACAATCTCGAAACACCATAGAACTTAAAGGAGACCCTACTAATACCAATAGGCTGCTCTCCCTAAGGTCTATGAACCAAAATCACGACCCAAAACACCCGGTGCAGAAACACGTAGGATGTCTGGCCGAAATCTGCAGGTCTTCGTTTCCGAAATCTAAAGTGCCTATGTGTAGTTCTACTCAATGTGAATGCGTGGATATGATGCAATGCAAAATCGGACAACGTATGCTCACCCAAACAACCGATGAAGCTCATAGAAGGAGCTCACAAAGCCGGACCGTACGTGCGCAATGTTGGTATCTGCGCGTAGCTCTAGTTGGGGGAAACACGCTGCACTTCTCTGCACTCGATTCCGACCACCATAGCACTCGTAGCGTCAAGACGAAGCTCACACACTCTCTCTCGTACACAGTACGCTCACTCACAGACTTCAAACTTGTTTTTTTTAACTGACAAAAGGTTTTTTGATTAAGGTCAAAAAGTGGTATATATACCTTACAACTTCTCAAACCCTAAAGTTCCAAAATCAACCATCTACTCAATCCAACTATCAAAACTAGGATACAATCCGGAAACTTCTGTAAGTCCCAATATTTACAAGCTGAAAGATCGGGTTTTCCTCAATGAATGAATAATTACAAAGATAATAGTCCACCGAGTAGTTAGATGCCGTGGGGTGTGTCTAGCTTCTAACATCCCCCCCCTCCTTGTTCATGTCGTCCCCGACATGGCCTTGATCAGCTGCTTCATCTTATCGTTTCCCGCATCTTTAGCAGTGATTCGTACCTTGCATGTAGATTCAGCATTGTCGGGCCAAAGATATCTATATTCATGGTGAACAACCCCGTATAGAATGCTTCTTCAAAAGCCTGGAGGTGATAGGATGGTAGAAACATGATTCTTTGGTACAGCGCATGTATCACTTCCTTGGAAGGCTGACCTGATAGATCGTAAGCACATCTGTATGTATCTTGGAAGAAGAATATGTTGTCGGTCACCTGGCCCGGCTTGAAGGTCTCGAACACTGCTAGGATGGTTCTGCATATTTTTCTCATCATAATGCATGTAAGGTCGGGTGAGCCAGTGAACAATTTTATGGCGCCCGTTAGGGTTTTCACCATGTATTGGACACTTATTCTCTCACCTGCCTTCACGCTCGGTAGCTTTGGGTAATTCAGCCAAGTGGGTTGGCTTCCTTGCAAAATTTCTTGTGCCTTCCACGTCCTAACCCTTGGTAGAGGACAGAAGCTGAGGTTGTCTCTGATATGTTTAGGTGCCTCTACCAAGTGGATTAGGTATTGTGGGTACTTGGTAAGCCAAGCCTTCCTCCACTTTGGCTCAGAATCCACTATGAGCTTAACTCCTTCTGGCCTCGAGGTGTCTGCATTGTAGAGAGGTATCGTTGGCTCTTCTCTGGTTCGCCTGTTTATTGTTGTTGCTTCATACTTCAGCAATGGATATGGGAGAGAGGGTTGAAGCCACTCGCGCCTGAGATTGTTGGCGTCGATTTTCTGAATTGTCATAGATTTGAAGACCCTCTGCTCCCATTCCAAGGCTTCCTTTGTGCTTTCTCTTAGCTCTGCCTCTATTGCCTTACACAATTTTTCCTCCTCTTCTTGTGTTAGATCCTACGGCTCTTGAAAGGATCCTGCTATGCTTTCCTCTTGCATGGGTGTGTCCACAGGATCTGCCACATTTTCGAGGTCGATGCCCTCATTGGCGGCTGGCCCTGAGCTTTCTGCCTCTGCTTGTTGCTGGCCTTTCAACTCCTCAATTTTCCTGAGAAGTGTCTGCTTTTCCGCTTCAGCTTCTTTGCCCATATTCACGAGGAGGTCATTAAGTTCAACGTTTACTCTTTCCACCTCCTCGAGCTTTATGTTTATGCTCTCCACTTCTTCTTGTAGGGCTTTTTGGTTGTCCTCCATTCTTGTTTGCATTGCGATAGAACCTTCAGCCATCATTAACCTTTTCTTTTTCTCGAGAGTCAGCTCCTTCTGAAGTTCCTGCATTTTCTCTTCATATATTTGACTCTTGGAAATGATTTGAGTTGAGCTCGTAGCTCTAACTCTAGCAGGTGATGGTCGTAGCCTCTGGATGGTTCGATCTTTGACTTTTAATTGGTCCTTGAGCTCAAGGACTTCATCCAGGCTTGCTTCTTGTTCTATCTCTACCTTTTCCTTGGCATTTCTCATGGCCTCTACTTCTTTTGTTTCTTCTGCCAACTGTAGTGTCAGATTATCCCGTTCTGTTTCAGCATCTTGCAATGACTTGCGGAGCTACAGACGCTCTTCTTCAGCTGCTAGTATTCTTTTTGCTGCTGCATCATTTGCTTCTTCCATTGCTTGGCAGTTTTGTAGAGCCGTTGCCAAGCTGTCCTGCAGGTCATCTTCTCTCTCTTTTTGCCTTTGGCTTTGTGCCTGCAGAGAATCCACTTCCTTTTTTATCTGTTCTTTAGTGGCTTTGAGAGTCGTCATTTCTTCCTCTGAAGCCATGGATTGTGCTCGCAATCCGGCTAGCTTTGTCATCACCACATCCCAGTCATTGGAGGGCGGGTGCAGGTCTACAGTGTCTGTAGGAATTTCTTTAATTTCCACTAGCCGGATGCCTTGCATCTGATCTTTATGCTCTGTTCTCGCCAAGTTGAATGCGACTGTGGCGGCTTCTTCCTTTGTATAGCCTATAGCTAGCAGGTCCAAAAATGCATAATAGGCCTCGTCTAATCCTTTTTGCTCAGACTGAGGCTTCGCCTCTTCCTTTGGCTCAGGTTCTTGCCTTTTCTCTTGCTCCTCAGCTTGCCTTTCTTCTTGTTTGTCCTCAGCCTCCTTATCTTCTGGTGGAGGGCTGCTAGGAGGTGGTGAGGGCGGTGGAGATGGCTGTGGGTTGGGTTTAGGGCTATCTGGTAAAGCTGCCGGTTTGCCCTTTAAGTCCCTGTTTGCTTTCGTTTTTCTTTCCCTTTCTTGGTTTTCTTGTGCATCTAGAAATGTTTGCCTTATCTGCTCCACTTCCTCCTCGGTGAAAGGTACATGGGGAATGTTTTCCGCTGCAGCATCAAGAATCTCGAAATTCTTGATATAATCTTCAAAGCGGTCCCTCTGCACTCATCTGGATGATCCGGACATAGACTCGAGAGATGGATTCCAGAGTTCTTTTAAATCACCCTTGAGGGCTCTTTCTGCTCGAAAACTCTCCATCAGCCTCTCGAATCTTGCCGCTTTTTGAGACTTGGTTTCTTTTGTCGGCACTTGAGCACACTCCTTATTTCCTTTCTTCTGCTCAGGTTGCTCCTCTTCAACTGGCTCTAACCGTCTCTTCAATCTCGTAGCCACCCTTGGTGCTCTTTGTGGCTCATCTTCCTTGTCTTCTTTTACCCTTAGCCAATCATTCTAAGATGGTGGGTCAGGCCACCTTCCTTTAGCATGTAGTGCTACATAAACCACCTTGGTTATCAGTTCTCCTGGCACTATGTAGGTTTGCTTTTTGTTGCCCATCTTTACCAAGGTGTCATGTATGTATGCCGCATAGTTGATTATCTTTGGGGTGCCTTTTGTCATTGCCCAAGTAAATGTAGTGGCAATTGCACCTGGCGGCATCCTATACTTCTCTGGCCTCTTAGTACACATGTGGAAGTACTGGTTGTACAACTGGCACATAATTGCCACTTTTGGGTTGGCAATGTCTTCAAAGGTGATATTGGCCTTTTTATCTTTGTACACCTTGACTTCGTCCCTTCTTTTTGTTACATTGTCTCCTTGATTGGAGAGGTCTAGTACATGGGCTACAACCCGCTCCGTGATTATGATCTCTGTATCTTCTGGAATGACAAAGGGTTCCACCTCGTCAAGATAATCTTTGATTGTCATTCTTTTCTTCTTTGCCGGTGACTTCAAGGCTGCCATAGATCCTGTTGTACTCAGTAATCCAAAGTTAGCGTTTTTTCCATATTAGCTGCGAAACTAAGTTTTACTTATCCAAATGACTTGAAAATTAAAATTATAGCTTAAAAGGAACTTGTGAAGCTGTGCATGTGCTCACAGTGCAAATCTGGCCAAAAATTTCTATTTAAACATCCTACGCGTAGGATGTCTTTTTTCATCAGAATTGGTTCATACTTGACATGCAGGTAGTGTAAGGCTCATGGAACATGGTGATCCGAGCCTATCACAAATTTTTGTTTATCATATTTTGTTGGTTTTCCTTGCTTCTAGAGGTTTACAATAAAAGAAAGAGTGAGAACAACCTCTTGGAAAAATTTTAAAAAAATGATTTTTTCTTGACTAGTTCACCGGAGGTGAAAGGTAGAGGGAGAACCTAGTGGTAAAGGGAAGGGAAAATATGTAAATGTGAAAAGAAAAGATATGATGTGGTTGTGGGGCCATGCACCCATGATTCAAGGGACATGAGTGGCTCATATCATCATGGCTTTGGAGCCATATGATGATTCAAACAAATGGGACCCAAGTGGAAGACTTGGTAAAGGAAGAAACCAGGCACATGATTTTGTTTAATTTTTAAAAAATACTTCCACTCCGATCCAAGAAAAGTTGTCTTCATCAAAGTTGTAACTGACGAGCTGAAGATTTTGGCCATATGTTTTTTATAATTTTTGCACCTACGGTCTAGGAGATATGGCCAAAATGGTGGACGGCAGTTTTTTCAACTGTGGTGGAGACCACCCCCCTACCTTTACACACACACACCCTTCCTTTTCCACATTGAGACCTTCTTTTAAATCAGCCATTAGTCTTCTCACCCTCCTCTCCTTCCTCCTCTCTCTCAAGCTCAAAAACCCATCAAAGTTCCTCTTCTAATCACCTCTCAAGTCATGCTTAATCTTGTTGTAATTCATAAGTTCTCATTCAACCCCTTTCTATTATTACTAGATATGTATTGATTTTATGTAGATTCTTTACATTTTAAAATAAGGAAGCTCTTGGACTCAAGCTATGGAGGAAGGAGTGAAGACAACACAAGTGATGATGGAGCTAATTGGTCAACAAATCACTTGGAAGGAGCTTCTTCATTGGTTGAATGTCCCTAATCAAGCTTCATTTGTACAAATTACACTTGTATCTTAACCTCACTCCTAATCACTCTCTTTCCTATATAAAGAGGCCTTCCCCTTTGTAATTTCAAGCCTCCCTCATCCCATTGAGCCTTTGTATCACTCACCATGAGCCCATAAGCTCATTCATTCACTCTATTCTTGCACATCCTAGAGTGCAAATTGTTTCATGCTAGTAACCTCTCCTCCTCTTACTTGTGTTAATTAAGTGAAATGTTGTATATGCGTGTGAGAGTGCTTGATGTGATCTTGGCTAATCCTTGAGTGATTGTTTGGTAATCTATATGCTATTTGTGTTGGGAGTGTTTGAAGTCATCCATTCCTTGTGCACACACCACGGTTAATGCTTCATTCATAGTGCTCTCTCTCTCTCTCTCTCTCTCTCTCTCTCTCTCTCTCTCTCTCTCTCTCTCTCTCTTTGTGTCGCGGTCCTAGTCCACGCTTCCAAGACTAGGTGGTGCCCTCATCTCATTTCCCTTGTGGCGCAATGGAGTTTGTTTTGGTGTAGAGGCCGCCATTCCAAATTTCCTTCGTCATAAATTGGTGCCCCCACTGAGGAGTTCTCAAGCAGCGCTCTATCAATCCTATGAAGGAAGATCCATCAAATTCTCCGAGACTTCCACTATGGTCTCCCCAAGAAGCTCGAGAAAAGAAGCGTCTTTATCTACAAACGGCACGTATGCGGGTAAAGAGAGTTAACTACACACACCCTTCTTTGCTTCAAGGAAAATCTTGTAGTCATCAAGTCCCTAGGTCAAAAAACTGTGTTGAGTGCTTTGTGGCTAGTGTGAAGACACTTCCTTTGAAGCCTCGACTTCAGGTGGTGAAAGCACTCTCAAACTCGGGTATTAACAAGTTTTTGGAGGGGGAGCTACACATCAATGGGGTGCGGTATTGGCAAGAGCTACATATGGTGATGCACTCCAACTACTACTAGCAAGAAGGCTCAAGGTGGTTGAGAGGGTAGCCATCGAACCCTATGAACTCTACAAAGCTGAAGATGGTCACACCAAAGCTAGGCTAATCACCGGTGAGCAAATTCTTCGCATCTCTCAAATGGTGGGATCCAAGAGAGCTCAACTTCAATGAAGTGCTTCATGGAAGGTTGTAATTAATGCACCAATGAATAATCCCATTTTCCACAACTTTCAATCAGTTCAGAATATTAGGGTGAATGTGCGCATTGATAGAAAGATTTTTTTCCAACAAAGATTGGTCTTCTATTTTGGAGCTGAGAGGTTGAGAGAGATATTGCTGTCCCCTGACCCTATAATATTTCCTATTTTGGAGTATAATGTATCTTTTGATGTTCACATCTTCATCTTGCTTTAAGCATACTCCATGAATCATAGGGATTTATATGGACCTTTCCAACCTCTTGCTAAACAAACTGTGCATATAATAGCTAGCACAAAGCTTAGGTTCCAAAACATCATAAGGGACTTACTAGGCCCTCGTCGTCTAGCTGAGATTAATGCATCTATCAATCCATTTATTCTACCCTTAATAAGATATGATTTGGGCCTAGACGTTTTCATCTTTGTGCTATATTGAGAGGAAGGCAACCCACTTTTATGATGGCTTTCCCAAATTTTTTCGGGCGTAGGGGGGAAAATGCTGGGGATTTTTTGGATAACTTGGAGATGACTTTCCTTGTCTCCGGGAGGGATGACGAAGCAGTGAAATTGAGAGCTTTTCCTTTGGTGCTCAAAGAAGAAGCTAGGGTATGGTTCCAGGCTCTAGATCCAACCCAAAGAATTGATTGGGAGGGATTGAAGGTGGCTTTCCTACGAAGATTTCAACGAGCCAATTCGGCAGAAGAACTATGGCAACGACTTCTGTCCCTTCATCAAGTTGACCCTCATGGTTATGCAACCTATGAGGAAGGTTTTCTGAAACTTTGGGGGCAATGGTCAGAATCACTAAACCCTGGTGAGCGAGCTCCCAATTGCCTCCAAAAGGATCGATTTATCTCAGGTTTGTACCCCTTGCTAAGGGAGAAGGTAAAGGGAAAATTTCCAAATGCTTTTGAAGATGCCTTAAGAATTGCTAGGGAAAAGAATAGAAAGATTCTCTATCAAGCCCAAGCTGGCCAGCTAGCTTTGGGAGGCAATATCATAACTATGGAAGCTTCTCACATACCTCCAAATGTGCCTAATTCACCAGACCTCAATAGAGGTCAACAAGAAGATATGCTCCAACAAATAAACAATCTCACAAACCAGCTAGAGGGGTTGAGAGTAAATCTTGTGCAGGGTGTAAGGAGGCCTATTGAGGGAAATGGTGGGAATCGGCCACCAATGCGACGTCAAGCAAGGGAAATGTTGTGTTACAATTGTGGGGAAATTGGCCACGGCATGTATAATTGCCCTCATCCCAGAAGATATGACTACCCTGTCAGAGGTCCTCGACAACAAGTAAGTCCACCCCGTGCTAGAGCTCAAGCACAAGAGCAACCGCAACCTCAAATTTTGCAGCCACCTCGTGCTCAAGCTCAAGCCCCTGCTACTCAACCAAATGTGAGCATCATAAGGATGGAGGAGGTCCTCAAGGGCAGAAGCAACCAGGAAGAAATAGCTAAAGGGAAGATGAAGATAGATGAAGTGGCTACAATGCCTATCAAACGTGTGCGTGTCCAAGATGAAGTAGGTAAAGAAACAAGCAAGGATGCAAGCAATGAAGCAAGTACATCTCGGGCAACTAAAGATGAAGCCAAGAAGAGAAAGACCCGTACTAGGTCTCAAATTGACATCTCTGATTTCCCTATGGGATCTCGGACACAACCTTATGACTTGACAGCTGATGTGAGTTCTCAAGGACCAAAGATTACTTGGCCACAACTACTTCATATCTCCCCAAAGCTTCGACGACAATGGTCAAAAATGGTGAGCACGAGAGCAAAGCGAAGTAAGCTAGTAAGTGTAATCAAAGCATATGGTCTCAAGGATATAGTGCCTTTGGTGGAGGCTCAAATCAAGGGACAACGGATTCCAAAAACTTACATTGACAGTGGAGCAGAGTTTTGTGTCATGACAGAAAAGCTAATGCATCAATTGGGTTTAGAGGTAATGGAATCATCAAACTTTAGGGCAAAAATGGCCAATAATGTCTCTGTCACTTGTGTGGGTGTAGTGAAAGCTTTGAGAGTTTCTGTTTTTGGAATCACTACAGAGGTTGATGCTTATGTGATGCCAGTAAAGGGAGAAGGATACCCCCTTATTTTAGGACGACCTTGGCTCATGGGTATAGGAGCTAGGCAAGATTGGGCAACAGGAGACTTGGAGTTGAGGCCTCGCATGGGTGGCCATAGTCGGAAGGTGGTTTATAACCTAAAGAATGGGCGACAAGAGAACCTTGAACTAGAGACGTCAGCTGATGAGTGGAGCTCAAGTGGATGCTCCTCATCCATGGACGAGGAAGAGAGTTCAAGTGAAGAGAGTGATAGCACTCTCGAAGTCATGGGCGTCACCATAAAGGAAACTACCTCATCAGAAGACAACCCAAGGATCCAAATGAAGAATGTGTGGGATGCCAGCCTAGAGGAGATGTTATCCAAGGATATAAAGGAAGAAGAAAAGGAGGGTTATGTAAACGTTCTCAAGAAGCATGCATCATTGTTTATTTCTGATTACACTCACATTACAGGTGTCACTGCAGTGAAGCATCATATCCATCTAAAAGAAGGGAGCAAGCCAGTAGTACAAAAACTAAGAAGATTAGGAGTTGTGCAACAAAATGCACTGTTGTCTGAGGTGAAGAGACTCTTAGAAGCAGGATTCATATACCCAGTAGAAGATTCAGAATGGGTCTCCCCAGTAGTGGTGAGGCCAAAGAAGAATGGTAAATGGCGAGTGTGCGTGGATTACAAGCCACTAAATGCTGCAACAAAGAGGGACCACTTCCCTCTCCCATTTCAAGATGAGATTCTAAATGAAGTAGCAGGCCATGAGAGATACACAGTGTGTGATGGCTACTCTGGCTACTTTCAAATACGCATTGCAGAGGAGGACCAGAAGAAGACTACTTTCATCACACCATGGGGATGTTTTGCATTTCGAGTCATGCCTTTTGGTCTCACCAACGCTCCAGCCACCTTTCAACGATTCATGAACATGGTCTTCCAACCTTACTTTGGTAAGTCCATAAGGGTTTTCATAGATGACTTTTGTATTTACAGCTCCAAAAGTATGCATCTCGGCAAGATTGATGAAGGATTTACTCGTTTAGCTAAGCTGGGTGGACAACTAAACAAGGACAAATGTCACATTGGGGAAAGCAAGGTTACACTATTAGGGCATGTAGTGTCCATTGATGGAATCGAGGTAGATCCTGAAAAGATAGAAACATTGCTAAATCTACCTTCCCCAACTTCCATCAAACAATTAATCTCCTTCTTGCAAAAGCTAAGATATTTGAGTAGATTCATACACTTACTCTCCCAAGTGATATTTCCTCTATAACAGCTGACTCGTCAAGAGACGCTTGTTTGGAGTGAAGAAAGTGAAGGGCATTTTAGAGAGATTAAAAAAATGTTAGGGTCACTCCCTGTAATCCTCCAACCTTGTTGGGAAGAAACATTCTTTGTAAACCCTAGTGTGGGAGAAGAAGCCATTGGTGCTGCCCTCCTACAAAAAGATCCAAAAACCTCCTTTATGAGGCCTGTGTATTTTGCTAGCCGCCTCATGGAAAACACAGAGAAGGCCTACACCCTAATGGAACAGCTAGTGTTAGCTCTCATGTTTGCGGTAACCAAATTTCGGCCATACTTGCTGCCGAAGAGGTTTGTAATTATCACTGTGGAGGATATGTTTCCCTATGCACTACAACATATGGAAATCTCTGACAAAATAGCAAAGTGGGTGGTGCGACTTCAAGAGTTTGATTATACAATACAGGTTGAAAGAACAACTCGAGCATGCTTAGCCGACATTTTAACAAACAAGTGCTATGAAAAAGTTTGCCATTTGAAGAGAAAGGAACTTCCGCCACCTCCAGCTCTAGAGGCTTTGGTCAATGCTTATAGCCTCTACTTTGATGGAGCATACAAGAGAACCAAGGATAAGGCAGCTGCAGGCATCGTGGTCTTATCCCCATTAGGAGAGAGGATCCATGGTGAAGGGATCACTCTAGAAGATGTCCACTCCAACAATGAAGCAGAATATCATGCTCTAATTCATGGCCTTTGCTGGTGCCTCGATAATTCAATTAAGAGATTAAACGCTTTTGGTGACTCCATGCTTTTGGTAAGGCAAATGCAAGGTACATGGGCTTGCAAAAATGCCCGTCTCTCTACTAAAATGAGAGAAGAAAGAGCTCTTATGAGGAGATTTAGGGAGGCACAAGTACATCATGTACCAAGAGACCAGAACAAGGATGCAGACCACCTAGCATCATCAAAGTTAAATGAGTCAATAGTGGGAGCAGTGGCCATCAAACTTCCACTTCAGCAAGGCAAGGAGGACTTGGAAGATATTATGCACATTCTGGAGCAAGGAGAGGCTCCTAAACACTTGAATGCAGGGGAAAGGCGATGGTTAGCTAGGAAGGCTACCAGGTATCGCATAGTAAATGATGACTTGTATTGTCTTGGTAAGGATAGTGTGCTTAGGAGATTTCCTTTGAAGAGTGAAATTGAAGAGATTTTAAAAGCTTGTCACGATGATATGTGTGGAGGACACTTTGCACACGACGTCACTAGTAGAAAGGTTCTACAAGCTGGGTTTACTTGGCCAAGTCTTCATCGTGATGTCAAATATTGGTGTCAAACATGTGATGAATGTCAGAAAGCAGGACCACGACGGCTCATAGCTGAACCTCAGAACCCAATAAAGGTATATGGGCCCTTTGAGAAGTGGGGAATTGATGCCATAGGGCCTCTACCACGCACTCAGTCAGGTAAAGAGTACATCATCATGGGAGTAGACTACATGACTAGATGGGCTGAGGCTATGCCGACCAATAGAATTACAGCTAAGGATGTGAGTCAGTTCATCTTTGACCACATTTGTTGCCGGTTTGGCACCCCTCTTGAAATACTATCTGATAGAGGACCAGGGTTTAGAGCAGACTTGGTAGGAGAACTCATGAAGAAGCTAAATATTCAGCATCAACACTCTACTCCTTACTACCCTCAGTGCAATGGTTTGGTGGAAAAGGTAAATGGAATCATTTGCAAAATTCTCACCAAACAGGTACATGCCAGGCGCCAAGATTGGGACAAACACCTGAATGGAGCTCTATGGGCCTATAGAACCTCCTTCAAAACCACATTAGGGTACACACCCTTTCATTTGGTTTATGGAAAGGAGGCGCTTTTGCCCATTGAAGTGAAGTTAACAAGTCTTCGAATATTGGGTAGCCAGGTAGGCTCTCAAAAGGAGAAAGTACATCAAAGGATCATGGATCTAGAGAGGCTGCAATTGGATCGTGAAGAAGCCATCAACCACTATTCTCAAGAAGCAGAGAAGCGCAGAGAAAAGTTCAACAAAAAGCTAGCATCCAAAGACATCAAAAAGGGATCTCTGGTGCTTCGATATGACAATCGCTTCGACACTCGTAAGGATGGAAAGTTTCTTTTCCGATGGAAAGGCCCGTTCTTGGCCACCAAAAAGTTCAAAAACGGCTCTTACAGACTTCAAGACATTGATGGTAAAGTGCACAAGACCAGGACAAATGGATGGCGTCTAAAGCCTTATCACATCAAGATAAGGTCAGCTCAAGATCAAAGAAAGTAGGCTAGAGGCATAAATACCCCTAGCCAGGTTTCGGGGGGCTATGATCCGAGCCTATCACAAATTTTTGTTTATCATATTTTGTTGGTTTTCCTTGCTTCTAGAGGTTTACAATAAAAGAAAGAGTGAGAACAACCTCTTGGAAAAATTTTAAAAAAATGATTTTTTCTTGACTAGTTCACCGGAGGTGAAAGGTAGAGGGAGAACCTAGTGGTAAAGGGAAGGGAAAATATGTAAATGTGAAAAGAAAAGATATGATGTGGTTGTGGGGCCATGCACCCATGATTCAAGGGACATGAGTGGCTCATATCATCATGGCTTTGGAGCCATATGATGATTCAAACAAATGGGACCCAAGTGGAAGACTTGGTAAAGGAAGAAACCAGGCACATGATTTTGTTTAATTTTTAAAAAATACTTCCACTCCGATCCAAGAAAAGTTGTCTTCATCAAAGTTGTAACTGACGAGCTGAAGATTTTGGCCATATGTTTTTTATAATTTTTGCACCTACGGTCTAGGAGATATGGCCAAAATGGTGGACGGCAGTTTTTTCAACTGTGGTGGAGACCACCCCCCTACCTTTACACACACACACCCTTCCTTTTCCACATTGAGACCTTCTTTTAAATCAGCCATTAGTCTTCTCACCCTCCTCTCCTTCCTCCTCTCTCTCAAGCTCAAAAACCCATCAAAGTTCCTCTTCTAATCACCTCTCAAGTCATGCTTAATCTTGTTGTAATTCATAAGTTCTCATTCAACCCCTTTCTATTATTACTAGATATGTATTGATTTTATGTAGATTCTTTACATTTTAAAATAAGGAAGCTCTTGGACTCAAGCTATGGAGGAAGGAGTGAAGACAACACAAGTGATGATGGAGCTAATTGGTCAACAAATCACTTGGAAGGAGCTTCTTCATTGGTTGAATGTCCCTAATCAAGCTTCATTTGTACAAATTACACTTGTATCTTAACCTCACTCCTAATCACTCTCTTTCCTATATAAAGAGGCCTTCCCCTTTGTAATTTCAAGCCTCCCTCATCCCATTGAGCCTTTGTATCACTCACCATGAGCCCATAAGCTCATTCATTCACTCTATTCTTGCACATCCTAGAGTGCAAATTGTTTCATGCTAGTAACCTCTCCTCCTCTTACTTGTGTTAATTAAGTGAAATGTTGTATATGCGTGTGAGAGTGCTTGATGTGATCTTGGCTAATCCTTGAGTGATTGTTTGGTAATCTATATGCTATTTGTGTTGGGAGTGTTTGAAGTCATCCATTCCTTGTGCACACACCACGGTTAATGCTTCATTCATAGTGCTCTCTCTCTCTCTCTCTCTCTCTCTCTCTCTCTCTCTCTCTCTCTCTCTCTCTCTCTCTCTCTCTCTCTTTGTGTAGCAGTCCTAGTCCACGCTTCCAAGACTAGGTGGTGCCCTCATCTCATTTCCCTTGTGGCGCAATGGAGTTTGTTTTGGTGTAGAGGCCGCCATTCCAAATTTCCTTCGTCAATGGCTATATGCTTGGATTTGAATTTGGATATCAAAAAGTGGATTTTTGGGCTGATTCAGGCTTTAGGTCACAATTTGGGTAGAATGTCCATCATAGGTAGCAATTGATGTCCAAATGGGTTGAAAATTGGTATATGGGCTCATTGCACCATGGTATTGGCTCCCATGATGTCATTCCTTGCACAGAAGGCTAAATTTATGCTGGAGACATCCTACGCGTAGGATGTCTTTTTCATCAGAATCGCATGAAACTTGTTCTGTGGGTTGTCCTTGGCCTATGGAACATGGCCCTGTTCTTGGATTTGAAATAGGACAAGATTTGATGCTTGTAAGGCTTTGTGAGGTGTTTTTGGGCTCAAAAAGTGTATCTTGAAGGTGTTGGGGGTCAAAAGTGATTAGAATGGCTTCAAACTTGTCATATGGGCTCTTGATGATGAGGTAATTAGATCTGGAATGATAAAACATCCCTTCCATGCCAAAAGGGTCCATTAGACATCCTACGCGTAGGATGTCTATTTCATCCTTTTTTCTCCCTGACCACACAGATTGTTTGCTGATGTGTATGTGAGTGTGTTGTGCAAGTTTCATGAGATTTGGACAAGATTTGGTAGGTCAATGGCCCATTATTGCCTCTATGCCCTAACTTTGCGTTTTTCCATGCATATGAGGTCAAATCTGGTCCAATTGTGATGAAACTTGGTGTATGGCTTGTAAATGTCATTCAGAACATGTGCATGACAAAAATTGTTGAGGTTTGTGCCAAAAAGTGCCCTTGAGACATCCTACCCTTAGGGTGTCTCCTTGTGATTTTTTTTAGTGCTAGTGCTCCCAGTGCTTGCCCTTTGCCCCCCTAAGTCCCTTTTGAGCCTAATTTCAACAAAAAAGTCAAATGGATAGAGTATAACTCCCTGTGTGGACTTTAGAGCCTCCAAGCCATTTTCTGACTTTTGGGGTGGTTTTTGGCGATGAAATTTTTCGATGTTGGTCTCCATAGCTTCCCAATCCCTTGGGGATCCTTGCCGTATGGTTTTTGTCAACTTTGGCTTCATCGGAGCTCCATTTGGAAATTTGTCGCTCTAGAAGCACCCATGGTTGCGTTTACATACCTTTGATGATTTGTGGTGGTCTTCCACCATAGGACTTGGTTATTGATGGTCTAGGAAAGCCGCTCGTGAAGTTTGGTGGAAAACGGACTTGCGGTTTGGCCGCAAGTGCATTTTGACGCTTTGTGTGTCTGATATCGTTTCTGAGGTTTAGTGCCGCTTCGGGTCACTTTTTGGTCATGCGGGTCATATAGAATTGTCGAGCATGTCGAGATGCTCCTACCCATGAATTTTGGTAGCATTTGGTCGCCGTTTCGCCGATTTCCCATTTGTTGGCCTCTTGCGGGTTTCTAGGAATTAGGGTTTTTCCCAATGGTTTCCCACTGCCTTTGGCTATCCAGGACTGGTCTCCTAGACTAGGGTAAGCTTCCGATGAAGTCTTGTTGCTTTCATGTTAGCCGTTAGGCCGCCGTCTCTACTTGCAGGTCTCTACAGCTCGCATTGTGTGTGACCCCCACGCTAGTTTTCGCGACATAACGACAAACATGCGCGAAAAGCTCAAGGTGGTGAGCCTACCTCTCATGTCTGGAGCTCGTCGGTTAGTCGTGTGCGTCGTAGAAGCTGCTAGAAAGTCGATCCGCTCTAGGTGGCAGAAGCTTTCTCCACAAAGTCAATAGTGAAAATGAGCTAAAATTGGGGTGAAAATTTCTTATAATGGAGGTCCCCGAACCACTTTTCATGAAATTTGACATATACTCCTATCTTCTTGCAAGATGCAGTTTAGGCTCAAAAATTTCTTGATTTGGACTCCGTTTGCTCTATTTACCAGAAATTTGGCATTTCGGTCAAAACCTGGCCAAAACACGCTTTCTGCTCCAGTCTCATAATTGCACCCCCACTGTACCATAGGTTTTCCTATAGTCACTGATCATCACCATACTTTTTTTTTTCATTACGACTGTTTTTCACTTGCTTTTTGTATTTTTGAATTTTTTTTGCCAAAAATTAGCAAAATTAAAAGGAAAATAGCAAATCAAACCCAAAAAAATCCCCAAAAATCATAATAAATTACAAATATCACCGCAACACATTATATGCACTCACATGCAATTTTTATGGCCGGATTTCTCGATTTTACCAATATTTTGCCCGAAAAATGGCTATTTCTACTTATATATACACACCTAGGGGCTTAATTTGACGTTTGGCCCCATATACCTGTAGATTCATGCTGTATAAGGGCATATGTGCTTGCGTTACTCCAGAAAATTTTGCAATCAAACAACAACCCTTAAAATAGTCAAAAATCATGCCCTTTTTTGTTGTTTCTGTCATTGGTTCCGCATTTGAGAGTGCCTCTAGAATGCCTCCCCCCCTCCTAGCCGGAGTCCTCTCGGACGACAAGGTTTTGCCTCGGAGTATGTGCCGTGCATAGGTTGAGAAAGTTGTGCTAATGCCTGGCCGATTAATGTGGCCCTATTTTATGCATACTCGGTCAATGCATGGAAAAATTAATGCTGTGCAAGAGAAGGGAATAAGAAAAATGCTTATTGGCATTCGCCATCAAGGCTTCCTGCTTTCTTTGCAAGTAATAGCTGTAACTCTACTGCTCTCTGTAGTTGTCTTTTTGGCAAAAGGCAATTCCTTTTCCGACACTGTTGATGGAGTCGTAGTTGTGTCTAAGGATAGAATTGGCGGGGATGTAATGGCTATGGGCCTTATGGCCTTGACTTTCCATTGGTATTGTGTTGCTGCCTTTTTTTGTAGATGTTTTGGCTCTTGCTTATTTGCCACTGGTTTGTCTTTCATCGGCATCCACTTATGTCGGTTCTCCTTTTTGAAATGCAGCCGTCTGCCTTCCATTGTTGCTTGTACTGCAGGTAGTTGCTTTTACTTTGGTATCCAAATGTGAGTGGCATTTGGGTTTTGGCTAAGCATTTTCTTTGGGATCCACATTCGTTTTATGCCCTTGGTTTTGGGTTGAACCGTCTGCTTTGTTTGAATACGTTTGTTACATTTTTGTTTTTCTGCCATTGCATTTCTATCCTTCCGCATCCGTACTTGTTTACCTTGTTTTGGTAGCCTAGATTTTTGCATTGTTGCCGGTGACTTAATCTGTCTGTAGTTAGCATGGTTGGCTTTTACCTGATATTTGGTCTCAGGTTTCCTGTTGTTCATTGATGGCATTTGTGTTTTTGGCTCTATTGCCAGTGATTGCATGGCTTGCAGTTGAGCATGATGGTATTGCTGTGAAAAAGCTATCACATGTTGTTCATGTTCATGTTGAATTTTGATAGCCTTTTCTTTCCAATCTATTTGCACATTGTATGCTTTTTGCCAAGGTTGCCCTAGCATCATTGGGTGTTGTGTGCTTTCATCTGTCACCACATAGAATTTGTGTGGATAGATATATTGATGTATCTGTACATGCAATATAGTCCATCCCAATGTTGTCAATGTGTGTGATGTGCTACTTTCCAGCACTTGGGGAGTAGGATGAAGTTGATATGTGAATGTGAGCTATTGGTATAATCCGTACGAGATCAAATTTTCTTGAGCACCCGAATCAAGCCAAGCTGTTGATCCCACTTGATTGTTGCCCACTCTGACCGCAATTATCGGCTCCATGTTTCCTCCTCCAACTCAGTCAGTCGAATGGCATTGATTCGCAATGGTGCTCTACTTTTTTGTTGTTGTCGTAGAAGCCGTCTTTTTGCAATGCGTTCTTGTGCTTCGGTTTGAGATTCCTCCCGTACTCTCTCTTTTTCCTTCATTCGTTGTTTTCCTTGATGAATTTGTTGGAGCATCTCTTGTGTGAGTGGTAGATGATACCTCCTTAGTCGACATCCACTAATCCAGTTTGGCATTTCTTCACCTGCTAATGTAGCAAGCTTGACAGCTCCACTCTGTGATAGATCACTAATCACAAATGGTCCCAGTCCTCGCTTTTTAAGTTTCTTGGCATGTTGTTTTAAGGTATAAACAAGTACGTAATCACCTGTTTTAAACTCTTTGGTACGCACATGCTTGTCAAAAAATTCCTTTTGTCTTCTTTTTTTAGCATAGATTGATGTGACAGCTCGTAAGCGGAGTTCATCTAGCTTTTCAAGATCATCAATCCTTGACGAGAGCTCATGCCCTGTCCATTCCAAGCTTGTTGCTACTCGTAGAGTTGGGATTAAAAACTCTATGAGTAGTATAGCATTTAGGCCAAACACCATGTTGTATGGTGTTGTTCCTATTGATGTTTTGTAAGCTACCCTGTATGCCCATAGTGTTGAGTGTAGCTGCTGATCCCAATCTGTTCTTGATTCTGACACTATTTTGGTGAGAATCGTGCATAGTGTTTTATTTGTGGCCTCAGCTTGCCCATTGGCCTGCGGATGGTATGGTGTTGATTTCCTATGTATGACCATGAATTCCTCTAGCAGATATTCAATGACTTCATTGAGAAAATGTATTCCACGGTCACTGACAATTTCTATTGGTAACCCATAACATACAAAAACATTCTCATACAAAAATTGTGCCATGGTGCGTGCATAAACTTTTTGTGTTGCTTTGGCTTCGACCCATTTTGTGAGATAGTCCGTGGCCACAATGATATATTGGGTATGGGTGCGATATGCAGGGGGTGATATAGGTCCCACAAAATCAATGTCCCACTTTGCAAATTCTCTTGCCCCCATCATTGGCCGTAATGGCATCTCGTCTCTTTTTACTGGTATCTTTGTGCATTGACATGTATCACAACGCTTTACAAACTCTTCGGCATCCATGTGCAATGTACGCCACCATATTCCTGCGGTTAAGACAAATTTTTCCGTCTTATCGCCCGAAAAATGGCATCCACTTATTCCGCTATGTGCATGTTTTAGAATCAGCAGGTATTCGCTTTCACTTGCACAGATTCTAAGTTGATTGTCCTTCCCTCGCTTATAGAGTTGATTCCCAATTAACTGAAAGTCATGAGCTTCCAGCTCTATAGCTTTTTCTCGTGCTCTTGTGATGTTCTCAGGGAACGTCCTGGTGGTTAAGAAGTCAATGATATATTGACTCCATGCAGGTGCTATGTTTACTTGAAACAAAGTTGCGTGGTCCACTGGTCGTTTGGCACTATATACTGTACAACTGGTAACATAGGAATGTGTGTCCGCATACATAGTTGGCCAATAAACCCCTAGTTGTTTCAGTCTCTGGTGTGTTTTCACTGTTGAACAATGAAATGCACAACCCTGGACATGTGCCTCTTCAAGGTAGCACTCGAATTCTTTCGGATTTATACATAATCGTAGGATTAGGTCCGATCCAAGATGATACAGTCGTCCTGCTATCAACTGGAAGTTTTTTGTTTGTCGAATTGTTTGTTGTTTGGATCTGCATTCTGTATTATCAAACTCACTTCCGAAGGAAAGAATGCTAACAATTTCCCGAGACCATTTGGGTACCATTTCAATGTTGAAAAGATAAGCATCTGGTATGTCATCATCGACCCCTTCAGGAGCTTCCCCGTTGTGTATCCTTGAAAGATGATCTGCTCGCAGATGGGTTTTACCCTTTTTGACCACCACTGTGAAGTCAAATTCTAGCAATATAATAAACCAGCGTACAATTCTCCCTATATTGCAAGGTTTATTTACTAGGTACAAAATAGCTTGATGATCCGTGAAGAACACAAATTTGTTTGCAAGCAAATAATGTCGAAATTTTTTTACAGCATAAATCATTCCTAACCCTTCCCTCTCGGTGGTTGTGTAGTTCTTTTCTGCACTGTTTAACTGTCAGCTCGCATAGCAAACCGAAAAATCCATTGTTCCGTCTCCAGGTTGAGCTAGAATACTTCCAATGGCATATGTTGAAGCATCAATGTGCACATGGAATATCTTTTTCCAATCTGGTTCCTTTAGTACAAGTGCTAATATAAGGTTTTCCTTCAGCTTTTGGAATGAAATTTCACACTCCTCGGACCACTTGAAATTGACTAGCAAACGATACAGAGGTTGTGCGATAACCGCATACATGTATATGAACCTTCGATAATAACCGCAGTGCCCCATGAAGGATTGCACTTGTTTCGCATTAGTAGGCCTGGGAAGGTCTACAATGACTTTGACTTTGTCTAGGTCTGTGGTTATGCCATTTCTTCAGACAATGCGTCCTAAGATTCGTCCTTGCTTAACCATAAATACACACTTTTCCGGGTTAAGGCAGATTCGATATGTCCTGCACTTTTCAGAGACCTTTTGCAAATGGTCCACATGATCCTCTCGCAGAAGAGAGTGCACACACAGTTCATCCATGTAAATTTCTAAGAATATTCTTAGGTATTCCTTGAATGCGTGAGTCATTAACCTCTGGAAAGTGGTTGGTGCATTAGTTAAACCAAATGGCATAACTCGATACGCATAAATCCCCCATTCTGTGGCAAACGCTATTTTGTGTTGATCTTCGCGTGCTATTGCCAGTTGGTTGTATCCTGAAAACCCATCCAAAAAGGAATAAGCCAGTTTCTCGGCCACTTGCTCAAGTACATGTTCCGTGATTGTCAAGGGATAATTATCCCTTATGGTTGCTACATTCACCTTCTTGAGGTTTACACACACTCGCAGTTTTCCATTCTTTTTGGGAACTACCACAATGGGTGACACCCAATCTGTATGTTCAATCTCATAGATGAATTCCGCTTCCATCATTTTATCAATTTCTTTTTTGATTCGTTTAGCAAATGTTTCATTATGTGTATAAGGACGTTGTTTGCTCCGATTTCAAAGGAATTGTATGTTGGCATATCATTGGATCAATTCCTTTGAGGTCTTTGTAGGACCATGCGAACACATCTTTATACTTCTTGAGAAGTTGTCTTAGCTGTGCTTCCTCCTTAAGCTCTAAATCATTAGCTATATAGACCGGCTGAGGCTTTTCACCTGCAAAAAATACAGTTTCCTCTCGCGTTCTTTCTTTTTTATTTTTTGAGAATTTTCCTTATATTTGATCTTTCACACAATCCTCTGCTTTTACAAGCATCAAATAGTGAGTTTTACCTTTTATCCTGGGCATCAGGTTCTCTCTCGCTTTGTTTTCTGCTCCTTTCCTCCTATGGCGTTCTTGGCGTCTAGGGTGTTGATTAGCAAAATCATAAAACTTGATATTCTCGGCTTCATTTCCACGCTCACTTGAGGTGTTTGAACACTCATTATCTGCATCATCATTTACTTCCAAATGTTCAGAGGAATTGTAAAACTCTTCTTGTTCTGGAGGTTCTACCATTTCTTCTTCTGGTGCAACGCTTACCATGTAATAGGGTAGCACATCATAGCCATCCTTATCGCAAAATTTTGTTGTTGGACTGTCGGTAATGGTACAGACATCCAATGTTGCTAGTATGTGTTCCCATTCCAGGGGTTCCAAGGCATCTTCAAGAAAAGGTTCCGGAATTTACTCCTTGTCCTCAATTGCTCTTTCTAAGACACAATCCTCTCTTCTTAAGCTTCCACAATGTGAAGCTCCGCACATCCATAGCTCTTTTGGTTGCCCTAACCATGCTGGAAGTTCTAATCCTGCTACTGTAGCCGAATCAAACTCTTCCACTGGTGTTTGGTTTACATCTTTGTAACTATGGTCTTTCATGTGTATTTTAGTTGTCGTTTCGCCATGTCTGAGGTATATGTGGTCATAACCCCAATCTTGGACCATCTTCAATTGTCTCATGAATGGTCGTCCCAAGATTATCTCATAATTGTTCTTTTTGTCGAAATCGACTATTGCAAATGTATGCTCATACTCAATTCCACACAAAGTGACAATTGGTTTTTCTAAGAGTCCTAGAGGTTTTTCTATGAACCCATCTGCCAATTGCAGTTTCATTCTGGTAGCCCTCAAAGCTGGTTTTCCCCATTTTTTCCAAATTTCTTTGGTGGTGATAGCAACCCCCGCTCCACTGTCAAGAATAGCCTTGGAGACTACTCCTTGGAATTCTACCAGTAGCGTAGTGTTTCCGTCTTCGCCCTCGCAATATTCTCCAACCTTATTCAATGGTACTGGCCTAGTATTTAGATTAGGCCTGTTTAATTCCCTGATCCCTCCCTGACCAAATTTTTCTAGGCATTTTCCTACTGTGGTCCACATGTTTGGCCTTAACCTTAAGAGCTCTGCCAACGTGATTGTGCATGCCACCGGGGTGGATAACAGCTCAATCAATCCTCACGAATCCATCACCTTGTTAGAAGAAATTCTTTGAGATGGGATTGCTCTCACTTCCGACTTAGCTTCGTACTCTCCCAGGTAAGAGGGTAAAGTTCTCAAAGAGTCTCGTTGGTTGTGCCCCGAACTAATAGATCCTTGGTCTCCCCCTTGTGAATGTATCTCAAAGTTCATCTGTGATCTTGTCTCAAATTCTTCAATAGGAGGTAAGATCACATTCTTTTCTTTTCTCGTTCTATTCATGTGGTTACTCGTCCTATCAGCCTCGTTGGCCTCACGGATTTGCTTCCACAGATCATCTAGACCGTTATCGTCCTTACCCATTTCTGCCAATATTTTAGGCTGGAACCCGTCACTTGCCCCATCGGTGGTATTTGGCACTATGATAGGCTCTCCCTTGTACTTGTAATCATTAGTGAGTATCTCCTTTGTTTCCTCATGTTTCTCTAATGTTGGTTGGATAGGGTTTGGAGCTGGTGCTTCGTGACAATTTGCAGGTTTACCCAACGGTTCTTCCATCAATGATTGAGCCATCTCAATCATCTTTTTACACATATCCAACCTCTGTTTTTCTATTTCTGCATATGGATAAGTCATCCACCTTTGCTCCTGGGTTTGGTTCTTTTTAAGTCGAGCTTCATAAGCTTGTAGTAGTGCATCCAACTGTTCGTTTACCTTGTCTGCCAGTACAGATCCTCCTGATCCTGCACTTTTGGGTTCTGCTATTTTCTTGGGTGCTATCGCTGCTGTGGTGTGTGAGCTTACGCTAGCTAGATCCTCTAACCGCTCCAATATGTTCTTTGTATGTTTCAACTCCTCGGATAGGGCTGTTTGCTCTTGTTCTTTCCTGGCTTTCCTACGCGCCTTTCTAGCTTTCCAAGTGCTTCTCTGATTTTTCGTTTCTGAACTTTGGGCATCGGTTTTTGGGTCTTCACCTATGGGTTTGTTCGTCCTTCTTTGGGCTTGGGCTCGTGCTACCGCCTGAATAGGTATCATTGTTTCATTTTCCGATCCCCCACTGGAAGGTACTGTTTCTAACATGTTCAAGGTGGTTTTTACTCCTTTGCTCGGGTTTTTAGGACAATCAGGAATCAAATGAGTAATTCCACATTCTGGGCAATACGCATTGACTCTAATGATTTCATCATGAGGACATTCTCTCAGCCAATGGTCTCCTCCACACTTGTAACAGGGTCCCTTGGGTTGTTGAGGTGCTCCTTGAGCTCCTCTTTGTTGGTAAGCGTGTCTCTGTCCGCCCATGCCTCCATTGGCTATGAACATCAATGCTCGTTCATCTAAGCTATATCTTCCTCCTCCTACAGCCTGTGTAGCACTGCAACCTGTGCAGTAGTTGGTGGTCCTTGATTCCCTATCATGCTCCATGGTTCTGGTGTCGAGGGTTCTTCCGGTGGATAATAGACAGGGTTTGCCGCATATCCATTGGGATCTTCATAATAAGCATGCATAGGCACCAAAGCCTCTTCTTCTGATTCAGTTACTATTGGTGTGTATCTGATACCAACTAGTCGTAATCCTGGTAGGGGTGGTTGTTGCCCCAACACCGGTTGTGGTCTTTCTACACCTACAGGTCCTGGTCAGTTTCCTGCTTGATATCTGGGCATCGGTGGAACTTGAGGGGAAGCTACTGGAGCTTGGGGAGAGTAAGGTCTCTCCCTCGCATATCCCTTGTTATAATAACATTCCTCGGTCCCATGGTTTGTCCATTTTTGTTCAATAGCACACCACTTGGGCTGTTTAGCTTGGGGTTTGGCGTACAAGTTGATCTTTTTTAGCACTTCATCTACGAGATGCTCCTAGTTTACCGCTATTTCTCCTTTCAATGTTGTCTTAGAAGACTTGCTTCCACTTTGCTGTGAAGATGAATCGTCATCAAGGTCCTTGAACTCCCCTTCTTTGTAGACTGCACAATTGTCCACAAGGTACAGAGCCTCCTTGGTCAACTCATTCAACATCGTGCTCGTCTTCATATGTAAGTCTTTCTGGAGATCTGCATTCCTTAGTCCTTGGATGAATATTAGCATAAGTCTAGACTGAGTTGGCAGTTCTTCCACAGGACAGAACTTAACATATCTTTTTAGCCTTAGGACTGCCTTCCGTACAGATTCTCTATCTTTTTGTTTGAATTTATGGATTTGTGAGACAGTATTATGAGCTAATCCCCTTTGAGAGAATTCCTCAATAAACTCGTCAAACACTTCCTCCATCGACTCAAAGTCTCTACGCTCCACAGAGTCAAACCAAGTTGCAGCATCATCCTCTAGGGTTAGTCCAAACCCTGCGAATTGGGTTGGAAAATCTAACACCTCTTCGGCTCTAATTACACTCACAAAGGCTGCTACATGATCTCTTGGGTCTCGGTTTCCTGTGTATTTCTTGTTTACCCATTTTTTCACTTGAGAAGGTCTAATTCTTCGATGGTCTACAAATCTCATCATTGGATCGCCCCGTCCAAGTCGATACACCTCCTCAGGCCTTCTGTAATAGGCTAGTTCCTCTCCCAATGGTGCTCCTAAGCCATAATTTCTAATGGTTCTCGCTGGAGGTGGTGCTTCTCTTCGAACTCATTCTATAGGTGGTCCTCCAGGCTCTATCGACCCTTGTGTCTTTGGCTTACTCTCTGCTTGATACCTTGAATAGTGTGGTGGTTCTTGCAAATCCCTGAGCCCTTGTGCGGCTTGATAACCATCTTGATTTCGGTCTGGTTCCATTTTTGCACTCTGTCGAAGCCATGCCTGCAATGATGGCTGGTTTGCTGGTTGGTCTTGGTTGTTGAATGCTTGCGGTCGGGTGGAATGTGAGGTAGTGTCATACTCGTCGGAAAAAGGATTCGTTGAATTTCTTGGGGTGTGGGCTGCTCTTGGCACTTCCTCGGGGGCATATGCTAATGCTCCTAGACCTGTTGCTCTTTCTACTTCCTCTGGGAGAATACGTTGGTATTCTCGCCCGTATCGATCAACAAAAACTATGCCCTTCCCCGTAGCAGTTTCATAAGAGAATAAGCAAAGAACCTTGTCTTTGTTTAGTTCGTTTACGTATGGTTCTTTGCTGCGAAAGTAAGAGACAATACCCTCACTCCCATGCTTGTAGATTCCCACATTCTCGTTATAAGTTGGAACCCTGGTTGTTTTCTTATCATACATAGAAATAGCTCCGGGCCGATCAATGTTTGGTGGCGGTTCTTGAGTTTCTGAAACCATTTTCCCTTTCGCCACGTTATCTCCATAGCTGTTGTAATCTTCAGGGTTACTAACTATTAAATAGTGGTTCCCCTTTTCGTCTCGGAATCTATCTCTATCATCATACACTCGGATTATCTCCAATCTTTAAGCTGGCCTCTCTTTGATACAAATGCACTTGCGGCCTTGATAGTCAGAATAGACTAGGGCTCCTCTCGAGTTTGTTCCCTCTAAGAAGATCACCGTGAGCCTGGAATCATTCAAAGGATTTTGGGAGGTGCTTCCTCCTCGCATAGGTCCATCATAGGTGAAACCTCCTGGCTGTTGACTACCCATCATGAAGAAAGATTTATCTAACGAAGTGTCAGTATCACTACCTTCCTCTATAATCGGTGCTAGCGGATCTAGCCTTGCCTGAGTTACACTCTCCTCGGTGGACACTAAGCTACCTTGGTCACCTGCCACTTTTTGGTCTCTAACAATGTATCTTCCTGATCTTAAATTCATCAAATTTTTCAACGCAATTTATCACAATTTCAACCACTCACGTGGCAATGGGTCAGTCTCTGCACAACTTCTTGCTTTGTTGCTGAATATACCTGTACACAAGCGTTTTAATTTTGGAAATTGAATCAAATCATTTATCTGCTAGAGGTTATCTTAGTAATGATTGGTATAACTGGAGATTTAATCTCAACCACTACTGTATTTTACACATTGCTGATGTTATGGATTAGGTTTGCTAATCTGGAACAGTACTTCCCTCAGATGTTAGTCAATTTACGCGAAAAAGTCTGAATTCAGTCTTTGCTTAGTCAAATGGGCAAACAAGGTCCAAATTCACTTCTGAAAGAAGTTCTGGAACCCTTAAGCCAAATGTAATCTCACTGTCAATGCCAGGTAAAATTTTCTTTGCAGTATGTCCCAATAGACATCCTACGCGTAGGATGTCTCCTGCTGTGTTTTGCCTGGATTTTTGCACTGTTGTTTCCTCTCATTGTGCTGAGCTTACAGCTGCTTTTACTTTATGATTTGGACTCCTATTAGCTGGTCAATGAGTCAGAAATCTATTCCGACGTCCTGTTGATGGTATTGATCAGTCTAATCAACTCCAAATTGGACCAAAACTGACTAGGAGGCTTGCCTTAGGCTCTATAACACCTTACTATGCTCAAAGTTAAAGCCTGGCTTCATTTTCTTGCATTAGACATCCTATGCGTAGGATGTCTTTTTCATCAGAATGGCTTCAAACTCAAAGCCTAGACTCCCCTTGTGTTTCTGATCACTTGGGTATACTCAGAATTCAGTTTGGAGTCCCAAATCAATCAGAAGACATCCTACGCGTAGGATGTCTATTTGGCCTGTTTGACCCCAGATTTGTCCCACAGCTTCCCCTTGATGTCAGTAACCCAGTGGTATTCTTAGATTTTGATTTGGATGTCAAAAGTCCTAAATTTCAGTTGTTTTTGCTTTTTCAGTCAAAAGTGCTAAAGTCTGCTTTGAACCCAATTTTCTTACCCAAATGAGGTGAAACCCCTTTCAGTCACTCAATATATCATGCAAGACATGCCCATGCAGCCATCTTATGGTTTTGGTCTCAAAATAATGTTTTGGCACTATTTGGGTAGGATGTCGAGCAATTTCAGTCTACCTGGCCTTATCCTGTCAAGATATGGCCAAATTTCCACTTTCTAGTTGAAATTAGGGTAAACCCTACCTCCTGAACACACTGGTCAACTCAAAATCCCAAAATTCCTCCCAGATTAGCCTGTAGACATCCTACGCGTAAGATGTCTCCTAGCTTAAAATTAAAGTTTTTTCTAACAGGAATGCTCCTGATGCTCTGTAGGTCTATCAGAAACACTCACAGTAATTTTTGGACTTCAATTAGGCTTTCAACCACACTTTTGCGTCTTTTTGCGTCTTTTACAAACTTGTAATGATTCTACCAAGCAAGTGTACATGCATGAAATGCTCTAGATCCTGAATCAGGATGTCTTACTTACTCTACTCCTACCTATCATGTGAAATGGTGATAATGGTGTTTTTGATTGCTTTTTGGCCTCTCCGGACTCTCAAGCTCTCGATCCTCTCACCGCTTCTACCACTCCGACTCCTACTCTAGAACTCGACTACTACCTAAAACCACCTAAGTCTACCTCCTCTACCTAAGTCGAAGGATCTAGGCCAGACACACGCTTCCTAGACTCCCTCTAAGACCTAGAGAGTCCTCCACCCTCTGATCCTATCTAAATGTAAAGCAAGACTCTTGGCAAGCCAAAAATCCCAATCCTCAAGGATTAGTCTCGGTCACCTACCTAAGGTTTTCGTCCCCGGCAGCGGCGCCAATGTTGGACGGATACGCCGCAACGGACGTCACCACAACGAGAACTCACCTAACATGCAATGTCAGCTAAGGACGAAGCTCGACCCGCAGGCGTGTGGAAGCAAGCATAAGGTGTCAACCTACACTCGACCGACTCCTAACTAATTCCTACAGATGTCTCTACCAATTGTCTAAGTCACAACCTTCAAGAGTGCAAAAGAGGAAACTTTCTACAACGCTTTCTAGAGCCAAACACCCATCAAACAATCTCGAAACACCATAGAACTTGAAGGAGACCCTAATAATACCAATAGGCCACTCTCCCTAAGGTCTATGAACCAAAATCACGACCCAAAACACAATCACGACCCAAAACACCCGGTGCAGAAACACGTAGGATGTCTGGCCGAAATCTGCAGGTCTTCGTTTCCGAAATATAAAGTGCCTAATATGTAGTTCTACTCAATGTGAACGCGTGGATATGCTGCAATGCAAAATCGAACAATGTATGCTCACCCAAACAACTGATGAAGCTCGTAGAAGGAGCTCACAAAGCCGGACCGTACGCGCGCAATGTTGGTATCGGCGTGTAGCTCTAGTCGGGGGCAACACGCTGCACTTCTTCGCACTCAATTCCGACCACCGTAGCACTCGTAGCATCAAGACGAAGCTCACTCTCTCTCTCTCTCTCTCTCTCTCTCTCTCTCTCTCTCTCTCTCTCTCTCTCTCTCTCTCTCTCTCTCTCTCTCTCTCTCTCTCTCTCTCTCTCTCTCTCGTACACAGTACGCTCACTCACAGACTTCAAACTTGTTTTTTTAAAATGACAAAAGGTTTTTTCATTAAGGTCAAAAAGTGGTATATATACCTTACAACTTCACAAACCCTAAAGTTCCAAAATCAACCATCTACTCAATCTAACTATCAAAACTGGGATACAATCCGGAAACTTCTGTAAGTCCCAATATTTACAAGGTGAAAGATCGGATTTTTCTCAATGAATGAATAATTACAAAGATAATAGTCCGCCGAGTGGCTAGATGCCGTGGGGTGTGTCCATCTTCTAACACAACCAGATTCATGATCCTCCACAGATGTTACGTCTTCTCCAGATTTGTTTGAAGAGTGATGCACAAGTTTGGTCCAAATAATTTGAAGAGGAATTGCGTGTGGCTGATCCACCTGTAAGATTGAGTTGGAACAATCTAAGGCATGGATTGGAAGTGGAGTTTGTGAAGACAGAAGATCCTAACAAAGTGTGGCAAGAAGTACAAGGTTTGGTGCAAAAGGAAGGTGAGCCAGTAGATGAAGACAGAAGATCCTGACAAAGTGTGGCAAGAAGTACAAGGTTTGGTGCAAAAGGAAGGTGAGCCAGTAGATGCATACATACGCAAGTTCTCGATGGCATGGGAGCGGATGTTCAAGGCCTTAGCACCACAAGTACCCCCACCTAACAAAATGAAAAAGGGAAAAATCTTGGCTAGTCTTTGGGAGAATATACATTGGAGAGTGGAGCTAAAGAAGCCTAGAACCTATGAAGATGCATTAGAGGTGGCAAGGAACAAAGAGTGGAAGCTGAGGAAAATGAGTTAGCTAGGAGTAGAGTCTTTGCCTAGGAGGTTAGAATTTCAACCTATGGATTCTTTGCCAGGTCGCATGCCAGGGGTTCATCATGAACCAGTAGTTTCTGTTACTCCTCAAGTTATGCGAGCAGTGGTCACGACAGTAGTGCAAGATGATGGGCTAAGGCAAGACATTAGGCAAGTGGTAGATTGAATGAATAATCTCAGCCTAAACATGCTAGGTAATGTGGGAAATAATCGAGGTCAGGGGAGGTTTGCAAATCAGCTAGGAGGTGAAGAAAAACCGAGGAATGGTGTTGGACAAAGCAATGGTAGGTTTTGGAGGGAGACGCCCATGTGTTATAATTGCGGAGAGTTGGGCCACATCAACCCACAATGTGATAAGACACCAAGGATGGGGGGAGACATGTATCCATTGCCAAGACAGGTGCTACCTAGGTCAAATGATTATGGCATTGAAATTAAGGAGAAGAAGGAACTAGTGGATTAACCCAAGAGGAAAAGGGAAAGAAAAAAGTGATAAGTGTGGTCGTGTCCTAGGTCCTAGCAAGAAGACGGGAAAGAGATATGAAGTTGAGGATGTCAAGGCCAAGAGGAAAAGAAGGGCTCGTTGCAAGTTTCATGTTTCAGATTTTCCATTAGGGGATGGGAAATTAAGCTATGACTTGAAGGAGGATCTGACGAGCAGGAAATCCGATGTTACTTTTGGGAAGCTTATAGAGATGGTGCCTAAGCTAAAGAGACAATGGAAGAGGATGGTTAACCCAATGGAGAAAGAGCTAAAAAGAGGTTCAGTAAAGGTGTTGGCGATGGACAAGCTACCAGAAATTTGCCCAATAGTAGATGTGTGGCACAAAAGAAAAAACTGGGACAAGGTTACGTTGATGGAGGAGCCCAAATGTGTCTCATAACACACTCATGCGTTGAGAAGATGGGTCTTACAGTGTCTGGGGTGTCAGGCTTTCGGATCAGACGGGCAAACCATCAAAAAGTAAAATGTTTGGGTGTGGTAATGAGATTAGAAGTGGAGGCGTATGATGCAAAGGTGGTGGTTGATTTTCACGTGATGCCAGCGGGGTTGGGAGCATATCCTATTATACTGGGTAGACCATGGTTACGTGTAGTGGGAGCTGTTCAAGATTGGAGACGTGGTATGATTAGGCTCTATGGAAAGACAGGTGACAAGAAGCTATATAATATGGATACAAGGAAAGTATTGGAGGAGCTTTATAAAGACGAGGATGAGTCTATTGATGAAGACTATTCCATAGTGGTTGATGAGTACAGTGATAGTACTACCTGCAACAGTGAGATGAGGATGGTAATGTTGCATTTCGTTTGATGGACAAAGAAATCGAGGAGTCTGGTTTAGTTGAATTTGCAAATGAGGTTGAAGATGAAAGTGAAGGGCCTTATGAAGTGATTGAAGGGCTGATGCAAACCAAGGTTGAATTGTCAAAGAAGTAGGAATTGATGACACAAATGATCAGTGGAGATCTCTCAACTATGGAGAAGGAGATATATTTTCACATCCTAGCTAGTTTTCCTGATTTGTTCATTACTTTATATGAAGAGATTAGAGGGTTCAAGGGAGAAGAGATGCATATAGAGCTGAAATAAGGTGTAAGCCAGTGTGGCAAAGGCTAAGAAAGATGGGTCAAGAGCAAATGGAAGCCTTGTGGGAAGAGGTGGACAAGTTATTGAAGGCAGGGTTCATAGTCCCATTGGAATCACCCATTTTGTGGACACCAAAGAATGGGTGATTCCAATAGTAGTCAGCCCAAAGAGGGATGGAAAGTGGAGGATTTGTGTAGATTTTAAACCCTTAAATGCAGCCACTAAGAGGAACCCATATCCTCTTCCATTCATCAATCAGTGTTGGCAGGTTATGAGAGGTACAATGTGTGTGATGGTTTTTCAGGCTATTTTCAATTGAAGATTGCTCTAAAGACCGAACAAAGACAACTTTCATTACGCCATGGGGCTGTTATTGCTAAATGGTATTTCCATTTGGGTTGTCAAATGGACCATCTTTCTATCAAGAGAGAGAAAATTGGGTATTGGCACCATTCATTGGTAGTTGTGTTAAAGCTTTTATGGACGACTTCTGTGTCTACAGCAGTAGGGCTGAACACCATGAGAAGGTGCAGATGGTATTGGCTTGATATGATGAATGTGATGGACAAATAAATCCAAAGAAATGTCATCTAGCTCAGCCAAGGGTGAAGTTATTGGGCCACATGGTGTCTGAAAATGGCAATGAGGCTGATCTAGACAAGGTTAAGTCTATTATTCTTCTTCCATCACCTACGAGTACAAAGCAATTGGAAACCTTTATACACAAAGTAAAGTACATGTCACGGTTTATTCCATTGTCTTCACAACTCCTTTATCCATTACAACAAGTGGCAAATCATGATCCATTGCAATGGGATGAAAAGTGTGAAGAAGTGTTTGAAAGAAGTGTTGGGGGGCTATTAGCCATGCAAGCTCCTGATTGGAAGAAAGTGTTTTATGTAAATCCATCAGTAGGGGATGATGCCATTGGATCCATGCTATTGCAAAAGGGGAAGGGCATTCATTATATGAGGCCAGTGTATTGTGCAAGCCGAGTGAAGCTGGTAGAAGAAAGAAAATTGTTGGAAGTAGAGCTAGTGATGGCCAGTGTAATATTTGCTTGTCAGCGATTTCATCATTACTTGCTACCACGACCTTTTGTTTTCTTGATGAGTTACATCTTTTTGCCATAGTTGATTAATGGCACTAGCATGTCAAATGTGGTCAAGAAATGGGTAATTGAGCTGCAAGAGTTTGAGTTCTCTTTTTTAGTGGAAGACAGTACAAGAGCTACCCTAGCTGATTTGTTGACTTAGAAGGAGAATCCCCTTCTTGTTAAGGAAGAGGTGGTGAGAAAGGTAGTCAAAGAAGTGCCACAGATCAGCAATGTCCGTGTTTTTTTCTTTGATGACTCATACAGGAAGAGCCATGATGTGGCTTCAGGGGGTATAGCACTCTATGATCCAGAGGGGGAGTTAGTATGCAAGAGAGGGTTCAAGTTGGATGTGCATAGTAACAATGAGGTTGAATATTCTACATTGGAAGCCGGATTACACATTTGTTTGAAGCATGGGATTAGAAGTTTGAGCATAAAAGGTGATGCCTTGTTAGTTGTGAAGCAAGTGTTGGGTGTTTGGAAGAGCAAGAACACTTCATTGAAGGAAACTTGTTTCAGAGTTAAAGGCCTTTTTTAAAAAAAATTGAAGCATGGAGTATTAGACACATTGAACATGTGCTAAATGGAGAGGAACATGAAGCAGCTCAAAGCATGATTGGGGAGCTATTTGTGTTGAGGACCAATCTACCTCTTTATCATGGACGAGAAAGTTTGGCTCAAGAAGAGGAGTTTTTGCTTAACTGGAATCATTTCGAAAGACATTCAGAAGTCTAAGAAGTATGATTTTGTGCGTAGAGCATACAGGTACAAATTGATTGGTGATGTCTTATACATGAAAGGGGTTGATCTCGTGTTGAGACGTGTACCTTGGTGGGAGGAGCTTTACAGAGTGTTGGAAGAGAATCATGAAGGCGCATGTGGCGGACATTTTGCTCTAAAGATCACCTTGCATAAGATCTTGCAAGAGGGGTATGTATGGCCTAGTTTGCACAAGAATGTTCACCATTGGTGTAGGTCTTGCAATAGGTGTCAAGAATTTGGGAGGAGAGTGTTGAATCCAGAGCTATGAAAAACCATTATGGCGTTTGATGTGTTTGAAAAGTGGGGGATTGATGCAATAGGCCCGTTACCTATCACAAGCAGGGGCAAAAGCTATATTTTGACTGCAGTGGACTATCTCTCTAGATGGGCAGAGACTATAGTAGTAAAAAAAATCACCGCAAAGGATGTGGCAAAATTTTTGTACAATGAAATATCTTGCAGGTTTGGGGTGCCATTGGAGCTACTTTCGGATAAGGGCCCCTACGATTTAGAGCTAAACTACTAGACTTCTTATGTGCAAAGATGAAGATTAGGCACCAGCATACCACTCCTTATTATCCCTAATGTAATGGCTTAAATGAAAGATTCAATGGTGAGTTGGTAAAAATTCTTTCTAAAGTGACAAAGCACCAAGGAAAGAATTGGGATTTGGAATTGCCTAGTGCATTATGGGCTTGCCGTTCTTCAGTGAAGACAGGTACAGGGTTTAGTCCATTTCATTTGGTATATGGAAAGGAAGCACTATTGCCTGTGGAAGTAGAGTTACCCACGGTCAAGATGCTAGATAAGTTGCTTGGGCCTCCTAGTGATGCATTCAAAGAGAGGCTCTTACAATTACAAGAGGTTCAGTTGGATAGGATGAGCGCATTGGAGCATTATGGGAAAATGCAAGATAGGGCTTTAGCAAAGATAAATGAAAAGGTCAAAAGTAAGGGTATCAAGAAACATGAATTGGTTTTGCGCTACAACAGTAAGCTAGACAACACCTTCCAAAAGAAGTTTCAAGTTAAGTGGGAAGGCCCTTTCAAGGTAGTGGAATGTTTTCCAAGTGGTACGTATCAGTTGGCTAACTTGGATGGGATTCTACATAAGTCAAGGGTAAATGGATTGCATCTTAAATTATATCATGCTAGGTTAATGATGGTGGAGCAAGATGAGCTGTATGTGGAGCAAGTAATGTTGGTGAGGGATGAGGAGACTTGTGGCGCGGCAAGTCTCATATCTCTTTTTGCTGTTGGTGATCAAGAATGATCTAACAGGCGAGGAGATGGGCTATGTTAGGATTTTTTTGGTAGAAGTGATTGCACATATGTACATACACATGCATGGTGCATCGAATAAAGAGTTTCCTATTCTTCAAAGCCAGGTGGTTATGTGGGGCCCACATGTGTACAAGTAGGGCAGGGTGTACATAGTGCATTGATTTTCATTATCACGAGTATCTGTGTGTTTTTCTATAATAAGAGGAGTTTGTGGCACGTAAAACTTCTTGAGAAGCTATCTGCGTGCCGATGACACGAGGTAAGCAGGTGCGTCAGATAGCATCGAGTGGCGTAAGGAGGTCAAATGGGATCAAGTCTTGCACGTGGGTAAGTAAAGACACAGCAAGGCTGTTTTGTTGTGATGAATTATGCAAAAGGTCATCATGAGGACCATATTTTGGGGCCACTTCACGTGGTGGCGGGATGCATTATTGAAAAAATTTGAGGGCCAGGTGTGCGGATGGATGCAGCAGGGTGAAAACTATGCACTACGAGGCCACTTTTTGGCATGTTCGGGGTCCGTTTGAGGTCAACTAAAAGGCAAAAGGTGCCCAAGTAATAAAGCTAAGTGTGGGAACTGAAAAACCAAAGAGAAGACCAAAAAACACGTGGAGAGAAGAGGAGGAAAAGCCACAACTGAGTTTTTGTTGTTTTTGGAGCATGTTTTGGCCATAAACTGCTCATCTGAGGTCGGATTTGAGCACTTTGACATTGTAGACTAGGGTTTTGGGACGTTCCGGACGCAATGGTGCTGTCCATTTTTCCAAATTCCTTTTTTTTTTTCTTTTTTGGCTGTGTAAGATTCTCCTATGAGCGAAGCCTCTGCTCCAATTTGTGATTGTATCTAGCATATTTTATCCATATTGTGTGAGCTATTTTCCCCATTGCTCTTGGTCCAAGATCAATAGTATCTAAACATCAAAAATTATCCTCTTTTGAGATGAAGTTTTTTGGGTGTGTGTGTGTGTGTGTGTGTGTCTGTGTGGAGTGGGAAAATGGATAGTTTCTCTCCTCTCACTCCATCTGCGTGTTTCCTATCTCGGTTAGGCGGGTTGTGTAAGCAGAGTGGTGCCCCATATTGTGTGTGTGTGTGTGTGTGTGTGTGTGTGTGTGTGTGTGTGTGTGTGTGTGTGTGTGTGTGTGTGTGTGTGTGTGTGTGTGTGTGTGTGTGTGTGTGTGTGTGTGTGTGTTATTCCAAGAGTGGTGTGTGTGTGTTATTCCAAGAGTGTCTGTTGGCTTATCATAGAGGCTTTGTGTGTGTTTCCAACCTGCTCACAACGTCACTCTGGGAGCCATTTGTCACTACAAAACAACATTCAATGAAATTACAACACCGTTGTTGAACACTTTGATCACTTTACCATAACTCAAACTAAACACTTCCATTCAAGAATACAAATTAAATAGGTACAACCAACCAATTTCACTTATAGATGCATCATGATTACAATATCTCTTCTCAAACAGCATGCATGAATGCATGTATGATCCATAACTAGCTCGACTGGTATCAAGATTTAGGCTATTCCAATTACCTTAAGCATTGGCTCTGATACCAGGTGAGAGATACCCCTCCCCGGGGGTCTATACACAAAGAGTTAGAAAAGCGTTTGCATAGAGGAGGAGTTCTCAGTGTCCAACCAAACATAGAGTTTCGGCCATGAGCTGGACTGCATCAAGAGGTACCTAGCCACTAGTGCTACCCCTGAATGGGTGTTATGAATGAAAGCGTACTCAAGAAAAAATATATCATTGTGGAGGGTTAATATATGTGTACACCGCATTGCGAGAGAGAGAGAGAGAGAGAGAGAGAGAGAGAGAGAGAGAGAGTAGTGGAGGGTGAAGTACAGTGCATAGAGACATGAGAGAATGGCCACAAAGAATCTTTAAATGCCCCATCTAAATAAAACAGGCAACCCTGTATTAATGCAACGACAAAATCTGGGTATACCATAACATCAAAAAAAGTTTATGACAAAATAACTAGCAGAGCAGTGGATTTTGTGTACCGATCAATCGGTCCACTCTCCATCCACATCCACACTACTACAGACAGAGATAAATTCACTTCGCTGGGAGCGAGCCAAAACACCTCCAACCTACCTGAGCCAGACACATAAGCTGAGACCGCTGATAAACCACTTTTGGTCTGTACAAACTAGTGCATATATACATGGTCATTTGTACAAAAGGATGTAAATACATGAATTTGGGAGATTTGAAAAGTGCATTTGAGTGTCAATCATGGTACAACATGTGCACATTGTAAATAGTCGTCCGTGTGTGCCGGAAGTCAGATACACGTACATGCCTGGATAGGGTATCGAAGCCCTGGATATGGTTCCAGATGTTATACTTTGGCTCTAGGTAATGTATTTGAGCTTTCTAGAATGTGAATAATGCAACTAAGAGGTGTGAGCACCCTCAACCGGCCCGAGAAGTTTGGGACGTGCATTAACTCTCTATTTACGGTGCTTGATCTGCGGCGATGTGTGCATCACCCTAGAAGTGTTCAAAAATGGAATTTGGGGATGTGTCAAAGTGTTTTGGGTATCAAGGATCAAGCGTGCAAAATTTGGTGAATTTTGGAGTCCGTTTGGGATTTTTCCCGCGAAAAATGCCCGCCAAGGGTCAAAATTGACCAAAACTGGGTAAAAAAGGATCAAAAAAAGGTGTGAAATGGCTTCAAATTGCCACATCACTCACGGTTCCGTGATGGTCCAGGATGAGGGAGAACTTTTGAAGAGCAATATGAGAACTTTCACCTCTCTGTGTGTGGGAGGAAGCAGGGTTCCTACAGGTGGTCTAGTGCAGTCCCATCGCGTTCTCGTCCTGTTTTCGAGTGTGTGGAGGAGTGAATGAGAGATTTCTCTCTTCAATTTTGCACTTGGAAGAGTCCATGGAAGCTCTGAGGTTTCCATGGATGTGTGTGTGAAAGGAATTGAGGGAAGAAGGTGCGGCTTTCTACAAGACTATGTGACCCTGTATTGGTGCCATTAGGGTTGGCGCTACTCCAAAGAGTCCAACAGAGTGGAGTTTGCTGAAGCTTTTACAATGGTTTGAGAGTGGCATTTTGTGGCTGGAGTTTTTGGGTTTTTGATGATTTTTCTTGTATATTTTGGTCACCATCAAGCGTGATTTCTAGTGTTGATCACCTCGACTCAGCTTGTAGTGTCTGCGGGCAGGCAAGGGCTTGTAGGTCGAGGCGTTTGGAGTTTGAATTGAGCTTGTGGGTAGAGTTTTTAGGGATATTTTGAGTGGTGGCGTGTGTGGGTTGGAATTCAAGTAAATTCCTTGTGTGGTGTTGAGTTGTCTGGGTGTGTGAGTGTGTGCACGACGTCTTTTGCTCCATCATCCTTTCGCGATCCCGCTGGGGAGCGGAAATTTGCCGGTTGTGCACCCAAGTGAAGTGGTTTTGCTGTGAAGTTTGAGCTTCATTGAAGAAAATTGGTGGTTTGGTTGAGGTTCAAGACTTCAATTTTTGTGGAGCTACTCACGCAAGGGAGAAGTGAATCCGAAGAGATGGGTTATAGTTGGCCAGTGTTCACAGGGAAGGAGGATGTGAAGGACTGGATTGCGGACTTCGAATGGCATACACTTGGTATGCACATTGTGAATGACGAAGCAAAGCTTCATGTATTTCCTCTTGCGCTCAAAGGAGAAGCTTGGGAGTGGTTTGAAGGTTTAGAGGAAGACAAAAAGCAAACATGAAAGCAGGTAAAGCTGGCAATTTTTGACAGGTTTCGAAAGAAACTAACCGCAACAGAAGCGACAACAAAATTGAGAGGTTTGCAGCAAGATGTTCATGCTAACTTTAAAGAGTTTTTGCAACACTTCAAAGGACTTTGGGTTCAATTAGAGGCGGCATCCCAAGTACCTCCAGGGGATTTCTTTAAAGTGCATCAGTTACGGATTGTCTCCATCCAAGGGTGAGGGAGAAGGTCGATCAAGAGGAGCCTGCTACATTTGAAAGAGCTGTGGAAATTGCCAAATCCAAGAGTAAGAAGATCAAGAGAAGGTGGGAGCAAGGCCTGACACATACTGAGCCAGTTGTGGTGCAACCAATGGTCCCTGTTGACAACGGATGATAGAGTGGAGCAAGTGGTTCAAGGTCCAGATCCCCTTACGGCCCTGGTTTTGCATGATCTTTCCGGTCAGATGCAAGAGTTAAGAATTAACATAATGAATAGGAACCAAAGAGAGGAGCGGCCAGCTGGGAGAGGTAGGGGACAAAGGCTACAAGGAAGATTCTACAATTGTGATGAAGAAGGTCACTACGCCCCTGATTGTCCTGAACCACCAAGAGAGAGAGGAGGGATATACCCCCTATATGGACGTGGTCGAGGAAGAATAGAAGAAAATCATCAAGAGCAGGCACTAGAAGCACCGTCGCCGCAACAACCACCACAACCGCTGCCTGCAAATGGAGAAGGTAGGGCTATTAACATCATTACCCTTGAGCATCAAGATGTGGATGTTTTGGCCAATAAGAGAGCTAGGCATGATAGGGAGAAAGAGACAGAAGAAGAGAGGGAAACAAGAGCAAGGAAAGCAAAGGCTAAGGTAGAAGACAAACCAAAAAGTAGCAAGAGGTGGCGAAGAAGGAAAATTGGTTCAAAGGACTACCTCCTTGGCCAAGGTGTTGAAGACTATGATATTGTCGAAGACATACGAAATCAAAAGGCAAATATATCTTTTGGTCGGTTGGTGGATTTGAATGCTAAATTGAGGAGGCAGTGGACCAAGTGTGTGAGTACGCGGCTTCCTTCCAAGAAGGAAAAGCGTCAAAGCATGGTGTCATCTTTGAGGGTTGGTCACCCTATGGATATGGTGCCAATAGTTGAAGCTATGCTGGGAAAGAAGACATAAGTGGAAGCATATGTGGATGGTGGTGCCCAGGTGTGTGTCATGACCGAGGCTATCATGAAGGAAGCAGGCGTTAAGATTTCAGTGAATGCTTCGATCCGTATGAGTATGGCCAACCACAAAAAGGCAAGGTGTTTTGTAATAGCTGAAGATGTGAAGATAAAAGTCGTGGGGATTGAGTGCTTGGTTGATTGCTACGTGATGCAAGCGGGTGAGAATGCATATCCAATCTTTTTAGGGAGGCCATGTCTTATAACCCTTGGTACTAAGCAGGATTGGGGCATGGGCTTGATCACCATCCCCAACAAAGAGAAAGGAAGGACCATTGTCTACAACATGAAGACACGCGAGAGCCGTACACAGCCCCTAGTGGACAAGCAAGATATGGATTCTACAGAAACCACTTCATACGATAGTGATGGTTTATCTACATCATCAGCAGAAAGTGTAGAGGAAGGCTTGATGCAATTATGTTCCTAATATTTTTGGGATAAGTTTTGAAAAGGAAGCATTGATGCATGATGTGACGGTCAAGAAGCAGGAGGATAGTCCAAAAGCAATTGTAGAGCCTGCCAAAGTAAACGCAAGGAGCATGCTAGGAGAGGACTTGATAGAAAAATAAAAGAAGGAGTATGAAGACATGTTTATGGAGTTTCCAAAGCTATTCGCCACTGAATATACAGAGTTGCAAGGAGCCAAGCCAAAGGTTCAAAAGAAGGCGCACAAAAGAAGCCACTTTTGGTCTGTACAAACTAGTGCGTATATACATGGTCATTTGTACAAAAGGATGTAAATACATGCATTTGGGAGATTTTCAAAGTGGTTTTGAGTTTCAATCATGGTGCAACATGTGCACATTGTAAATAGTCGTGCGTGTGTGCCGGCAGTCAGATACACGTACATGCCTCGATAGAGTATCGAAGCCTTGGATATGGTTCCAGATGTTATATTTTGGATCTAGGTAATGTGTTTGAGCTTTTAGAATGTGAACAATGCAACTAAGAGGTGTGAACCCTCGACCCGCCCGAGAAGTTTGGGACGTGCAGTAACTGTCTATTTACGGTGCTTGATCTGCGGTGATGTGTGCACCGCCCTAGAAGTGTTCAAAAATGGAATGTAGGGATGTGGCAAAGTGCTTTGGGTACCAAGGATCAAGAGTGCAAAATTTGGTGAATTTTGGAGTCCGTTTGGGGTTTTTCCCGCAAAAAATGCCCGTTAGGGGTCAAAACTGGGCAAAAAAGGGTCAAAAAATGGTGAAAAAAGGTGTGAAATGGCTTCAAATTGCCACATCACTCATGGTGCTGTGATGGTCCAGACTGAGGGAGAACTTTTGAAGAGAAATATGAGCACTTTCACCTCTCTATGTGTGGGAGGAAGCAGGGTTCCTACAAGTGGTCTAGTGCAGTCCCGTCGCGTTCGCGTCCTGTTTTTGAGTGTGTGGAGGAGTGAATGAGAGCTTTCTCTCTTCAATTTTGCACTTGGGAGAGTCTATGGAAGTTTTGAGTTTTCCATGGATGTGTGTGTGCAAAAAATTGTGGGAAGAAGGTGCGGCTTTCTGCAAGACTATGTGACCCTGTATCGGTGCCATTAGGGTTGGCGCTACTCCAAAGAGTCCAACAGAGTGGAGTTTGGTGAAGCTTTTGCAATGGTTTGAGAGTGTCCTTTTGTGGCTGGAGTTTTTGGGTTTTTGATGGTTTTTCTTGTATATTTTGGTCACCATCAAGTGTTGATTACCTCAACTCACCTTGTAGTTTCTGCAGGCAGGCAAGGGCTTGTAGGTCGAGGCGTTTGGAGTTTGAATTGAGCTTGTGGGTAGAGTTTTCATGGATATTTTGAGTGGTGGTGTGTGTGGGTTGGAATTCAAGTAAATTCCTTGTGTGGTGTTGAGTTGTCTGGGTGTGTGAGTGTGCGCACGGTGTCTTTTGCTCCATCACCGCTTAGCCTCCCTCCATGAACCCGAGCTCTGAAAGGATCCCAAGTACCAGTAGGTGGTAGGTTTTAACACCAGCCATAACAGTTTAGGTGACACGACTCTTCAATGCCCAGCTTCAGGTGTTTAGGCAAAGCCAAGGCACAATCCCTGACGTGTTAGCCATGTAGGTCATTCAACCCCCGATGCACTAACCGTGTAGATGAGCTTAACAAAAAGAAGAAGAAGGCAACACCCCCAATCCAATAAAGCCGCAGGTCAAGGATCCTTTAGTGTAAGGCTAATGAATATAGGTGATCCTAGTCTTGTAGCAACGCTGCCATGAGAAACATAACACATGAGTCCAATCAAAATAGCATTTTCCATATGCACAAACAATCTTTTCCAAACAGTCAGACTATACAGGGTCTTTACCCTCCATAAACCCCCGGGGGATTCACTCTATATACAAAATGAGACGCCACCTGCGAGCGGACAACTTTGATAAAACCCCTATATATGACCCATATTACGGAATATGACCCCCCTTTATATGCTTATATGACAATCAATGAAGAAAACTATCATATCCCTATCTTACATATAAAATTTAGGTCTCACATGATCTAATGGAGTAAAACGGTCAAACAAAGAGTTGTAGCATAGTGACTGGTAATGCACTAAGGAACCACTTCTATTGATAACTAGATGTACCCTCAATGTGTCTTAGTTTGACTTTCAAACTATGTGTCCAATCAACCTGCACTCTGGCTACTCACCAATTCTGACCCATCCAAAGGTGGTGTAAATCAACCCGTGACCTGCTCTAAATCAGCCCTTATCTATGACCGGCGATGCAAAACTAGATATGTGACCTAATAAAAAACTTTTCCTAAATTCATCCGAGTTCTAATGCACACGGTGACCAATCATTACAAGCATTCAACCCAGGTCAGGTCCCCCCTCCCAATAAATATGATACCCCCTCCCTTATTTTTCAGCTTGGGAGATAAATTATTGGGGGTCTGCCCCCTAACTTATATACTTTTGTAACTTGTAAGAAAACCCCCTCTCCTGCACTTACGTGGTGCAATAAGTTTTCCATGGTGAATCCTCGGGCATAAACCATCCAAATTACTTCATGATCTAATCCCAAAACCATAACCCATAGTTCAATCACATCACATGGGTGAGCACTCCACCTAACTTGGGTGAGGCACACATATCATGGTTGTAAAACTTTTGGCAGCATAACCATATCCAAAAAAAAAACCAAGAGTTACACTAGCTTCCACCATAAAATCACAACCATAATCCATGAGGGAATCTCAACCCTTAACCATAAACCATATCATATTGAACCAACTCCCACACTTGGAGTTTGACATATCCACTGCGGCCAATCGGAGTCCACACATATGACTCTTAAGACATGAGTTTTTCATGCATAAAATAAGTCTGACCAGAAACTAAACATGATATAAAAATCTAATTTTGACAACATCCAACCATGCAAAGCTGATGCATCACATCTGCACTTCACCTCTCTAGCATCTAGAGCTAGTTTTGACCTAGAAAGGTGGAAACAATCATAACCATGCATATAAGGTATCCACATCAATCGATAAGTTTCCATATATCATATGATAACATTCCATCACCATAAACATGATGCAAAATAGCTCCGACCTTTAAGTCGACCATAAACCATAACTTCACACATATGCAAAAAACAACTTTTTGACATTTTTCGGAGCATGTATAGCATACAAATGAAAGTATTTGACCTCAAACCAATGCATCAAGCTGAGCTCCATAATATATACTAGCACTCTATCACGTCACTTTACCCATAAGGTACTTACACAACAAACGGGTACCCGAAAAGAAAGCCACTTTAATCATATTTGCCTATGCGGTTCGGGTTGTCTAACCATATACCCTCACATAAGTTTATGGGCATCTAACAACTGAAATCAAATCACCAAACAAACCATAAATCATACATAAACAGCTCGGTCAACTCACGACATCATATGGTACTCCCCTCTGGTAACAACCGTACACGTGTAGGTAAAACCGGTTATGGAACGATTATTAACTCGCATTCCCAAGGTGATAATAGAGACCTAAATACATTTATCTTCAATTTTTATCAAAATTTTCAATTGGTTAAGTGGGTTTGCCTATCTGGTGAATCTATATAGTGGTTCTCCAAGGAGCCTAGAGTCAAAACAATTGACTAAGTGCAGTGGGCAGCAAGCTGTTTTTTTACCATATCTCTTAGCTTGTGGATGATTTTCATATGACACCAAAGAGAAAAAAATGTTCTAAATGATGTGTTCTATCTCTAGTATAAAGGGTTCAAATTGATTCATAATGGTTTGTAATTTATAGCCAAAACATGTTCCTACCGCTTTTATGACGTGAAACGAAAAGCGCTTTTAATGAACGCACGTGATCATAAAGGCATCGTATGCATAAATCAGTATGTTAAACATGATGAAATAATCATGGGGCAGCTTCATACGTACTCAGTTAATCCATTGGCATGCACTCGTATACAAAAAAACAATCACCGGGAGGTGACTACTCAGAAAAACGACATAGAGAGAGAGAGAGAGAGAGAGAGAGAGATGATGATGGCTATGGAGTTTAGAGCTTCTCCGTGCTTTAGAATCAAATAGGGATTGTCGGAAGGCTTCTTTCTTCGCTGCAAGAGAGCGGTGATGAGAGCTATGTAGAGGTATTCACCACGAGAGCTTCCGGACAGCGTGTACACCGTGAAACGAGAGAGGAGATAGTAAGCAAGTAGAGAGAGAGAATATCCTTCTTCTTCTTCTTCTTCTTCCCATATACGAGAGAAAAAAACTTATGGAGATGGTGATGACAAGCTTTTAGCACTCCGTATAATAGATATGTATAGCCTTGCAGTAGTAGATGCAAGAGACAGCACTGAAAATTGAACACTAAATAGAAATTTGTAGGCAAGTGCAGCAGGTCAGAGTGATGCCCAAGCCAGAAGGTAGCGCTAGTTTTTGAGCCAGGAATAGCTTCTTGATTTTGGAAAATTTCCTAAAAACATACCTTTGCTTTTGGTGATCAACTCTCCCACTTACCATTCAATTTGTATAGTAAAATTGACCAATTGAATAGTATTCGGCCAACTAATGGAACATTAGATAGACTATGCCGCACCGTAATGTCCCCACATAATTATGACTTCCCCGTACTGCCCCGACGTATTTACGATACCTGTGGTTATAAAAAGTATTCCCGTTGGTCCCATTTCTGCTCTGGGTGATCATTTTTAAATCCGACGGAGACTAAATTAATATTTTTATGTTTAGTTCATCATAAAAAGCACATTGCTTTTCAAAAGCACGAAAAGCTAAAAATAGCTTCTTCTTTTTTTTAAAGCAAAAATTTATAAAATTAAATCACGGGTTCCCCTTGTCCACTGGAATAAGAAAGCAGACTTGCAACACTAAAAATCATGAAAAGCTAAAAATAGCGTAAAAAGCACTTAAAAAGAAGATTTTTACAAAATTGAATCTTATATTCCCCAGAACACGTAGATTAAAGATCTGACCCTGCTTTTTGCAGAAAAGCTCCTAAAAGCATAAAAAGCATGAAAAAACTAAAATTGGCGATTTTTTCCAAAATTGCACCAAACGTCCGTCTCACCTACTGGAACATGGAAACGGCCTTGAGAACCTTCCAATACTCTCAAGCAAGCATTTTAAATTAAAATTTGACAAAATAGATATTGAAATCTATTTTTCTTATTTTTAGAAGAAATCCAAAAATTGGAGATCTTATAGTGGTCTCAACAAATGAGGCTGAGAACCCTAATTTCATTTACACACTGCCTTATATACCTAGAGTAAAAATATGCAATGTCTAGGTGCCCAAGGTCTTTAGGGCTCCACAACCTACTAAATCTGTAGCCTGCGCACACTAATTGACCTATTATTTAGAGCTTGGAACTCCCATTGAGACCGTAACCCATTACAAATTTTACAATGGCTTGAAATAAATCGAGAAATTACAATACATGGGCATTTTGGAAAATGTAAAAAATGTGTAACCCAATCTTCACCGCTTCTTTCTATTCATCTCCAATGTGAATCAAAAGGCTTGGGCCTATAGCAGCTTTTGTTAACTAACGTCACCTCAGTTAACATTCCCTCCTTCCAATTTTAGTGCCCGTCCTAGGGCACTATTGAGAAGTGTCTGTGGAAGCTGTGGAAGGTTTTTGGTTGGTTGTTAATGGGCTATCTTCATTTGTTGTTGAATTTTTTGATAAGGTTCATTCTATTGTAGCATGTTCATTGATCCAAATTTATTTTCGATATGAGAGATGATGTTACATTTGTCTATTGTAGTAGCTTATGATGAGGCTTTGTTTATTTATTTATTAAGAGTATGTACAAGGGAGGTAGAATGATGAGGATCTAAATAGGGTCTAATACCCGGATAACCAAAGGGAAAAATTCCAATGGAAAAAAAGTACCTTTGGTATACGCGCATTATTGGAGTACTTAATGATGAGGATCTAAATAGGGTCTAATACCCGGATAACCAAAGGGAAAATTTCCAATGGAAAAAAAGTACCTTTGGTATACGCGCATTATTGGAGTACTTATTAGCATGAAAAACATTAATGAAGTACTGAAGGGGTTATTTGTTGATGGATACAAAAAGAAGGTGGCAACAAATATGAGAGTAGTATGATAGATTATTTGTTGATGAAAATATTAATGAAGTACTGAAGGGATTATTTGTTGATGGATACAAAAAGAAGGTGGCAACAAATATGAGAGTAGTATGATAGAAAATTGGTTTTCCTGTTGTAGTCCACTCAACATGCATAGGTGGAAGCAAAAAAGTGTGAGAGTCTTTGTATGTGGAAGCATGAGAGAGGAGAGAGAAAGAGAGAGATACAAGACACAAAAACGTTTGTGTGTGGAAGAGGGGGTGATCATCCCCCCATTGACTACCAAAACAAGAAGACTCGTACAATGACTAGAAGATAATGAAATGTGTACCCCCTGACCCCATATATATGAGTGCCCCAAGGTGGGCGCCCAACTCAAGTGGGCGACCAGCGGTCCCAAACTGGGGTAGTCGAACAAGGTGCCACCTATGCTATGGGTAGCCATCTTGGAGACACTATTTGTACAAGGAAGTTCCCTAGACCTATGTGAAGCAGCAAAGTGGTGTAAATCTAACACCCCCTCTCATTAGATGATGCTGAGCCAACCGCGTGAAGCCGAAGATGTAAGGCAAATGATGAAGATGTCTGATGCAATGTCCATTGAACGACAATACTCCATGAGTGTAGCAACAGTCTGCAGTGTCGCAACCTATGAGGGATCTCTATGGTAAAGTGTCATCACAAGAAGTGTAGCAAGTTGGTGCATTTTACCAAATGAGCAGTGCTAGCCATACCCATTTGAATCTTGCCTTTCTTCTCAATTTTGGTGCATTGCAAGAAAAATCATCTTCATTTGCTACCCATTGACAATAACAGTCTCGGGTGTCCATGGTAAAGTGTCATCACAAGCAGTGTAGCAAAATACTATACTCTGCCAATACAGTGTGAAGATACCGTGTGAAGGTCTTGAACTTAGTTTAAAAAAACTCCTTGTCGTAAAAAGTGCCAAGCCAATAGACTTGCAAGTGTCTTGCCCAATAGGATATGTGGTGTCTGTAGTCAAACTGTCTGGAGAAAATGGGGAAGCCTAGGAAACATCATAAGAATGACTGGAAGCATAAATCTATAACCCAAGGTGGCCAGGTGGCTAAGCTTTGAAAAACTCCAAAAAGGCCAGACATAGAGATCTGCACCACAAACATCCTCCAAAACAAGGAAATCCAAACTAAGCAGTCTACAATGCAGAAGCTACCACAAGCTACAGCAGACACCGAGAGATCGCATAAACCACTACCGGATGGTGTCATGTAGGTAGGGTCATCCAAGATGAGGGGAAAGGCAAACTCAATAGTTTGCACTGTGAAGAGCCTCTAAGAAGAGGTGTGGTCAGACCAATCTATCTGCAGAATGATCATCTTGTATGAAGAAGGGAAGCCAAATTGAGAAGTCTACGCTGTGAAGATCCTTTGAGACCGCATGGACCACCACCATGGTGTCCTAGCAGGCAGTAACTTCATTCTTTGTGAAAAACACAAACCAAGAGGCTGCTATCCACCCGAAAATGCAACTGTGAGCTAATAAAAATGCTACTATTCAGCAATTTTTAGCGTGCTCATATGCTCGTGGCAGGGTTTGGAGTGGTGCAGAGGGTGTGGGGAGGGTTTATCTCTATGTACACAGCCATCAAAGGGCTGAAAACAGAGGAAAAATAGCAAGTATGTATGGCTGAAATCTACAGCAAATGAAGAGGATTCTCATCGACAATGCACCGGATTCAAAATCAAGAAGAAAGGCAAGATCCAAATGGGTATGGCTAGCGCTTCCCCTCTGCTGAAAAAATGATGCCTTGTTGTCCTAAAAATGTAGATCTTGTTGAAAACGTAGGTGGAGAAAAGGGTTTTCCATCAACAAAAATGTCCCAAAATTATCAATCCTTAGGAATGAACTACCTGGCTAGGGCATGGAAACACTCACACAATTAGTGATCTAATCATGGCAACACAAATGGTTGACTCTACAAGGTGAGCTTCTCGGCCTATGGAGGAGTGCAACATACTAATCGCAAGCACACACACATAAATCTATCGAGCACCATACTCCAATCAAACCTACATGCACACACAAGAGAAAGAGGGAAATCACACATGATTAGAGAGGGATTAACCACTAATTAGTTACAATCTAGCTAACCTAAGCATCCTTAGCAATCACAAGAAGCATGAGAGAGGCATAGTGAAAGAGAATTAAGCATTGATTAGAGTTAACCAAGTCGCATGAGCAAGGAGAAGCTCAAGGACTCCATAGCCACACACCTCAAGATCTCTCACCAAAGAGTGCTCTCGACAATTGAGCTTGAGAACCGTAATTTCTTTTACACATTGCCATATATACCTAGGGTAAAAATATGCAATGCACGGGCACCCAAGGCCTTTAGGGATCCACCACTTACTGAATCTACAACCTAGGCACACTAACTGACCTGTTGTTTACATCTTGGAGCTCGTATTAAGCCCATAACACATTAAAATGTTACAATGGCTTGAAACTCGAAAATTTACAATACGTGATCATTTTGGGAAAACGTTAAAAATGTGTAACTCCAATCTTTACTGCTTCTTTTTGTTGATCTTCGATGTGCATCCGTAAGGCTCATGCCTTTAGCATCTTCTGTTAACTGACGTTGACTCGGTTAACATGATGGCACTTTACCATGGATATCTCTCAAAGGTTGGGACACCCTAGACTGCACTCATGGAGTATTCTTCAATGGATATTGTAGTAAACATCTTCATCATTTGCTTCACATATTTGGCTTCATGCGGTTTGTTCAACATCCGGTCCTAAGAGGGGGTGTTAGACTTACACCACTCTCGTGATTCATAGAGGTCTACAGCATACTTGTATGGCTTGTATATATCCGGGCTGGCCACCCATGTATAGGTTTCACCTAATCAGACTATCAAAGCTCAAGATAAATTGATTACACAGTGTGTAAGAGTAGCCCCTCTCAGTCGTATGCTCCAAAACTCATAAAACCTTTTGATAATGATAATGTGTCCTTTCCCACTTACAAAAATAGGCTTTGTACCTAGGGCTTTCTTGGTTGTAAGAAATGAATAGCTATGGTGGGTGATAATTCAAGCACGCCATGGATGGAGAGAGAGAGAGAGAGAGAGAGAGAGAGAGAGAGAGAGAGAGAGAGAGAGAGAGATAAAGAGAGAGGGAATTTTCTACTATGTTGTACACAAACCAAAAAAAGGAGATATTTATTGATATGTGCAAAGCCTTGAAAATAGGAACGTACAAAGTAGATATTTTTGGGATTCATACCGGCTCAAGCATAGATCTTTTCTTCTAGCTCATATCATAGATGATATAGAGGAGGAAATTTAATCAAAGAGGGATTCACACCAAGAGGGAAAGTTAGGCTTACCCAACAATTGCCCGCATAAGCCTGAACTGGGGAATTTCATGCCAATCACTCAATATTGCAAATCTATATTTTAGTTGATAGGATCTCATGGATGCATCATGGTGGTTCTTACTAGATTTAACACATCACAGTTCCATAGGATACATCATGACAATTCTCAGAGGATTGGACACACATGGCGTTAGCAACAAGCTAACTCGGATAACATTTTTCAAAGATTTTATTGTAAAAACACTTATTATTTTGATAAATCGAGAATGTTGTAACTCCTAATTTCCAGATAAACAATGTAATTGATGAGCCGGGGCTACAAACTTCCAGATTGTATCAACATATCTTTAGTTAGAGCTCCGAGATTATTAGTTTTGACCAAAGAAACCTTCACTAAGGTATAAAACCAAGTTTTGTAGGTATTTTGTAAGTTTTTGGATAATAGAACACTGCGTGAGCTAACGGCGCTCACTTCTCTCCTTCTCGTGCTTCCTAATCCCTCCTCAGTTGTCACATTGCTTGTCATCTGTTGCATTTTAACCGCAGGTAAGAGCTCTACACGTTGACGTAAACATTTCATGGTAATTCATAACCTTTGGCATCGCCCACCCGCGGTCTAATCTCATCATAAGTAGGAATTTAAGCTTTAAAAAATCAAAAAATAATCATAGGCGGGGTACTGGGATATCATTGCTAAGCATTTAGATGCATTCTGGATCATAAACGACTAGGTCAAAAACTCACTACTAATAATAATCGTGATTTTTTCACTTGACCTAAAGTGAGATTTGATACCATAAGCATATGTTCTTAGGTCTTATAAACATGTCCTAGAAGTTTCGTAACATTTGGATGTCATTTGATGATGTAATGGTTATGATTTGTTTGTCGATTAGCGACTAGCTTTTGGTGATTTTGGTCATTTGAGTGTATCTTGAGTTAGATACAAGTTTTCTATTGTTTTCCAAGATATTGACAACCTCTTGTACCCTCTATTCACTAGTCGAGTCAGCTTCGTCCCATGGATTGAAAATTATGTTCATGGTTCTTGCTATGTCTACAATAAGATAGGAGTGAGGTTACAAACCCGTCCCACATTTTGCGTTGTTGTCGGGGAGCGAAGAGACCTAAACTAGGGAAAACATGAGCGTCTTGTGTAGTTGTCCTTTTACTTTCTCTAGGATCACGTAGAGTCAAAACTTTCTTTTTAAAACCGCATAGCTTAAGATTGTCATCTTTTGCTGTGTAGAGGTAGCTTAGATGCAAGTGTACTTGCTAAGTACCTTTTAGGATTGTAGGATTCTAGATCTAGATTAGGATTTTGAGAATGGTTGATGGACGAGACAAGTCTTAAGATCAAGGCTTAAAAAACTTTCTTTTTAAAAAAAAAAAAACGAGTTTTTGTGGATACTTTCCACAACTCCATTGCAATAGAACCTTGGAATAGGGTAAGTAGAATCGGAGGTGGGATCTTAGAACGTTGCTCTCTCCAGAAGAATCAATTGTGAGTTGTTTATGTGAAGCTGCAAAATTTCAGGTCAACGGCTTGAAACAGCACCAAAAGACTGTCAACCATTGAATATGGCTGGAGATTATGCTTTAAAAGTTGTATGAACCAATGGGTAAGCTTAAGGACGTATTTGAGGTAAATTTTCAAGATTTTTCAAAAACTCAAATTATTTACTTTTTCTTGATATTTTAGGCCAAATTAAGTTTTGACTTGATTTAGAGGCTTAAAATAGATCATAAAAAGACTTTCCACTGAAAAAGTTGAAAAAAGTGTTCATTTTGGGCCAAAAGTAAATAATCACGATTATTTACTTTCATCTCAAAAGTGACCAAGGTTGATATCAGAGACTCTATTCATGTGTACAAACATCTTTTGTAAAGTCCCATAGAACTTGGATCACCAAACTGACCAAAAGTGACCAAGGTTGATACCAGAGACTCTATTCATGTGTACAAACATCTTTTGTAAACGCCCATAGAAGTTGGATCACCAAACTGACCAAAACTTTGATAAAAACCGAAATTTGTACTGATTGTCGAGAACTTAAGTGTGACTTGGGAAAATCTTGTTCAAACTTAATGGAACTTGACTGAGAGCTTATATTAAAGTGTTAGACAAGTGTACATGCTCTGTTGACCAAAAAGATGCAAAAATTTGCCAAAAGTAAATAATCACAATTATTTACTTTTGTCCCATTTCTCAACGTTTTTTACCAACCCAACATACCACTAGTTTTAGCATGTTATATTGAGCCCACATATCAAATTTGGATCATTGAAGTGAAATTTGTGGCCAAATTTATAAAGTCAGTCTGCAGATACAAATTGTTGACCAATTGATTATCCAGACTTGATGAAACTTGGCTAGGGGGCTTAAGTTGAGCTACTTAACCATTCTGTGTCAACATTGTGGCAAAAAGTTATACAAAAATACCATAAGTAAATAATCATGATTATTTACATCTGCTATAAAATTGGCCATTTTTACACATTTGAGCATACCTCAAGGACAAGCATATCAAGTAGATTCCACAAATCAAATTTGGTGAAATTTGGATCACAAAAGTGAGACTTAAGCCAATTTCTCAAAAACTAAGTCTGTGGACATGAAACAGTTGATAACTTAGACAAATTTTGTTCAAACTCAGTAAAACTTGTCCAGAGACCACAACGAAAAAGTGAAAAAATTTAAGAAAAGTAAATAATCATGATTATTTACTTCTGAGACACAGAGATAGAATTTTGGACTTTTGAGCTTGTACAGTGTTCAAACAACATAATATAATGCCATGGTCAATTTTGGGTTCAATAAAATCCAAATTAGTACATGTTCACTCACTTTTCAGGTTGCACATTAGTCCTTCGACTTTTTGCAAAAGTAGAATCCGAAAGTCTCAATTGTTGACTCACTTAGCTCAAATTGAAGTGATACATATAGATCAATCACGATAGCTAGCAAAAATTATACAGTCTTTGTGAAAGAATAGCTAACTTGATTAAAACTGATACAGGAATCAGGTTGCAGACAAGGAATTGAAAGCTTGACAGGAGTTGCACTCGAGTCAATTGGAAGAAACTGATAACAAGTCTATTCGGCGGTACTCTATTCAGGGCTTAACCAATATATATGAACCTTAGATCTGGTCATATACTAGCAAATCAAGGAATATTTGGAGAGACTGCTAGTAGAGTGTCCATCAAAGAGAGTGTGAATCAAGGTGATCATTTGGACACTATCTTTGAAGAAGTCTCAGACACTTTTTCAGAATCAATATCTGAAATGTCTTCCTATTTGACTCATTTAGGAATCGAAACAACAGTGCGATATAAGCACATACTCACCTTTTATAATAATAATGGCTATGGAGCTCAGGTCTACCTGGATCCTAATGAAGAGTATGCCATTTGCATTGATGACCATGACATAGAGTTTGAAGAGGAAATCAGGGCAAACAAACAAGGGAAAATGTATATGGATAAGAACAGGACTCGGTATTTAAATGTTCAAAACCTTGATGTGATAGACAATATGGGGTTACAAGTGAATACCATAATTTTAGTTATGGGAGCAAAAAAAGGTCCACCAGCTTTAGAATTCAAGGGATACGATCAAGTTGATCTGAAACCTTTGAAATGGCTTAGCACGGATAATCCTAGGATCGGAGTCTATTGTTGGGAGGATAGAAAATCAAGGATCTTCTATGGACTTCTCATGCTAAATCAGGATAACTAACACCCATGAAGATCATCTATATCTTCAAAATCAAAGACAAGGGTTCAACAGATCTACCAACCTATCTATTTAGGGATTGTTATATCAATAACTTTGTTATGATGAGTCGTGAGGAGGTGGAACAAACCAAATACCAAGGGTACTCCATAAAAGATTGGATATTGGGCCAAGGACCAGAAACTATTCCAAGGGAGAAACTCCGTGAGAGATCTTTTGGGAGCAATGTTAAAAAGCCCGAACCTACCTCATTGTCGCAAAGAAAACTGCGTGACACTAAGGCCAATCCAGAGCTACATGAGTCACTATTTCCAGCAGATTGGTTTGAAGGACTCGGGACAGGACCAACTACTAGGAGACCTGGAGTTGAACCAAATAGACGTGTCAGACCATCTGATTTTCAAAAATGGGTTAAAAAATATAGTGGATCTGAGGATCTATACGACCGCCTAGCAAGCTTTAAGCAAGTGCTAAGAACAGAACGCATATTTGATTTCCATACTCAATTTAAGTGATTTGGAATGACATTAGAAGGAAAAGCACTGACATGGTTCCAAAACATTCCACTGAGGTCAATCATGGATTTAAATACATTAGCTCAAGGATTTGTAGCTGCATGTTCCAAAACAGGAATGAAACATAATACGGTAGTTCAAATCTATAGCTTCAAATAGAAACAAGGTGAGTCTATTAGGGATTGTGCAACTAGAATGAAGAAATAGATTGCAAGATGCCCAGAGCTAGAAATACCTGCAGAAGAAATATTAGTATCATTGTTTCTAGAGGGGCTGCTAAACAAAGAACTTCATGCTATATTGTATAGCAAGAAACATATGACCCTAGAAGAGTGTGTATTAGATTCCATTGACTTGGGAGAAAATTATGATATTTTTAATGAAGAAGATGTCCCTAATGATAATCAAAGTGAGAAAACAACATCCACCAAACCAACACAAGTGGGAACGGTTGCTGCAACACCACTTACAGTCATAGAAGACATGCTCAAAAGGATGAATGAAATGATGAATAACATACAAAAAGCACCTATGAGAGGACCAGGGCAACGGATAACTCAACAAGGACAACCAATTAGGCCACAAAAATGGTGTGCAATCGAGGGTAAATGGACCAACCATGAGACCAATGAGTGCTATTACCGACCAAAGTACGAGAGTAGTATCATTCACATCCACCACCGATGGAAGAACCCGTGACTTATACTACACCAGAGCTTGCACTGATGTACTATGTAGCTAATCAAGGTGTTAGAACTCCTATGGTAAGACCCATGATTAAGCCAAGAACTAGAAACTGTCATAACTGTGGTGCAAATATTGGAAAAATGAATGCCCAGATCTAGACAAGAACATTAAGTTAGTGGAAGCTTTTCGTATACAATGTTGCAAAAAGGGAGGACACTTCCCTGAAGATTGTCCAAAAAATCCTTTAAACAAGGGTAATGCAGTAGTGAACATAGTCCAAGTGATGCCAAGCCTAGTTCATTAGAGAGTGAACCTATTGTTACAATCAAGGTAATCACCAGAGCCTAGGCTAGAAAAAAGAAACATTACTCCTCTTATGACTCGGAGAATAATAAAATTTCCTCTCAAAAGACCAAGAGAAGAAGAAGCCAGAGATATGAGATAAGAAAACAGAAACAAATGGCTGAAATCAAGGAGAAAGCCAAGAAACTATTCCAAGAAAAAGTGAAAGAAACTTGAAGTGAAATCAAGGAAACCACGGTGAAATCTGGAGGATCAATTTTGGTACACAAAATTGTTGAGCCAATCAAAGCAGCCTTGGAAGCTTACCAAGTGAGACTTAAAGTAGGCCAAAACATGAAAAACGAATGGAAAAACTATCCTTCTCTAGATATGGAGGCAGCTAAGCTTGAAGCTTGTCAAAATCTGGTAAGAATTACTCAAGAGATGCTGGAAAAACAAAAACCCAAGCTCGAGAGTATAAAAAAACCTGAGGAGCTTGTGATAGAAACCAGTAAAGAGAAATCGAAGTGGTGGTAGAATCCCACCTTGAAACTAAAGAGCCAGCACTCATAGTGCCTAACAGTAAAGATGCCTTAGATGGAATTATGTTCATAGAAGAAGACTGGGTAGGACATTTATGGAATTCTGTTCATAGAAGAAGACTGGGTAGGACATTAATGGGAAAAAGTGAGAGAGATGAATGATGGGAGCCTAAATTTGAGGTCAGCTCCTATAGAGAAAGTTTGGTTAGACAATCTATCTCCTGATATGGACATGGATGTACAATCCTTGTATGGGGATTGCGGCTCTAAAGCTTCAGGAATGTCTAAACCAATGACTCTAAAAACACTACCCTCTTACTTGGGAGATAACAAAGACGAATCCATAGTGTGTAAAACCACTTAGATAAAAAGAGCGGAACAGACTCTAGAGGTAGACAACATCCATTCAATCATGTGTACACCCATTCAATGCACTCTTACTTTAGGAGAATTGTTAAAATCGGACCATATTTATGAAATGATCTATAAGAAACTCTAGAGAAAGTTTTGTCCGATTTTGTCATTGAAATTGTCAATTTTGTCTATTTGAGCTGTTTTTAGCATATTCTAGCCAGATCACACACACAGATCTTGTTTGACACGAATTTTGATTTTGGGTCTATGATTTTCCAGATTACACGTTTTAGAGCTGTTTCACGTGCAATATTGCATTCTGGCTTGATTTGATCGTAGAGTCTTACGATTGACCATATTTGACGTCGACTTGCAATAGAGATTCGTTTGGCCTTGATATTGACCAAATTTAGCTAGTTAGAGCATGTTCACACACGAGATCTCGATTTGGCTGCTTTTGGCTATTCTTAGCACACTGACGTGCGATTAGAGCTCGATTTGGTTACTAAACCTACATTTGGCTACAACTTTGACGGAGTGATCAGTTTTAGAGCCACAAAAGGGCAGAAAGTGCTAGAAAAACCCAGAAAAGCAAATATAGAAACGCCGGGGAAATCTCATACCGAGCAAACAACGAAAAGCCAGAAACAACAGAAAATCACTATAAAAAGAAAAACGAGAAGTGCGAAAATAGTTTTGGTGATCATTCAAGCTGAGGTCATCACAGATCTGGACATTGTTCCCACAGTTCAGACAAAGAATGCCAGGGACTAAAAGTCATTGTGCAAACCGAAATTGGCAAGTGCAAGCAATTGCATTGCAAATTGAGCTTCTAATCGGACGAACAGTGGCACAATTCACATATGATTGCAGATTAGGCTAGTACGAGCAGCAGAAATTCTGCTAATCAATACGAAAATCTACTAGGAGACGGTTTTTTACAAAACCAACCGACATGGACTCAAATCGATCCGAGAGTTCAAGTACAACAGAGCAAGCCAAAAGCAGTGGGTGCACAAGTGCAACTGCAACCGGCCAAATTTTACAACTATATGGCTACAATGGAGACAAAGTCTTATATGCAGATTCAAAAGGCCATAGATACTTGATGAGCAGTAAAAGCAGCACAGGAGCCAAGATCCTATTGATCAAAGTAAAGCCCGATTCAGAAAACTCCCAGATGTTCACAACTTCAGTGGAGCCAGGTATTGCAAACTCAAAGATGAAGTGCAGATAGAAGTGCAAAAAATCAACCCAAGTGTTTATCTAGAAATCTGCACAAGCCCGTAAAGCATCTATTTGGTGCATATGCAATCAGGGTCATTGTACATGGATTACAGTGGGGTCAAATCTATAGTCGAGAGACAGTAATGGAAGATCCAACAGATCAGTCAATAGAAGCCAGTCTAATTGGAGAATCAAGTCAAAGACAGTACAAAGGTCAAGATGGAGTAGTCTATAGCTTGATGCTCAGTGTTTTGAAAGAAGATGCCGACAATTTGGCAAGCACAAAAACAGAAACTTCTCAGCAAGAGCTTGACATGATAGAGCCGGTTGAAATACCACCAGTCATGGTGTATTGCTTAGATTGTGGATGAAAAGGTGGACATTTTGCTAAAGATTGTCCAAGAAATCCTGTCAACAAAGATACATCAACTGCCAAGCAAGGTACAGAGAAAATTGGAAATGTGAATCTCAATGTAAGTGCATTTAACTCATTGCTTTTAATGCAATCAGATGATTCTGCATTACCATTAGAAGCACCAATAAAAGCATTGCAAGTTCAAAATGAGCATAAAGATGCACAGGCACCTGAAAAGCTTAAAATTTATTCTTTGAACAACAAATTCTTGCATGAATTTAGTAAAGGTGTCGAGACCAAAGGTTGAAAAGACTGTTAGGTTTGCAAATGATTCTTCATCCACTGCCACAAGTGTGCTATCATTCACAAGTCTAAGGGACATAAACAGAATGATGTTAGCATTGTATGGCACCCATAATTCATATGCACACTATGTAGACCAAAAAGGTCAACCAGTGTTTGAACGGCCCACATACTAGCTCATAGAAGTGAGTCCAATGCTAGATCAAAAAGGATGGTTCATTTCAGAGGAAAGAATCTATTATAGCCCATCCTCTCTAGAGTTGAAGGATATTATCAGAGTAAACTCAGAAGTTTATTCAGAGCCAAACTCTCCTCCATCGAAAATCAAGCTTCGATGTTGTGTACCAAACAAACATATACTTTGACCAAAACAGTCGTAGATATAGATGGGAGTCTAGCATCTATGATGCATTGGGTCCTAAAACCACAGAAGCTCAAATCATAGGAGACCCATGGGATAGACAATATCAGGGCAAAGATAATGCTATCTACAGCTTAACTTGGGGAATCATTTGTCATGTTTCACAAAGATACATAGGAAACTATGTAGAAGGTTTGCAGATGCCAAATGTCAACAGTGCTACCCAAAGTGTGCCTTCACAGTCCCAAAAGGTGAGACTAAATCAGAGCCAATCAGATTCAACCAATTTTGAACTCTTACAATGAAGCAAGCTATAGTGATCACCCTAGAAAGGGGAGAGCTGTAAATCCATCAAGCTCAGCTCTAATACCAAGAAATGCTACACCAGTTAGAAGCCCTACAGATTCTAGTCAACAGACCACTTCAAGGCAGAAACCACTGAAAGATCATATGGTTGTTGGAAGTTTCCAACTGACCCAGATTTCATCAGAGTCTACAGATAAATGCTTATATGAAGATCATCAAGTACAGAAGTTTCACTGATCTCCACGAATCAGAGTCAAAAGCCGACAAATCCAATAGTGTTCAAAAAGTTACATGTGATCAAGCTCACATATGCATATCAAGATGCACATGGTAACGAATATCAGCTAGGTCATGACCTTGTACAAACCCATATGGATGGCCCGACTGAAGTCAAAGACTATCTGAGGATGATGCAAAGTCTTAAGATTCCAAGATAGGTGATAGAAAAGTCAAAAGAGAATAGGAGCTAAAGTCCAAAAAGCTACACAAAGGTCACCACCAAAATCTCCTCCGAAGAGACAGATTCTGCCAGAAAGTACAATGGATCTATTAAGGTGAAAGGTTACTCAGATGCAGGTAGACAATGCTCAACAATTTCAAAAAATTACAGTATCACAGCCAATGGAATCAACCTCGATTACAGGTGATCAAAGCAAAGAAGTTGAAGATAAAGCTCAACCACAGGACACTGCCACAACAAAAGTAGTCAATTCAAACACGAATCTTGAGAAGGTCAAGTGCAACATTGCTGGTGAAAATGAAGAAAAGATGTCAAGTGAAGTAGAGCTAGATTTTCAACTAGATAAGAACCTCATGTCTTTTTGCACTTGGAAAAGATGTGGACAACCACAACTGGAAGATGCTCCTGATTTTGTGAGCATATCAAGAAACAAACGAGCAAAATGCTGGGAAATCATCTCCACAACCATTGAAGTAATTTCACAGATAATCATAGCTCAATTCTATGTGATCACAGCAAAAGATATGCTAGAAGACATCATAATGGGAATGCCAATGGCTCAGAATATGTTAGTGACAAAGAACAAACAAGAAGGAGTCATCAGAGACAACAAATAATGAAGACCAAGACTGGTCACCCACGAACGACAACACAAAGTCCTCAAGCACAAATAAAATGGAGACTGATGCCAAAGAAAATCTTATTGAAGAAGATTCATCTCCTTGGAGCATAACTTCAAAAGAGCTTAAAGCAAACCAAGCAATAGCAAGTGCAGATCAAACAGAGCAAAGAGAAACCACAATAGCTATTGAGAAAAGAATACCACCAAAGCCATAAGTTAAGAAGAACAGGGTTGCAGACAATCAAGAAGCACCAGGAAGTCCAAAGCTCAGTCATTCATTGCCAGCAGAATCAGTTGTTATAAGTTTGAGTGCAACAAAAAGTCTCAAGCTACCCTCCATAGAGACACAGTTAGATCAAGATGAGACCATGGCAAAAGCTAGACAAAGATCTTCAATAGAACGAGATATGCCAGATTCATAGTTGCAAAATTCACAAGGATCTAAGACAAATCTTGCAGAAAAAGGTAAAGCTAAAGTGGACCCTCCACCGACTAGCAAAGAAGTTGTGATATCGTATGCCTCTACATCAAAGAATCTTAATGGATTGGATTCTTCAAGCGATTCAAGCTTTCAAAATTTCAAGTCAACTGCTAACTCAACTAAAACCTCTAAGGAGACACCTAGAAAAGCAAAGATATTTCAGCCAAAGTACTCAAGGAAGCAAAGGAAATCCAAGCAAGTGTTTGTTCAGAGAAGTTTAGTCAAAGTCAATGATGCGGTTTGGATTGAAGAAAAAAAATCCACACAGAAAGACAAACACGTGGGATGGATAGCTTCACAATGGAGCTTAAAGGAACAAGAGTACTATCAAGGTAACAGAAAGATATGGGTACCAAAACCTTAGGTACGGGTATATGAAGTGAACTCAAGTCGCTCCCAAGAAAAAAGGCCCACAAGGTATCAACCTTGACAATATCCTAGGATACCTGAGATGCAGGTATGCAACAAAACAACATGGAAAGATGTTAAAGTCAACCACAACTCTCAAGAGGATACAGAAAACAGACGGATCTCAAAGAATGTTCCTTTTAGACAAGGTTTCTACATAGGCTATACAAATATTTGGCTACCAGTCAACCACAAGCCAACTACAACTACATCAGACCTGCATGAATATCTCAAGAAATCAACAAGACCTAGAGCTAAACACAGTCGACAATGGAGTTACAAAGGTCCTCCAGAGATTTGGATTCCTAAGTCTTCCAATGCTCCTAGTCAAAAATCAAATGTCAACGATCAACAGAGGCCCACAACAACATCAAAGACTCCTATCAATAGGCCTATTTGGAAAATCAAACATATAATGGAGTCTTCACAGTCAAAGAAGGACGACCCAACCAACACGAATGCAGATTCAAAGATGATAAAACAGGTATGGCAAAAGAAACCTTCAATGCCAACTTGGTCCTTCACTAATCCTCCTTTTGAGGATTAAAGCTTACTTTTACCTGAAGAAATGTTTGTAGTAAGCACAAGAATGTAGAAAGTCAAGTCACCAAGGTGCAAAAAGCACTCTTTGGCATAGTCAGAGTCGGGCTTCTGAGCCATAAAATGAGCAAATCATTAGTCCCAAAGTTCAAGTCATATTAAACTATGTACTAAGAGTCATAGTTATTAGGCTTACGCTCAAGATGGAAGAGTTGAGTATATCTAAATTCATGTTGCTCATGCTAGATGAGATGAGCATAAGAGTCGAAGTCTATTAACTTACAATTGGTGGAGTGTCGTAGAGTCCAACACTCACGCACAGTGCACAATAAGATGAGAGCACATATCCTCGTCAAAGAAAACCATTCTTAAAGGGGTGCCAGCTTGCAAAGCCATGTCATATGCTTTTATAGCTACACCATCTTTCTAAAGAACCCCTCAGAATCTTTCTTGCACAGCATGTTGTTTTCCATGCATTTCTATGTATGCATAAATAGGATGTCCCACCATTGGACATATGCATTAGACACTCTTTTTTGCTTCCACTTATGCACCTTGAGTGGACTACAACAGGCAAACCAATGTTCCATCATGCTAACCTCTCATGTTTGCTGCCTTTTCAATTCCATATCTATCAGCAAATAATCCCTTCAATACTTTATTAATATTTCCCATGCTAATAAGTACTCCAATAATGCTCTTATCCCAAAGGCACTTTTTTCCCACTGGGTTTTTTTTCTTTGGTCATCCAGGTATTAGACCCTAATTTAGAACCTCATCATTCTACTTCCCTTGTACATACCTTTCATAAATAAACATCAACCTCATCATTATGCTATTACAACGGACAAATGCAACATCATCTTTCATCAGACATATTCGGACCAATGAAGATGTTGCAGCAGATTGAACCTCATCAACAAACCCAACGACAAATGAAGAACCTCATCTACAAATTCAATGACAAATGAAGACAACCAGCCCATCAACAACCAATCAAAAATCTTCCATAGCCTCCACGGACACCTTTCAATAGTGCCCGAGGACGGGCACTAAAATAGGAAGGGGGGGATGTTAACTGATTCAATGTCAGTTAACAGAAGCTACTAAAGATCGAAGACGTACGAATGCACATCCAGGATGAATGCAAAGAAGCACTAAAGATTGGAGTTACACATTTTCTATGTTTTCCCAAAATGGTCACACATTGTAAATTCCTGATTTATTTCAAGCCATCGTAATATTTTAATGTGTTACGGGCTCAATGGGAGTTCCAAGTTGTAAAGAATAGGTCACTTACTATGCCTAGGTTGCAGATTGAGTAAGTGGTGAGCCCTAAAGGCCTTGGGCGCCCGGACATTGCATATTTTTAACCTAGGTATATAAGGCAGTGTGTAAAAGAAATTAAGGTTCTCAAGTCATTTGTGGAGAGCACTCTTTGGCGAGAGCTCTTGAGGTGTGTGGCTATGGAGTCCTTGAGCTTGTCCTTGCTCATGAGACTTGATTAACACTGATCAATGATTCATTCTCTCTCACTATGCCTCTCTCTTACTTCTTATGATTGCCTATGATGCTTAGATTAACTAGATCTTAACTAATTAGTGGTTAATCCCTCTCTAATCTTGTGTGATTTCCCTCTTTTACTTGTGTGTGCATGTAGGTTTGATTGGAGTGTGGTGCTCAATAGATCTATGTGTGTGTGCTTGCAATTAGTGAATTGCATGATAGGATTAGTGTTGTGTGCATCTTGCAATTGTAGTGTGTGTGATTGGGTTGATTCGAGGTGAAAAGAAGTGGATATGGAGATTTACCTTCATTGTGGCTTAGCTCCTCCATAGGCCGAGAAGCTCACCTCATAGAGTTAGCCATTTGTGTTTCCACGATTAGCTCACTAACCGTGTGAGTGTTTCCATGCCCTAGCCGGGTAGCTCATCCCTCCAGATTGATAATTTTGTCGGTCATTGGAGCTATTGCAATGATGGGACCCCCAATAGTCTCCAATTGTGGTGGTACCCAAGAAAAATGGAAAATTAAGAGTGTGTGTCAATCTCAAGAAAGTGAATGCAGCTACCGTTAGAGACAACTTTCCTCTTCCAATCTATGAGCATGTTTTAGAATGAGTTGCCGAAAAATAATCTTATAGCTTTTTAGATGACTTTCGGGATACAATCAACTTTTGGTTGACCCCAAAGATGAGCATAAAACTACCTTTGCCACTGAATGGGGTATTTTTTCCTATTGGTTATGCCTTTTGGGTTAGCTAATGCTCTTGCCACCTTTCAAAGATTGATGAGCCATGATTTTTTTTTTCCGAGAAAAAGATCCTTCTATTAGTTAATGAAAACTGCCCATAGGGCTACAACCACCTCTGCAAGAGAGGGCTACAACAAGCATGATGGGGAGACTCTCCCAATGAAAAAACAACATATATACAATGGGGCTAACTCAAGAGATGGGAGGAGGGAAAAGCCACATAGGTGGACAGTAGTGCCATCTGAGCACCCCCTGGACTATGGTGTAGAAAGGCCCAGGGCGCCAGAGTCGAAGGAAAGCCTTGCAGCACTCCCGCATGCGGTCGGAGCTGCCCTGTAGTCCCTCAAGCTGTCCTCTGAGAGTATGGATCAGCTCTAGCCAAAAGTCACGAACAGTCTCTACTGGTGGCATAGGGAGAGCCTCAAAGATGCGGAAACAGCGGGCCCGCCAGATGAACCAAAGTGTCAGGCCACTTATGAGCTCCCAACACTCCTCTCTCTCACTGCACCACTCAAGTGGAGTAAGCTCTGTAGCACGCTGGAGTGTAGGTCGCCCCCCCTGTATCACTATCATCCTGCTGGTGGAAGATATCTCAAACTGAAGTGCCGGGCCCGTGAGGGTGGACCAAGCCGCTGCCCCCCAAGTGTACTGACGAGCCGTGGAGAGAGCAAGCATCAGCCGAAGAACTCGTAGCCACACGTGTTGGGCCGAGGGGCAGTCCCAAAGACAGTGACACTGACTCTCCACCAAATGGTCACAAGCTGCACATGTGGTCGAGAGACCACTATGCACAAGCCATCTCCCTACTGCTGTGCCTCTATGTGCGACCAGACAAACCTGTGAACTCTAGCCAGTCACCTTGAGAGCGCGTTGGACCAGCTGCCATGGGACCCCAAGAAACATGAGGCCAACTCCCAACCAAGTGTCCTCTCTGAGTGCTAACCATGGGGTTCCAAATGAGGGGCTGCCGTAGGCGCTCCTCTGTGCACGTCGGCTGTCTCTTCTCTAGGCTACGCCGTAAGAGCTCCCAAGATCGAAGCAAACTCACAGCAAATCGTTCCTCCAGTCTCCTACTCAAACCAACTCGGCACAGCTTTGTAAAGATCCATCTGGTCGAAGGTTGCCAAGGGCCTCCTAACTGAGGCACCCTGGCAGGAAGCCTCCGCAGCAAGAACTCCTTCCAAGGCTCCTCACCTGGAAGAAGTCCTCTGACGACAAACTTCCCAAGAAGGGATCTGCTCTGCTGTGCTGGATCAATGATCCCAAGCCCTCCCTGAGAACAAAGAAGTGTGATGACCGAACAAGCCACCTTGGCTCGGGCAATCTGAGTGTCGCGACTTGACCAAAGTAAGTTCCTGATCAGCCTCTCTACCTGGCTGATACAAGAACTCAAGAAGATCCAGCAAGAAGTGATGTACCACATAGTCTCCAACAACACCTGGTTGGCAACTACTACTCTACCAGCCAGCGAAAGTCGTACTGAGCTCCAATGTAACAGCTTTCTCCTGATGGACAAGAGAAGAGGAGCAATCTGCTGCTCGAGGGACAAGTCCAAACCAACCTGACAACCCAAGTACCGAACTGCAGTCCCTGGAGGAATCCACCTAAAACCCTCTCCTGGCATCCAATCTGGCACACGAGCACTGCCAACCAAGAAAGACACTGTCTTTCTCCAGTTGATCAGTGCGCTCGATGCACGGCAGAAGGTCTCCAAAGCCTGCTCACATCTGTGTAAATTGGCCTCCTGGCCCTCTAAGTACAAGGCCGAGTCGTCGGCAAACTCAACGTCCAGAAGCTCATCTCCCCGTATAGGGAGTGCTAAGCCCCTCAGACCAACCTGTTGTGACACAAAAAATCTGCTCATCGCCTTCGCATAGAACAGAAAGAGAAAGGGGCAAGAGGACAATCCTGTCTGACCGATCGTGTGAGCATGAAGCGCCCACCTCTACCTCCTGCCAAAAGCACCTGACTGTGAGCCTGTCTCTACAAAGCTGACACCCCTCTGATCCAAGCATCTGAGAAGCCCATCCTATGTAGCGTGCCCTCTAGAAAGTCCCAGTCAACTCTGTCGTATGCCTTCTCAAAATCGAGAAGAAGAATCACAAGGTCCTCCCCACGGAGTCGTGCCAGTGCAGAAGCCTCCCAGAAGGTGAAGATGTTGTCAAGGATATTGCGTTCCTTGACAGAACCTGTCTGAGTCCCATGTATAAGGCTCTCCAAAAGTGGCTAAATCCTCAAACTCAGAGCCTTGGCAAGGATGTCCCTGCCAGGATGCCCATTGAGCCCCCGAAGTCACTGAAGTGGTCACTAGTGTAGAAGCAATCTATCCGCGATAGATTCACTCCTCCCACTCTACGGTCCGATCTAGAGAAGGCAAGACTCTCTGGAGGCCTCACAAAGCCAGAATGTTGCCATGTATCTGAGACCCTCAAAGTCATACACAACCTCTCCCAAGCTGCTAACTCTTTATAGCTTCGTCCCAACTTTATAACCATGTTATTTGAGTAATTTAGATGGATCAAAATTGGACAAGTAGCTAGAGTGCAGACTGACAAACACATAGTTTGAAAGTCAAACTAAGACAAATTGAGGGTACATTTAGTTATCAATAGAAGTGATTCCTTAATATGTTGCCAGTCACTATGCTACATGCTCTTTGCCTAGTTTTACTTAGTTAGATCATGTGAGACCTATATTTTATATGTAAGATAGGGGTATGATAGTGTTTTGCATTGATTGTTGTATAAGCATAGAAAGGGATTCATATTCCCTAATAGAAGTCTTATATAGGGGTTTTATCAAATTTTTCCGCTCGCAGGTGGCGTCCCATTTTGTCTATAGAGTGAATCCCTCGAGAATTGAATGTGGCATAGAAATACTATACAACCACTCAAAGGGAAGGATAAGGAATGATCTATGCCGTAAAAAAGTATAGACATTACCTATTAGCCAACAAGTTTATGTTCTTTGTGGACCACCAAGACTTATTGTACTTGGTCAACAAGCCATACAACACAGGAAGAATAGTGAGATGGTCCATCATTCTTTTGGAATTTGATTTTGTTGTGGTTGTGAAAAAGGGCACCACTCACCAAAGAGCAGATCATTTGTTAAGGATTATTTCAAGAGAACCACCAAAAGGGGTAGACAATGATCTACCAAATGCTTCTCTGTGGAAATGATACCCCGATGTTCAAAAAATATGGTATCATTGATGACCATAGCTCAAGTGGATTTGAAAATACCACTTCCTATTACACCCAAATTAATTGAGCAATCGGCTATGTATCAATTACTAGTTGGAAGGCTATACAAAATAAATCAAGACGGAATGTTGCTTTTGTGTATTGATCCTCAGGAGAAAACCCAATACCTAAGTCAAGCATATTAGTAGGACTTCACTTTGTGAAAGACCAAACTATGCAGCGGATCTTGAGACTTGGAGTATGTTGGCCAACCATGAGAAGTGATGTTCACTCATTTGTTAAAAAATGTCCTCAATTCCAGAAACAAGCACCCATACTTCATGTGACATTGTTCCAAATATCACTCATTCCTAAGAGGAGTAACTATCTAGTTACTTACTTATCAAACCAAACATTTCTTGAGCATATGAGTAAATTCTGCCAAAGAGCAATTGAAATTGAAGCAAGAGACTAAGCTCTTATTGGAAACCAATTATATCAAAGAGGAAAGGATCAACATTTGCATCTTTGTGCAAATGAAGATGAATATATTCCCATTATAGAACAAGCACATGCTGGATTAGTTGGAGGTCACTTTTCTAGTGAAACCTCCACTAGAGCAATCTTAATGGCATACATATGGTGGCCAACACTTTTTGCAGATGCCAAAAAATATGTTTGAAGGTGTGATGCATGTCAACGAGCAAAAATGCCAACCCATGTAGATAGCGTGCCTTTAAGACCAATGACTGGGGCTACAGCTTTTGAAAAATGGGGCATAGATTTTGTCGCGCCAATACAGCCACCGACTTATAGAAATCAAGCTCAATATATCATTGTAGCTACGGACTATTTGACCAAGTGGGTAGAGGCTAAGGCAATCCAAAAGAATGATGTTAGAACCACATCCGCATTCTTATATGAAAATGTATTCACAAGATATGGACTACCGCCAATAGAAATTGTTAGTGATAAGGGAACTCATTTCCTCAATGAGATAATTGAGTATCTGCTGAATGAATTTATGGTTATTCATAACAAGTCGGCTCCCTATCACGCACAAGCAAAAACGGACAAGCTGAGCACATGAATAAAATTCTTAGCTTAGTATTGACTAAAGTGGTTAGTTTAGGATGAACTAATTCAGAAATGAATCTACATGCCGCTCTATGGGCTTATAGAGTTTCATTCAAGACAGCTTTAAATGCTACACCCATTAACCTTGTTTATGGTCTTGATGCCATATTGCCGATAAAATTTCTATTGCCGACACTAAGGGTAGCTAAGGATCTTAAGTGGATTGGACACAAATTATCAGAGAGGCTCGAAGATTTAGAAAGCTTGATGAGAAAAGGCTAACGGTTGTACCTCATATCTATGCACAAAAGTGGAAACAAAAACAATTTTTTGATTCCCATCTAGTCACAAAAAAATTAAAAAAAGGGGAATTAGTTTTAATCTATTCCTTAAGCAACACATTCCCAAGTTTAAGAAAAAGGAAAACGGAACATTTGTCATTGAAGATGTATCCCCAAGTGGAGCAGTTAAGTTGTCCACTCTAGATGGTGAACCAATGGCCAATTGGATTAGTGGATGTCGTTTAAAGAAGTATAATTTTCCACTTAGCCAATGAATTGCTAGAGAATATGCATGCAGTAAAGCAGAGAAAGATGAAATGATAGCAGGTCATTGATGAAGTCCAAGAGGAAGCTCGTGTACTCAAAAGGAAAGCTGCTCTAGAAATCAATAAATACCTATTCCCATCAACACTCTGGAACTAGATGAACGAGTATGGGAATTACAGAAGGATGTAGTGGCAACAAATGATGAATGGTTAGATGGAATGGACCTTCACATCAAATTACAGCTAAACAATCATAGAAAAAGTGCATTGGTCGATATAGGATCTTGAGTAAATGCAATCAATTATTCCACGTACAAGAAAGCAACAAATTAGTCTTTGACATCGAGAACATCGGCTATCAAAGGATGCAACAAGAACACAACACCGGCATGGATGTTCATGCCCTCATCAGTTTGTATGCTTACCAAATGAGCACATGGATGAAACAATGATTCTTGGAATCTCATGGATGCGGACGTACAGGGCATTACCAGATTGGGATACCAATCAACTCAAGCTATCACCAAAGGAGGACAACTCATCATTCCAATCGCACCAAGCAAAGAGGAATGGAAAAGAGGTTACCAGCAAAAGAAACCATGAAGCAATTAGTCTTCTTCATCCTCTAGACAAGCAAATGCTACAAGTAGCATGCAAGGAGTCGGGCATATCTGGGTACCAAAAGCACAACTCAAGGACAAGCCGTCTCAAATATGGGTGCCCAAGACATGATCTACTGTATCGAAGAAGGTTCCAAAGTTAAAGACACAAAGAAGAGCATCTTTGAGCAGGGAACCTAACACAAGATGGATTTGGAGGAAAAAGGAGCACTTATCTTCTTCGCAAACTGTAAAATCGATGAAGCAGTGGAGAGTTAAGTCTCAAAACACTCAGCCACAAAAGTTCATCAATGAAAAACCAAGATACCAATGGCGACTTAAAGCTCAACAACCGTCATCATTGATACCGACAGCTTGGAAATTCAACATGCCAAAGCATCCTTTTGGTACAATAAAGCAAAGAGCACACAAGCTACAAGATTTTCTCTTTGGGAAACAACAATAGGAAACCTAGCTCGACCACAGAAACCCTTGAGTTAATTGCTCAAGACTCAACTCTTGCACAACATAATGGTTTGAATTGCATTGATCTTTGAAGCATGGTAGATCCAACCAAGGCTATGCATAGACACGATTGTTCAACGCATGCACACAGTCGTGGCGGAGTACGCCATCTAGGAGAGGTGGAAGGAAACTAAGTAATTAAGGGCAATGTTTGAAGAGGGAGAAAAAAGTTGGATATTAACATGTGATGTTTTTGCAAAATTACCTAATATTGCCCTTACAAAATCATCAACAGGGGAAATTTAATTGATAACATCTCCTCGATGAGTGTAAATAGTGTATATATTATTTAAAAATACACAAAAATAGCCTTTTTTGTTTATTTTCATCATTTTTCTTGATATTGGAGCTTAAAAATGGAGAAATCCACCAAAAAACAATAAACCAATGTTTCTCAATGGATTTTCTTACTTGTTGATTTTTCACTTTGCTTTTTTGGTGCATTTTATTATTCTCTTTGATTTTTCAATAAACAGGTCAAAAAAATCATAATAAATAGCGAATGAGCTCAGATGGAGAAACTAAAGATACACTGATGATGAGAAGAACAAGGTGGACAGGCACAAAAAATTTCAATCCAATCGACAAATGGAAGCATGAAGCCTAAATTAGGCCGCCAAGGACTACTTTTGCAAATTCTTGCAGAATGAGCTAACGGAATCCGATTGAAGAAATTTTTGAGTCTAACATAGATTTCACGGCCTAATAGGACTAACAAGGGAACCTGGGAAAAAATATTTTGGGAAGTTCGACTGTAGATATCCAAGGTAGCCCAAAATCACCTCATTTCCACTAGTCACTCTTGGAGGAGAGAGCTTTCTGCCTTTTTTGCGCGCGACTTCCGGAGTCTAAAGTCGCACATTTACAGCGCCATCTCACACGAGACATGAGGGGTAAGTTCTAAACTTATCAATGAACATTTCTATATGGCAGGTAGCAAGACTAGGCTCATGAAAAAACCTTAGAAACCCAGTTGTGCACAAAGTCCTACGACACAAAATTGACGATAGCATCAGGACTATGTAGTGGACAAGTCCATACCTTCAAAAGTGACTAACCAACTGTACATGCCAAGTAGTCACAAAAATTGATGATTTTACAGTCGACGAGAGCACGAAGTGATGCCAACACGATCGAAATTTACCAAATTCATTTTAGGACTTGTTTTAGATGTATTAAAGATATTTAGGTCATCAAATTGTCAATTCTTGAAAAAAAATGACTGCTATTTTTGTGCTTGTTTGGCTTGAAATTGATCTCTTCACTTCACCTATTACTTGTACACATCTATTACATGCCGCAAGTTAAGTATGAGCCAAAATGATCAGAAACAACTCTAAGTCTGTCAAAAAAACACATCAAAGTCTTTTCAATCCAATTTTTGAGTTAATTGTCACATTTTTTGATCCAAATCACCCCATATCTCACACACACACTCTACATCATGCCTAGAGCCAAGTTGCAACAAAAAATGTACAAATTGATGAAAAAGTTAATACTCGCAATTACTTTTTTATCAAATTGAATGCAATTTGCAACTTTGACCTTATGGAACCAAAGAACAAGATGTCCCAAGCCCACTATTCAAGTTTGAGCAAGTTTGAAACTTAGAAACTCAAAATCTATTTATATCTACTGTTTTAGAGTCTAAAAGCCTAAATTTAACACCATTTCCACCCAGTGCACTCAAATGAGCCCACACTTCACTCAGAGTACCTAAATGCCACATGCTCCAAGCCTATGATGTCAAAAATGCAAAAATTTGGAAAAAATCCCCAGTTGTAAATAATCGTGATTATTTACTTTTGTTGCAAATTTTGCTTGGACTGCATGATTTTGATCTCTACATGTTTTTATGCATCTATGCATGCTCCAAACTTGATTTGAAACAAAATAAACATCAATTGCCAACAGTTCAGAGTCAGGGCATTTCAGAGTGAAATTCACAAAATTTCTAACTTTGACATTGTATTCACCTAACAGGAGCGACACAAGCGGATGAGAAGGCAAATAAAAAGATGACCCAGAAAGATAAGCTGCAAGATCTGCCACCGTACCAGTTGCATCCAAGCTCAGTAAAAACGGCAAATGCAACCTACTTGTCTAAAGAGAAGCTCAAAGAAAACAAAACCACGCTCTTCACTGGCAGATTCAAGAGTGAAGAAGGACACCAGTTTGAATTGCAAATGCTACCTAAGGAGGTTTATGATGTAGCTGCAAATCCAGACACCAAAGAAGCCAACAGAAGGCTGGGGCTTCAAGATTTCTAGGACCATGAACCAAGTAGAGTGGATTTCCAGAAAGCAAAGATAGATCGGCCCAAATCATAGATCAACAGGGTTGAAAGGTTGAAGTGGTGATCACTAAAGATATAGTGGCCAAGGCACTGAAGCTACCAACAAAAGGAATGACAATGAGGGCCCAGAGGATTCACTCTATATACAAAATGGGATGCCACCTGCGAGCGGACAACTTTGATAAAAGCCCTATATACGACTCATATTAGGGGATATGACCCCCCTTTCTACTCTTATATGATAATCAATGCAAAAAACTATCATACCCCTATCTTACATATAAAATTTAGGTCTCACATGATCTAACTGAGTAAAGCTAGTCAAAGAGCATGTAGCATAGTGATTGGCAATGTACAAAGGAACCACTTCTGTTGATACCTAGATGTACCCTCAATGTGTCTTAGTTTGACTTTCAAACTATGTGCATGTTCAGCCTGCACTCTAGCTACTTGTCCAATTTAGACCCATCTAAATTACTCAAGAAACATGGCTATAAAGTTGTGTTAAGTTCTCTGTGTAAATTTGCATCTATACAAGCTCTTTATGGCTTTCATCCCTCAACAAATGAACTATAATCACAAAACAAGCAATTGATACAAAGCAGTGTTAGTTCTTGCATGTATCTTTGTAGCTATTGACTCACAAGTTTGAGGGAAGGCTCTTTTGGGAAGCCATGATTTTGAAACACAAAAACTTCCTCTCATTTTTCCCTTCCTTACCCCATAAATATGATACCCCTCCCTTATTTTTAAGCTTGGGAGAAACATTATTGGGGGCCTGCCCCTAACTTATACGCTTATGTAACTTGTAAAAAAACCCTCCTCCCCTGCACTTACGTGGTGCGGTAAGTTCTCCATGGTGAATCCCCCGGGAATGAGGGCTAGGGATAGAAAGACAGCAGAGGTACTTTTACCAAGGATACTGCTGTTGCCATATTTTTTTATCTCATCCAAAGGCAAGTGGAGGATCCAGCTCGCCTTTAGCATCAACATTTCCATTTCCTCTCAAAGAGAAGACCACGGTACACACCTCCAAACCATGCACTTGCGACTACTTCACTCAAGTATTCAAGTTGACAACCAGGCAAGAAATAGATCATGCATAGTACGTGCTTACAACGCTATCGAGAAATTTGCGGTCTTGCTAGGAAAGCACCGGGCTTATGGCTGTGAGAGTTTGTGAGAGAACTCAACAAAAACTATATGAAGGAGTTAAACCATAGATGCCACGAAGACTAGGGTTTGGAAAGAAGTGCAATCAAAGAAGACTCACTCTTTCTCTCTTGCATTCACACACACAAAGAAAGAACGCAAAAGAGAATGTCAAAACAATACGAAGATGAAAACATCAAGGCTATGGTCATATCGTATCATGGGTAATATGAAAGGGTTAATGGATGAGTTAATGGAATTCAATCTTGGCTGACCAAATAGGCTACAAATTGTTCTTTGGAATTGTAGTTTTGTGCTTACCATAATATATATTTTTTGTCTAGTGATTGGGATTAATTGTGTGTACAAATCCTCTTGGTTCATAGCAAGATAACTACGCTTACATCAAAAGAAAAATTATAGTCTATGAGAGGTAATATGATGGCATCCGGTGATAGAAGTATTTCATTGAGCCTTTCAGGGCCGAAGAGAAACACTATACGTTGTTGAAAGTGTATTTTACGGCTAATCCATACGTTAATTCTAATAGATCGTACAGAGTGAAAGCGATAGAAATGATCATCATGTGGGTTATTCATCTAGGATAGTATGTGAGAAATGTAGATATGAGAGAAGTGAAGAGATGAGAAGTTTCCCTCCCAAGCCCTATTCTTGCCCGTAGGTAATAAGGATACTGCGGGGAGAGATGTACCTGTAGCAAGAGAACCTAGAGAGGATGAATTACTAAGGATGAGAGAGATAGGTTTGGTTAAGGAGATGAGATTAGATACATATATATATATATATATATATATATATATATATATATATATATATATATGTTGGATTAGAGATGAAAATGAAAACAACAAGAAAACATCAATGTAGAACACATCTTACTTGAAACCCTTCGGCACCATTATTGATGGGAGAGAGAAGAAGAGTGGATAATTCCACTTTGATTGATACACCAAGTGTAAGACCTTCTTTGATTAGAGTTGATCTTCCAAGGTTAGCTTGTTGCAAGAATGGCTAGTCTCCCTTTAGGAGAAAGTGTAGGCTTGGCTTATGTTAATGGCTCAGTACAATTAGGCATTACTACTCACTCCCTCGAGAATTCCTCTCATCAATGGCTTGAATGCTTGAGTTCCTTCCAAGGAAGAAGAGTTCCCCTTTTATAGGTAAAGGGAACCCCCAAGGGTTTACACAAGAAGAGAGGAGCCAGTGTGAACATGAATTGGAAAAGTTGGAAATGAGCTATCCTTGCATGATGTGGGCAGACTGGGGTCCAGTATTTTGATCATATCTCCTCAACCGTGGCTCCAAATAAAAAAGTAAAAATATGGGCAAAAACTTCAGCTCATTAACTACGATTTTTATTTTAAAATCGTTTTCCAATTCGGATTGGAACCTTGTGTAAAAAATTCATCAAAATAGGGTCCATTTATGGCAGCAAAAGTCTTCATGTGGTCTCCTTAGCCTAGACTTTCATTTAATTCACAAGGACACCTCATGCCATATGAAAGCATGACATTACTCCTTGACGAAGTTTTGTAATCATGCTTGCAATAATGCATTAAAATAAGTGTATCTTTGAAATCATGCCACCTAGTGTCCCACTAGGATTTGATTCTCTCCTAGTAGCTATTTAAAAAGAAATATAAGCAAAGTATAAAAAATACGTAGAATATATATATATTGGAGTTTACCCTAGATATAGGATCTAGCTAGGGTGTGAGATGATAATGAAATAGTAGAAATAAAGAATCAATGCTTTTTGCCCCAAGTTAAAGAGGGGGAGCTATTGATGCTTTTCCCATAGTATTTTCTGATGGTAAAGTAAGGATAGGTTACCCTTGAGAAAAATAATAGGATGAGATAGAAGGCTTATTATTATACTTAAATATGCATATATACACTATAGGAAATATAATTATGTATCTAAAAAAATACAAGATAGATCTTGTAGCATGCGTTCCCACTATGTACGTGTCACAGCACGACATCCACCCCCTCTAAACCTGCACATCCTCCGGTATGTGCCACATTGTCTCTTTGTAAGATTAGACCTCTTGTACATCTTCCTTGTCTTATTCTTCACTGGATGATTCCAGAGTTTCATGTTCACTTTGATCTTCACTTGTGTTTTTCTCTTCTTCCTCATCAATGTCTTCTAGATCATTGTCTCCTCTTCTCTTAAACATTTTAATCCTTTTTCCTGCAATGGGAATCTTTACTTCTGTACCATCTAGTTCAGACAAGCTGTAAGTAGAATTTTCATGCACATGCTTTACAACATACGGTCCAAACCATCTTTTTGAGAACTTACGCATGACTGTGTGCTGGTTATCAAGGCTACTATCATACACTAAAACCCAGTCACCTTTGTCAATTGCTTTGCTCCTGAGTCGATGTCGCTTATCAAAATAGTCCTTGTTTTTCAACCTTGCATTTTTGAGTCGTTCTTTTGCAGCTTCAATGTCTCCAGGTCTTCTCTCTAGCTGCCTTATACGCAGTGCAAGGAGATCTTCCCTACTAAGCCCCTCTTGCCAAGGTAGTACATTCCATGTGGGAATTGTATCCTCAATAGGCATCACTGGCTTTTGACCATGCATTAGCTCCGCAGGCATGTAGCCAGTTACTGAGCTATGTGTTGTACGATCAGCCCATAAAGCATATGGTAACAATTTTGGCCACTCACCAACTCTTCCTTCGCAAGCCTTGGCCAAAGCTTTGATGATAGGAGGATGCCCTCTTTCACTGTTTCCATTGCCTTCAGGGTTGTAAGCTGTAGTAAGAGAAAGCTTGATCCCTAATCTAGAAAAGAACTCCCTTGCTTCTTCGGCATCTAGTTCACCTCGATCTGCAGTGATTTTTCTCACACAACCATAACGGCAAATCACCTCATCAAGAAGGAATTTGCACACAGCTTCTGTGGTCTTAGCTCTTAATTCTCTTCCTTTAACCTGGTTAGCTAGGTCCTCTCGTGCAAGAACCAAGTATCTCATCTGCCAGAGTCCTAAAGGCATCGTGACTAGATCCACAACCCATTTATAGTGCATGGCTAGTGGATATGTAGGGTGCAATCCATCACGATGTCGAACATTTGAATACATTTGACAAGTTACACATGACTCTACAAACTAAGATACATCTTTATACATACCCTTCCACCAATATTTTTCTTTCAACTTGGAGAAGGTTTCCCACACACCCCTGTGTCCAACCCATAGACTCTCATGAAACTCTTGCATGAGCTTTACTTGAGTCTCGTTTTTACATATAACCCGTTGTGGTGTAGCACCCTTTTGTTTAGGATGCTTCCACAAGTAACCATCCCTTAAAAAGTACCCATATGCTTTCCTGCGTATCCTCTTGAATTCTTGTTCAGACCAATCATCCTGTTTTGTTAGAGTACTCAAGTACCTTCCAATAGAAAGCCAATCACCTTCATAAAGATCTTTCAAGAACAATTCAAGTGAATTAGTCATGCAGACATTGTTACCTTTGACATGAGAGATAGAATAGAATTTTGTGCCTACATCATCTCCCTCATCAATCATTTGTGACTCATCTTCATACCTTGCCCTTGATACCATATCTGCCACTGTATTGTCTTTACCTGCAATGTGCTTAAACTCGGGATTTAAGGACTTAATGTAGGCAATCCACCGCAACATAGCAATGTCTGGTGTTGAGCAGCTTGTAATCATCCCAAGAAGTGGTAGACAATCTGTTTCTACAACCACACATGCACCAATTAGGTACTCTTTCCCACTTTTCAAGGCTGTAACCATACCCCATAACTCTCTCTTTATCTGTGGATAGTTTCTTTGGCGAGCACTTAGTACCTTTGCTCCAAATCTTACCACATACCTGTGTCCTTCTTTGTCATCTTGCCCTATTGCCCATCCAATCCCTGTAGGACTGGTATCTACTATCACAATCACTGGCCTTTGACACTCATAGTCTACCTTTCTCAAAGTCGTTGCTGACTGGAGTAACTCCTTTAGCTTTTTCATGGATTTTACATGTGCTTCTGTCCATTTAAACTTTTGATTCCTTCTAAGCAGCTGATAAAGAGGATCAGCTCCCAAAAACCTTCTAACCTCAGTGATGCTAGTGCATGTTTCTTTCATTCTTTGGATGGCATCTACCTTTGATGGACAAGGTTTCCTACCATATGGCCCGCACATGTGCCCCACAATGAGCACTTCTTTGACACCAAACATAGACTTTTTCCCTGACAATGTAAGATTCACTTCTTCCAACCTAGACAAAATTTTATCACAATCATTTATGTGATTTACCACAAACGTGTGACATCCCTTGAGATCCAAAGCTTCATCTTTGTCACTTTCTTCACATCCTTTGATAGGCAAATCATCAATGAAAGGCATTGTGATTTGAGGAATAAAGTCACGTAAGACCTTATTCATCCCATTCATCATATGTGCAACCAAGTTGGTTTCTCCCTGTGGCAAGGTACACATCCTTACCAAACCCAAAGGTGTCCTCATGGTTGTCAAGTCTCTGCTTTCGATTGCAAGCTGAAATTGATCATACCCTGAGTAGAGATCCCCCATTGAGTAGATTGCCCTCCCTGCAAACGCCTCTGCAAATTCATCCACAATTGGACCTGTTCCTACATTTCTAATTGTCACCTTGTTCACTGGTTGCATATCTTTGATGAAGCGTAGAGAACCATTCTTCTTTGGAACTGTGAACCACCTCTTTGAGTATGGAGCACAAGAAGGCTCGAAGATTCCCATTTTGATTTTCTCATTCATTAGCTCTACTAACTTTGGCAAATGAGCCTTTGGAACCGAAATAGGCCGCAGATTCCAAGGCACATGATGTATTGTGAAAATTACCATAGGAGCTACAATATAAGGATCAACACATCCTATCTCATGTGGCTCAAATGCAAAAGCCTTACCATGCTTTGAAAGCATTTCTTTGAAGCACTTTGTCTCCTCCTCTGTTAGAAACTCCTCGCAACCAATCTGCAACTCTTGAAAGGACTCCTTTGTGAAGGTATGCCCGATCTTTTTAGGATTCCGCAAACTTGGTTGTAAAGAAGCCTGTTCAATCTTTTCCTTGTTGTTGGGTGGTAAGGGTGAAGCTACTGGTTTCACCTTCTTTGCTACACTCTTGTATTTAGTTTCAACATGGACTTCTGGGCCAACTGTTTGGCTTTCTTTAAAGGCTTCTATTACTTGATACATTTCCATAGAGCAAACTTCCACAACTTCATTTTCAAGATGCAAACTAGACCTCATTATAGCATCAAGCTCACCCATAGTATCTACAAAAGAAACTTGTTCACACAAACCCAAAACATTTTCAGTAGGCTTTAGCAACCCACTCTTTTTCATGCCTATTTGTACATTATGCACATATTGCCTCTCATATCTCTTCAAATCTTCAAGTTTTGTAAAACATACTGATCCATTCCTTGTTACCAAGGAGCTCATCGAGAAAGTTTCACCTATTTTTGGATCAAGCGAGACCCTTTTTCTTTCTGTACCACTGCAATACCGCTTTACAATGGTACTTGGCCAAAACCCATCATTTCTCTATGATCATGAAACTCTTTGCTTACCTTTGGTAGAGGATGTTCTCTGAGGTTGTCACGATTTCTTTCATGGTTTACACAGACTGTGAGAAATTGGACAGCTCGTTTACCATCTTTGCTACGTATTCTAGCATATGCTGAACCATCGTTCATTACCTTTGTTTCCATTCGAACTCCCACAATGTAGGGTTGTCCAAGGATGAGATGATATGAAGATGTATCCTGTACAAAGAAGTTTTGGTCAATCTTTACATCACCTATTGTTACCTTCACACCTGGACATGCTGCATACAATTCACCGGATGAATTGTTTGCCACTTTTACCATCCAGCCATGATCTGTGTCCATCGGCTATTTGCACTTGTTGTAGAGACTCTTTGACATTATGTTTATTTCTGAACCATGGTCAATCAAGGCAACAAATGGCTCTTCAAGGTCACCTACCTTGACCAAAGTTTCTATAGTAGCCCTTGCCCAATGACTTCGTGAATAGTAACTCCTAGGAATATCTTCAACTTCTTCATCATCATTTGAGAAATACACTTGCTTCACTCTCCCACTAGATTGGTAGCATCCTACCACAGCTCCATCATTCTCCTTATTTTGCAGTTGCATCCCTTGTTTCTTTGAGGTTTCCCCTTCAACCTGTGGACGAGAAACTTCAGCAAGGGTTTGCCTCTTTCTCTTGATGATGTCAATGATCTCCTCATGGAATTCACGCTTTGCAATGCCAAGAACTTCTCCCAGAGTAAACTCAATCTTGCTATTCAAGATCCTTTCCTCCAAGACTTTCTTTAAATCTGTAGCAACCTCAGTATCAGATTGTAGTTTATAAGTTGGGCCTTTTATCTTACCTTTCGTTGGCTCTTTCTTCTTTCCTGTTGTAGACTCCTCCATGAGTACTTCAGGTGGAGATGCTCCTTGTGTTGAGGGTGTTTGAGAAGGCATTGAGTCGCTTCTTCTCCCACTTCTAGAAGCTCTTTTTGATGGTCCTTCATCAGCATTCTCACGTCTGCGCTTCTCTTCTACAATTGCCTCATTTTGTTGGCATTTTGTAATGTAGGCATGCACTGACAATGAGTCCACTGGATCATTCCATCCTGTTTCTAGACGTATGCAATCACCTGCTTCATGTAGAATCTCTTTTGTAAGCTTTCCCTTTTTAGCTAATTGCATGACATTTGGCCAAATTTGACCATGATGGTCACTCACCTCTTCATCACAAAAATGTTCAATTTTTAATCCATAAGTAGCTGCCTCAACTGAAGAGGTGGCATGCTTGGTTGCCATATCTTCAACTAAGGTTTGCATTCCCCCCTTCCCAAAGTTAGTTCTCAAGGGTAGACCTGTCTCTCTTAAGTGGATTTTACCATCCTTAAAAAAGACAACATCTTTTGAAAAATCATCACAATCCCTTCTTACATGGTCTGTACTATCACACCAAATACATCTATTAACAAACCCTTCTTTGGGCTGTTGTCTTTGCCTAGGAAGTGGCCCTGATGGTTGGCCTTTTTCTTCAAGCTTTGCAAACTTCACCTTCAAGTCACGCATTCCCTTCACAAGCTCATCTAGCATGGACTCATCAAACTTAGGAGCGATAAAAGTAGGCTTTACCATTTTGTCAGAAGTTGAGGTGGAAGGACTTGTAGTGTTTACTACCATCTTGTCCCTTCTTCTTTGTCGTTTGGCAAGCAGTGAGACAGCACCTTCAACCTCATTCCAGTCGGTCTTTAGTCCTTGCTCAGCATCTTTATCTTCAAGAAGAAGCTCCAAATTTTCTTGAAACTCTGCTTCTCTGCATCTAGTGTGGCCCTTTCTGTCCTAGTGAGTTGTGCATAGCGCCGCTCAAATTCCCTAAGTAGCTCTGTTATTGATAGTCCTTGCTTTGGATTGACTACCCATTCTAAGAATGTCCTTTTGGTCACTCTCTCCGAGTCTTCCATGAAATATTCCTCCTTTAAAGCTACTTTGAGTTCTTTCCAATTTCTCCCATGCCCATCTTTAATTGCCCTAACATGCTCCCTAATTTCTGGAGCAACAACTAGCTCAAAGCTTTGAATCATCTCACCTTCTGACACGCGATGCAGCTCCATCTCCTTCACATACTCGCGTAAGTACTTGGTTACATCTTTGCCATTGAACTGATCCATTCTGTTGACGACCGCTTGTATGGCCTTCGTTGCTGAAATCTCCCTTCTTTCAGTAGCATGTTGTTGTTGCATAAACATTGCAAATACTTGAAACATTTGCATTGTTGCTGGGTCAAAATGCATACCCTGTTGCTCAACATGATCACCCATGGTTACCCACAAACTCTCACCCTGGCAGTTTCGCGTCGGGTTCACCAAAAATATGTCGAGAAATTTGTGGTCTTGCCAGGAAAGCACCGGGCTTATGGCTGTGAGAGTTTGTGAGAGAACTCAACAAAAACTATATGAAAGAGTTAAACCATAGATGCCATGAAGACTAGGGTTTGGAAAGAAGTGCAATCAAAGAAGACTCACTCTTTCTCTCTTGCATTCACACACACAAAGAAAGAACGCAAAAGAGAATGTCAAAACAATACGAAGATGAAAACATCAAGGCTATGGTCATATCGTATCATGGGTAATATGAAAGGGTTAATGGATGAGTCAATGGCATTCAATCTTGGCTGACCAAATAGTCTACGAATTGTTCTTTGGAATTGTAGTTTTGTGCTTACCATAATATATATATTTTGTCTAGTGATTGGGATTAATTGTGTGTACAAATCCTCTTGGTTCATAGCAAGATAACTACGCTTACATCAAAAGAAAAATTATAGTCTATGAGAGGTAGTATGATAGCATCCGGTGATAGAAGTATTTCATTGAGCCTTTCAGGGCCGAAGAGAAACACTATACGTTGTTGAAAGTGTATTTTATGGCTAATCCATACGTTAATTCTAATAGATCGTACAGAGTGAAAGCGATAGAAATGATCATCATGTGGGTTATTCATCTAGGATAGTATGTGAGAAATGTAGATATGAGAGAAGTGAAGAGATGAGAAGTTTCCCTCCCAAGCCCTATTCTTGCCCGTAGGCAATAAGGATACTGCGGGGAGAGATGTACCTGTAGCAAGAGAACCTAGAGAGGATGAATTACTAAGGATGAGAGAGATAGGTTTGGTTAAGGAGATGAGATTAGATACATATGTATATATATATATATATATATATATATATATATATATATATGTTGGATTAGAGATGAAAATGAAAACAACAAGAAATCAAGAAAACATCAATGTAGAACACATCTTACTTGAAACCCTTCGGCACCATTATTGATGGGAGAGAGAAGAAGAGTGGATAATTCCACTTTGATTGATACACCAAGTGCAAGACCTTCTTTGATTAGAGTTGATCTTCCAAGGTTAGCTTGTTGCAAGAATGGCTAGTCTCCCTTTAGGAGAAAGTGTAGGCTTGGCTTATGTTAATGGCTCAGTACAATTAGGCATTACTACTCACTCCCTCGAGAATTCCTCTCATCAATGGCTTGAATGCTTGAGTTCCTTCCAAGGAAGAAGAGTTCCCCTTTTATAGGTAAAGGGAACCCCCAAGGGTTTACACAAGAAGAGAGGAGCCAGTGTGAACATGAATTGGAAAAGTTGGAAATGAGCTGTCCTTGCATGATGTGGGCAGAATGGGGTCCAGTATTTTGATCATATCTCCTCAACCGTGGCTCCAAATAAAAAAGTAAAAATATGGGCAAAAACTTCAGCTCATTATCTACGATTTTCATTTTAAAATTGTTTTCCAATTCGGATTAGAACCTTGTGTAAAAAATTCATCAAAATAGGGTCCATTTATGGCAGCAAAAGTCTTCATGTGGTCTCCTTAGCCTAGACTTTCATTTAATTCACAAGGACACCTCATGCCATATGAAAGCATGACATTGCTCCTTGACAAAGTTTTGTAATTATGCTTGCAATAATGCATTAAAATAAGTGTATCTTTGAAATCATGCCACCTAGTGTCCCACTAGGATTTGATTCTCTCCTAGTAGCTATTTAAGAAGAAATATAAGAAAAGTATAAAAAATACGTAGAATATATATATATTGGAGTTTACCCTAGATATAGGATCTAGCTAGGGTGTGAGATGATAATGAAATAGTAGAAATAAAGAATCAATGCTTTTTGCCCCAAGTTAAAGAGGCGGAGCTATTGATGCTTTTCCCATAGTATTTTCTGATGGTAAAGTAAGGATAGGTTACCCTTGAGAAAAATAATAGGATGAGATAGAAGGCTTATAATTATACTTAAATATGCATATATACACTATAGGAAATATAATTATGTATCTAAAAAAATACAAGATAGATCTTGTAGCATGCGTTCCCACTATGTACGTGTCACAGCACGACAACGCTGAAGGGCACAAAGAAAGAGGGATAAATCACATATCTGGGCGCTCCATAAGTGCTAACAAGAATAGCATATCATGCTATTGGAATGGCGGACGACCCTAGATCAAAACACATGGATCATTTTAGCTAAACCTTCTCCACGGACCACTAGATCAACAAAAAGAGTATAGAAATCAAATGAGGAATATGTAGAAATCTCCCATGAAGCCCACATCAGTGAAAGCTCTCACAACAAAGAAACCAAGGGAAGGATTTAAGTAATGAAAAATAAAGAAGTGGTAGCTCACCAAGAGGAACCGTAACAAAAAAGGGCTAGATTTGAAAGAAAAAAGCAAACATATGAAAGGAGCCACCAAGGTGCAAGTGAAGACCCCAAAAAATGGAGTCCAAGGGAGGTAAAGGGACCAAGAGCAAAGAACCCTGCAAATAAGGTTCCAGAGGTTTCCAAAAATTTACTTGAGTGGATGTATGTGGAAGTTGAAGCTTTAAATATTAAAGAAGCCTAGAAGCTTAAAGAAAAGCAACAAAAGAAGCGGCTGAGCAGCAAAGACAAGAGAAAGCTGCACAACAAATCTGAAGCTTTAAATATTAAAGAAGCTCTACAAAGCGAGTCACCTCCTGATCAAAGAGAGATGCCTCCAAGACCCTCTTCACCAACTAAGGAACAAGAAGATCAGCCCATGTCGAGTCCAAGGCCTTCATCAACAGATAAATCTAATGAAGAGGATGAAGCAAAAGAAAAAGAATCTAAGCAACACGAAGAAGCCAGTTTTGAACAACCCAAGGAAGCCAAAACAGTTGAAGCAGGACCTTCCTCTACAACATCTCAAGCAAAAACAGTTGCGGCATCCACAAAGCCTCAAGAAGAAGAAGCAGTACACCTGCAAAGCCTCAAGAAGAAGTAGTAGAACCACCTCCATGGCCACAAGCAGAAACAGTTGCACCAACAAATAAGCCACAAACCGAAACGACAAAAACTTCTAAACAACCCTAGGTAGAACCTAAAGATTGGGAAACCAATGAAGAGGTCATCATATAGGTAAATGAGTATGCAACACAAATACAGTTGATGACAGAGAAGATGAGAACAGCAGCACTTAGCCACAATGCCAAGGCTAAAGAGCTGGAACAAGTCATTGATGCTCTATAAGGAGAGCTAGATGACAGAATGAACATCATTGCAAATCTTCAAAGGCAGATTAAAGAGATAAAATGAAGCAAAACAACACCAAATTGCTAGGGAAAACTAGCAAAAAGAAATGGAAGAGCTGGGAGAGCTCTCGACAAATTTATCTGATGCATGAAAAAGCAAAGATCAACAACTAACAAAAGCCAATGAACTTTTAACCACTACTCTGTTAATATAAAAGATCCAAGTGCGGCTAGATGTAGCTAATGCCTCCTTGCAGTTTTTCGAGCAACAAATCAATGATCAAGCGGCATTTCTAAGACAGATAAGAGAAAACCCCATTGTAGCCTCAATCAGGGGAAAAGATGAAGTCTGTAAGACTTTAGAAAAGAGAAACAAAGACCTTGAACTTGAGATGAAGCTAGAACAAACACAAAGACAAGACCTTGCATTGATGCAAGCAATTGCTGAAGGAAATAGAAGAATTGAAGAGAGCCAATCAGCTGCTAAGAGAGGGACATACAAAAACTCAGGAGGAGGCAGGATCTCTGAACAGCCAACCATAGACATACCATTAGTCTCTTTTGATGATATGGAAACACAGCCGTTAGAAGGGCTAGCAAGAGAATTAGAGTTTCAAGTACCAATCACTGAAGCCGAGAAAATTCCAATGGTCTAGCTTTTTAAAGCTGAGGAAGATGCACTGAAAGATCAGATTGTCCAAGAAGCAAATGTTGAATAGAAAGCAGCAATGGATTGGGAGTTGAGAGCTCTCCACTCAGTAAATGTAACTCAGCTCACTCCCAACCAAATCAATGCTCAATGGCATCAGCAATCACTACCCTACCCATTGATAAAGGTGGAGCTACTACATGTTAAGGAAAGACTTTACAAGGATATACAGGCAGAAGGCTTAGATGATATCCACCCCAAATGGAGAAAGAACTGGTTGAAAAATAACTCTAGATACCTAATTGTATTCATAAGAGCACTTGCAGCCATACAGAAGGACATTATGTCATGTATCAAGGGTAAGGAAATGGCAGGCACATGATGCATTGAAGCAGGAGAGGCCAACATAGATAAAGTACCCAAGACTACCAACTCCAGAGCAGGGACCAGCGAATACATGGTGAAAACCCTAACGGGTGCCATGAACTTCTTCAAGAGCCTCCCTGACCTCTCATGTGCAATGCTTTGTAAAATCTGCAGAATGCTGCTTACATGCATTTAAAAATTTCATGAGCCTGAACAAGCCGGTGCACCATGGATGTCTTTCCTCAAAGGCAACAAAGGTCTATGATACAATTTAGGTGGACAGCCTTCAGAAGAATTCCTCTATGGCTTCTATGCCAGATGTATGTTTCTACCATCAAGCAATATGTTGCATTTGAAGAGGCATTCTATACAGGTTACTTCACATGGCGGACGAAGATATTTGGGCCAGTGATCAGCAACCTAACATCAATGTTTGTTGGTTATTCAACCATTGAACTTAAAAACAGAGTCACCATGCAGTTTTTGCAAGTCCCTGAAAAAGAAAGATGAATCAGATATGAAAAATTTCTACATGCGTGTAAAGACCGCCTCGCCATTCCTCAACCCGAAGACTATTTCAATCCATGAAGCTATGTCAAAGGACGACACAGTTGAGGAGGGGGGAATTTAGCAGCAAGCTAATCCGGATAATATTTTTCAAAGCATTTACTGTAAAAACACTTATTATTTTGATAAATCAGGAATGTTGTAACTCCTACTTTCCACATAAACAGTGTAATTGATGAGCCAGGGCTACAAACTTCCAGATTGTATCAACCAATCTTTAGTTAGAGCTCCCAGATTATTAGTTTTGACCAAAGAAACTTTGGCTAAGGTATAAAGCCAACTTTTTTATAGTCATTTTGTAAGTTTTTGGATAATAGAACACTGTGTGAGCTAACAGCGTTCACTTCTCTCCTTCTTGCGCTTCCTACTCCCTCCCCAATTGTCACATTGCAATGCCGTCTATTGCGTGCAACCGCAGGTAAGAGCTCTATGCGTTGACGTAAACATTTCATGGTGATACGTAGCCTTTGGCATCACCGACCAATGGCCTAATTTCATCATAAGCAAGAAATTAAGCTAAACAATCATAAAATAAGCATAGCCAGGGTACTAGGGCATCATTGCTAACCATTTAGATGCATTCTGGGTCGGAAACAACTAGGTCAAAAACTCACTGATGTAATAATCGTGATTTTTTCACTTGCCCTAAAGTGAGATTTGAGACCATAATCATGTGTGCTTAGGTATTATAAACATGTCCTAGAAGTTTCATAACTTTTGGATGTCATTTGATGTTGTAACGGTTATGATTTGTTTGTCAATTAGCGACTAGCTTTTGGTGATTTTCGTCATTTGAGTGTAGCTTGAGTTAGATGTGAGTCGTCTATTTTTTTCCAAGATATTGACAACCTCTTGTAGCCTCTATGCACTAGTCAAGTAAGCTTCGTCCCATGGATTGACAATTATGTTCATGGTTCTTGCTATGTCTGCAATAAGATTGGAGTGAGGTTAGAAACCCGTCCCACACATGGTTCTCTTGGATTCATCCACCACATAAGTAGACCAATGAACAGGATTGAGGGAAGTTCTTACCTTTGGCTTCTTTTGTTTGCCAAAGTAGTGTCTAGGGGCCATACACGATGTGGCATGTAGATTGGTATATCAATGATGCATGCTTCTTTATGGATCAAATTTGAGTAACATGGCATAATGGTGTTGTGCAAAAAAGATTTTTTTTTCAAAAATCCATAGTTGTTCTTCCTTGCAAATACCCCTTCAAGTGACAATCCCTTGGACAACTGTAATGGAATTGGCCTATTTAACTTGAGAGTAGCGGAAATTAATGAGAGTACTTTTGAGAAATAACTTTGTGAGCATAACAGGTGAACATATTTGAAGATGGCAACATAATCATAGCAATTAGTTAACTTGGCATGAACAATACTTTTGCAAGAGAGATAATTTAGAGAACATGACAACAGTTGAGGACCGGATTTATGTGGAGCCGGTCCCCCCTCCAATAGGCATTTGTATTATGATTTCTCCCATTAAGAGAGACTTGTTACAATACAGTCTTTGTGTTCCTTGTGAACTAGGTGATGCAATGAATATGGAAAGCTTCATGCATCACAAACATAACATAAACTTGAAGAAAGCTTTAACTATCCCAAGCCTCAGTCCCAAGACCTCAAACACCTTCGAAGGTGGAGAGAGCTAGCAAGGAACGAGGGTAGGGAAGAGGAAGAAGAAACATTTCGTAGGAGAAAGAATTAGTTCCTCACTTATCATACTCTTGTTGCTAGCATACATAATAGCATAGTAATGAAGAAGAAGGAGATGGCAAGCCTAAGCATTGAAGCATGGCTCTTGGTTGGATTTGCACTCCATAGCCAAGAGTATTGGTGTAGGCTCTCAACCTCTACTTTCTTGGAGAGGGAGCTCTTGCATTTTGCATAGCACACAATGAGAGTGCTTGTGAGTGTGTGTGGGTGAGTATACCCCTCAAGCAAGCCCCCTTCTAGCTCATAATTGAAGCTCATTGGCTCTTGCCAAGCCTAGCCAATCACAAGCTTGGGCCATTTCTAGCATTAGGTGTAGGCTTGGGACAAGTGTCCCCCTTTCCCCTTTGAGAGAGAGGAATTGATAAATGCAAAAACAATTAGATAATTCAAGTAATTTATCATTGGACCCCTTTGAAGCTTAGCCAATAGGCTTCAAGCAACACATGAAGGTAACATGGGTAGGGACCTGACATGTGTCCTTGCTGCCTCTTCAAGTTGAGGCTTCCCTTGTGTGTGTGAGTGTGTGTTCTCTATCTAATCCCTAGGAAAAGGGCTCTCCCCCCCTCTTGTAGGGATGCTTTTGACTTTAGGTGTTCAAGCACCTTACTCACCAAGCATGACAAAGCACTTGAACTAGGGGGTATTCCCACAAGCATCTCAGGCAAGCATGTCAAGGCACCTCAAGCACCTTAATCAAGCGTCAAGTCAAGCACCTCAAGCATGGAGTAAGTCAAGCACATCAAGCACCTTAATCAAGCACCTTAATCAAGCACCTCAAGCAGGACAAGCACCTCGAGCTTGGGCCAGGTTCCCACCTCAATCTCTAAGGTCAAAGGACTTTTACACACATTATTGGAGGTCTTCAATGAAGCTAACCCTAAGGTCTTTATGCTCCATTGGTTAGCCTTGCTCTTTGATAGACCATATCCCATTTGGGCCCCTTTACCATTGGCCCCGTGTTGAGATAGATCTATAAGCACATATCTATATCTTAACACTTGTTCCCGTTTACTCTCCCACATTAAGTGATCAATTTAATATGAGAAAATCATTTGGGTTGGTTAGATATTAGATTTTATGACATTGCCTCTCTCTTGAAATCATAGTCGTCCTCGACTATGAGGTAGAAGAGATAAAGCCTTAGTCATTAGTCAATCTTACTTAGCGGGTAGAGGATCCCTTTTTACCCTATGACATCTTTCCAAGATGGATGACTAATCCATTTGGTGCTCGGGAGACATAGATGTTGCAAGCATGTCTGCTCTTTAGTCCATTTCATTCTCCCAAAGTAGAGTGAGAAATTCTACTTGGTGTTTGAGAGACGTCGTCATCACAAACATGATTCTAAGCATGCATACTAGTTAAATTTGTGCACAACTAAAAATAGGACTAGTCTTATAAGACAAAAACATGAGTCATTTAAAAGAAATTTGTACATTTGCTTACTCTAATGTAGCATTGTAAGTATTGACAAGGTTCATACTATCCTCAAGATGTACTCCTTGCATCCATCTAGCATCTTCAAAAGGATAATTTTTTAACTTAATAAGATACCGTCGGATAATCTTACCATGTCGTAGTACCTTGTCTTCATGCCGAAGGACAGCTTCGGGTTGTAGCACCTCTTCTTGGTCTTCAACTTTGGGAGGGTCTTCAATAATCAGTTCAGTTGGTGGCTCTCCTTTGTAGGGCTTAAGTAGGATTACATGAAAGGCATTGTGTATAAGCCAATGGTTGGGCAACTTGAGTTGATAAGCCGTCTCATTGATGGATTTCAAGATTTGGAAAGGACCATAGTATCTTTTTGCTAGTTTAGCATAATACTTTTGATGGCCCGTAGGATTTTTGCCCGTTGTTTGCCTTAATCGAGCCTTAGGAAACTTGAGTAAGACCCAATCATTTTCTTTGAACATTAAGGCTCTTCTGTGCTTATTAGCAGCAGCTTTTTGCCTTTGTTGAGAGATGGATATAGCCTCCCTAATCTTTTGAAAAGATTCTTGTAAGTCACGGCTATACTCATCGGCGGCGAAGATCTTCCCATGTACTTTTAGTAGCAAGGGACTTTTAGGTCTTCCCTCAATGATCTCAAAAGGTGATTTTCCTGTAGAAGTATGTACAGTATTATTGTAAGCACACTCTACAAGAGGTAAGTACTTTTCCCATTGTGAGCGTTGATCTACTTCGGTAGCATACGTCTTGAGTAGATCGAGTATCGTAAGATTGGCTATCTCACTTTGGCCATCCGTTTGTGGGTGATAGGCCGAAGAGAAATTCAATCTTGTTCCTAGATTTTCAAAGAGACCTTTCCAGAAATTACTGGTCATTCTAGGATCTCTATCTGACACGATGGATGTGGGTAATCCATGGTGCTTGAAAATCTGAGATATGAAAAGAGTTGCCATTTGATGTGCCTTAATAGTCTTTTTGACAGGAATAAAATGTTCTTGCTTGCTAAACCTGTCGACTATTGTCCATATTCTTGTATTCCCATGGATAGACTTGGGTAATCCAAATATGAAATCCGTGGATATACTCTCCCATGGTGAATTTGGAATAGGTAATGGCTGGAGTAATCCAGGTTGCTTCCCTCTATCATACTTGGTCTTTCGGCATACTACACATTTTGATACATACTCTTGTATGTCCACTTTCATGGTAGACCAATAGAAGTACGTCTCTACTCCTCGGAGAGTAGGTTGGATACCTCTATGCCCCGCATATGGAGGAGCATGGGATTCATACATAACTTTCTCACGAAGGGAATGGGTAATACATAGCCTATCGCCGTGGAGAAGATAACCATCCTGCAAGGTGAATGGTTCCTCTTTCTTCCCTAAAGCAAGGGCTGACATTATGTCTCTAAAGTCAGGTTCAGTAGCATACTCATCTATCATAGAGGATAGATCATTCTGAGTAGCTATAGACACCGCATTAACTTTTGGTCATCGTGAAAGTGCATCGGCAACTTGATTGTGCTTACCAGCTATGTGAGCAATATGGAAATTAAATTGCGAAAGAAAATTTTCCCACCTCATTTGTTTGTCGGAAATCTTGGTTTGCGTCATGAAATACTTGAGACTTTGGTGGTCGGTTCGTAGGATAAATGGAATCCCCAATAGGTAGTGCTTTCATGTGTCTAGGGCATGTAGAACAGCTAAAAGCTCTTTCTCATAAATTCCCAAGACTCGTTCATCAATATTGAGCCTTCGGCTCTCATATGCTATGGCATGCCCTTCTTGAAGCAAAACTGCTCCAAGGCAATCACCACAAGCATCACATTGGACCTCAAATGGCTTTGAGAGATCCGGAAGCACGAGGACTGGTTGGGAAATAAGCTTCTCTTTGAGATTTTCAAAAGCATTTTTCTCCTTAGCAGTCCATACAAACTTAACATTCTTCTTAGTTAAGTCGTGTAGTGGTCCTGCTACTTGAGAGAATTTTGCTATGAAGCATCTATAGTATGCACACATACCAACAAAGCTTCTTAGCTCATGTAGATTTCTTGGGTTATGCCATGCTTTTATTACCTCTAACTTTGATGGATCCATTTGGATACCATTTTTAGAGATAATATGACCTAGATATTGAATCTCTTAAAGGAAGAATTCACTTTTCTTTTGGTTGAGATAAAGCTTGTTCTCCCTCAATGCTTGAAAAATCACTTGGAGATGTTGCTTATGTTCCTCCAAAGACTTGGATTAGATGATGATATCATCAAAGAACACTCCAGTGAATTTGCGATATGGTCTAAAAACTTTCTCCATCAAACGATTGAACGTAGCTAGTGCATTAGTCAAGCCAAAAGGCATGACTAGATATTCACAAAGACCAAACATTGTGCGAAACGCGGTCTTTAAGATATCTTCATCCACTATCCTTATTTGATGATAGCCACTCTTAAGGTCAATCCTACTGAAGTAGGTAGAGCCTTGTAGCTTATCAAACAGATCTTCTACCCGAGGTACGGGAAATCTGTTTTTGATAGTGATATGGTTTAGTGCTCGATAGTCTACTCACATACGGTATGTACCATCTTTCTTTTGCACTAAAAGGACTGGGGAACAAAAGGGAGAGGAACTAGGCCTCACCATCCCTTTGTCTACCAGCTCTTCTACTTGCCTCATGATCTCCTCTTGTTGAGCTTGTGAGGCTTGTTAGGTGGTGAGCTTCCAGGAAGGAGCTCAATACGATGGTCATCATCCCCTCGTTTTGGAGGTAAGTCCATAGGGATATCATCGATGAACACATCTTGGAATCCTTTTAGAAAATTAGACAAGTCTAAATCTTCGTGATTCCCATTATTTACATTTTATGAAACATTAGTATCTTTTAGAGACTGTTTGACAAAAATCATGTACGCAAAAACTGAGCTCTTCATTGACTTATCAAAAGCAAGAGGATTTACAAGTGGAATAGTGCGACCACGCTCACTAGCATCTATATACATGTTCTTTCCCCTGTAGGTGAAGTAGATTTTTAATTCAGGGAACTTCATGTTGGCAGCCATGCGATCAAACCATGGTGCCCCTAGGATAACATCCTCATGTTGGAGAGGAGAGATGAAGAAGTCTTCTTTGTCGACGTAGCTTTGGACATTAAGCCTCAACTTCCCAATCAAGGGAGTAACGAAGGCTTGTTGTCCCTTGAAAGCTGCATCAGCCACTACTATATCTCCCATCTCAAAAGCTTGAATGCCCAACTTGGTGGCCAACTCTATTGATATGAAGTTGAGAGTAGAGCCAGGGTCAAACAAGATGAAGGCATCGTGCTCTCTTACCTTTCCCCAAGCATAGGAGAGTGATGATCCTTTGCAATGAGCATCCTCTTTTGGAGCTTCGATGGTGGATGCCGTAGGAGTCTCATTGCGAGTATTCTTCTTGGGGCAAGAACGATAGCCATGTACTTGCTCCCCACACTTGAAACACTTATGGTCCTTGCGAAAAGCTTCAAGCTCTTTAGGAGAGAGTTTGTTTTTACCTTTGTAAACTCCCTTCTCCTTGGACCGATTTTTGTTGTTGTTGTTGTTGTTGTTGTTGTTGGAAGTGACTTGGGAATTATTTTGAGCATTGGTTTTCCCCTTTGCATCATTTTTGTCTTTGTTTTCCATGGTCTTGACATTACGTCTAGCCCCTTGATGGAAATTGATGCGTGAAGCAACCATGGTGTGATGGATTACTTCGGTAATAGCAGCAGGCCATTGAGAGTTGATGTATTCGGCCATCTCTTTATGTAATCCCGCACAAAATTGTTGCCTTTGCTCGGCAAAATCTATCTTTTGAAAGACAATAGCCTTGAGATGTAAATCCCAAAACTTGTCTACATATTTGTGGATAGACTCATGGGAGAGGAGCTTCAAGCTGCGCCATTCGATAAGCACTTTGTCCTTTGCATCGCTTGCAAGGAATTCCTTCATGATGGAAACTCGTAGAGTTTTCCATGTCTTTGGGGCTTCACCATTTCCACGAAGGCTAGCCCACCATTGAGGAGCTGATTTTTGGAAGTGCATAGCTACATGGCGTAGCTTGGAGGACTTTGTGAATCCCTCATCTCCAAAGGCCACATCAAATTGCTGGATGAAGGCCAACACTTTGTCAGTAGCACCGAAGGTGCCATCATAGGTGAGAAAAGAGATACTCTTTCCTCCCTCCTTGAACTTCTTTAGCTTTTGTGACCTTCGCCATGCAGGAAATGATTTGCGATGTCCTCCCCTCTTGTATTCTCTAGAAGAATAGCCATAACTTTCGTCAGAAGAGGAGGAAGGTGAAGAAGAAGGAGAAGAGGGTGACCTCTTCCTAGCCCTTTTCTTCCTTTGTTTCCTCTCTTGCCTTTCAGAGTGATGAGGAGAAGGACTATGTTTTGATCTTTTCCTCTTGGGAGGAGTAGGCGATCTTCTAGACCGCCGTCTTCGTGGAGCCACATCTTCAGAGGAACTTAGACTTTCATTGCTTTCTTGATCTTTGGATTCCTCCTCTCGAATGGGAGAGAGTCTTCTTTTGGGGGTCTCTTCAAGAGGCCTCCTAAGCTCTCTCTCCTCTTGGAGAGGAAGGGAAATTCCATAAGCACGAAGTTGTTGAGTAACTTCGGCTTGCAAAGCAGGGTTGCCCATAGCTTGCTGCAACCTAGTGACGAGATAATTCACAAACATGGGAGCATCATCATTATCACCTTCATGTGCAAAATCAAAGTTATCAATGTTCATTCTACTCTCTTGATTATTGTCATCCATGTTAACAAAATTTATGTATGTACTTAGTGTATGCTTTGGCAATTCAAAACCTTAGTTGCCACTCCTCTTAGCCTTTGAAAATCGGCTCTTAAGTATCTACACCAACGGCTCAAAGTGGTTAATTATAGAGAGTAGAGGAGTAGGTCTAACATAGCAGAGTTGCCAAGGGTTAGCTCCTTTCGGACTTCTTATGGCTCAATAATGGTAAAGCCGTAGGCAAGTCTAGAAAGACTCCATTATTAAGTCCAAAGCTCCCGAGGTGTGCACCATCCCCTACATAGCGGGCTCAACAAAACCGATAATAGATCCGAGTTCCACTTACCCTATTATAATTAACAACAGCAACCATTTATAGGCTACTTAAGTACCTCTCTTCTTAAGCAAGAAAAGAGAAACCAAATGCTCTGATACCAATGTAATGGAATTGACCTATTTAACTTGAGAGTAGCGGAAATTAATGAGAGTACTTTTGAGAAATAACTTTGTGATCATAATGGGTGAACATATTTGAAGATGGCAACATAATCATAGCAATTAGTTAACTTGGCATGAACAATACTTTTGCAAGAGAGAGAATTTAGAGAACATGACAACAGTTGAGGACCGGATTTATGTGGCGCCGGTCCCCCCTCCAATAGACATTTGTATTATGATTTCTCCCATTAAGAGACACTTGTTACAATACAGTCTTTGTGTTCCTTGTGACCTAGGTGATGCAATGAAGATGGAAAGCTTCATGCATCACAAACATAACATAAACTTGAAGAAAGCTTTAACTATCCCAAGTCTCAGTCCCAAGACCTCAAACACCTTCGAAGGTGGAGAGAGCTAGCAGGGAATGAGGGTAGGGAAGAGGAAGAAGAAACATTTCGTAGGAGAAATAATTAGTTCCTCACTTATCATACTCTTGTTGCTAGCATACATAATAGCATAGTAATGAAGAAGAAGGAGATGACAAGCCTAAGCATTGAAGCATGGCTCTTGGTTGGATTTGCACTCCATAGCCAAGAGTGTTGGTGTAGGCTCTCAACCTCTACTTGCTTGGAGAGGGAGCTCTTGCATTTTGCATAGCACACAATGAGAGTGCTTGTGAGTGTGCCCCCTTCTAGCTCATAATTGAAGCTCATTGGCTCTTGCCAAGCCTAGCCAATCACAAGCTTGGTCCATTTCTAGCATTAGGTGTAGGCTTGGGACAAGTGTCCCCCTTTCCCCTTTGAGAGAGAGGACTTGATAAATGAAAAAACAATTAGATAATTCAAGTAATTTATCATTGGACCCCTTTGAAGCTTAGCCAATAGGCTTCAAGCAACACATGAAGGTAACATGGGTAGGGACCTGACATGTGTCCTTGCTGCCTCTTCAAGTTGAGGCTTCCCTTGTGTGTGTGAGTGTGTGTTCTCTATATAATCCCTAGGAAAATGGCTCGCCCCCCCTCTTGTAGGGATGCTTTTGACTTTAGGTGTTCAAGCACCTTACTCACCAAGCATGACAAAGCACTTGAACTAGGGGGTATTCCCACAAGCATCTCAAGCAAGCATGTCAAGGCACCTCAAGCACCTTAATCAAGCGGCAAGTCAAGCACCTCAAGCATGGAGTAAGTCAAGCACCTCAAGCAGGACAAGCACCTCAAGCATGACAAGCACCTCAAGCAGGACAAGCACCTCGAGCTTGGGCCAGGTTCCCACCTCAAGCTCTAAGGTCAAAGGACTTTTACACACATTATTGGAGGTATTCAATGAAGCTAACCCTAAGGTCTTTATGCTCCATTGGTTAGCCTTGCTCTTTGATAGACCATCTCCCATTTGGGCCCCTTTACCATTGGCCCCGTGTTGAGATAGATCTATAAGCACATATCTATATCTTAACACTTGTTCCCGCTAATTACTCTCCCGCATTAAGTGATCAATTTAATATGAGAAAATCATTTAGGTTGGTTAGATATTAGATTTTATGACAACAACTGCCCGTAATGATGGGATTTGGTCAATAATTGTTCAAATATGTTGATTTTGTGTGAACAATCACTTAATAGGCTAAATGTGTTTTAAGTACAAACTTTGAATAAAATTAAGGAAGAAAAATTGTATTATTCAAGAATTCCATCTTTGATGTGCGCAAAGATGTGTCTGTGTGTGCTACTTCTGACATGTGCGAGTAGGTGTGCTTTTTTAGGTGCTACGAATTGCAATCAATTTCCATGAAGAGGCCATCCAGTTCCCATCGAGAATGTTCCTTCTATTGCTACACACATATGACTATATTTAGAGGTGTTTCAATGGTTGTTACCATGCCTCCAAATGCAATGAGCTTCTCTTGATCAGGAATGCAAGGCCCCTACCACAAAGATGGTGACACCTACCTCTTTGATGGTAGCCAAAAGGCAATCATGGTCATCAAGAGCTCCTTTGAGAAGGCCAAGGGATTGGCCTTGTTCTAAAGTGTTCAAATTGGAAAAGTGAATGGACACAAAAGTGAAGTGCTTTCCTTTTGTGATGCTAGATGCACTGTGTTCTTGTCGATGTACACTATTCCACAAAAATTAGAACACGGCTCTTTACATCCATGATGCACCACCCAACACTCAACACGAAGTATGGGAGAAATTTTCAGGTTTTTGTGATTTGTGAGTAGTTGTGCTTTGCCCAAGCCACGCCCTTGGGATTTGATACCAGATGTAAGAAATGAGTATCTATGGCGAGTGATAAGTCAAGCATACCATGGATGGAGAGAGAGAAACAGAGAGGTAATTTGCTAGTAAATGTACACGAACAAAAAAAGAGAGAGATTTATTGATATGTGTAAAGCTTTATTAATAGCCACTTACAAAGTAGATATTTTTGGGATTTTTCCCTGGCTCAAGCATATATCTTTTCTTCTAGCTCACATCATAGATGACACAGAGGAGGATATTTAATCAAAGAGGGATTCACACCAAGAGGGAAAGTCAGGCTGACCCAACATTGACCAATGGTCGGATTTGACAAGGCTTAGACTCATTTACAGACTTTACAACTCAGATTTTACATCAACTAGCTCAGAAATTGTCCGATTAAAATTAGAGGCTCTCAAAAAATTACAAAGATATTCCAAAAAGTAGTGATGGGATATCAAAATTTTAGGGCCTGAGAAGAAGGGGTCAATTAGGAGGGCACCGGTTTGGTCATCTTCCAACATTCTCCCCTTCCTAGTCTTTGCATGTGCTTGTGTAAGCTTTGTCTTGGTCTTCATCTTTGTCATTAGCTTTGACTTTGGCTTTGTCTCTTAGCAGCATCTGGTCTTCAACACTGTAGTATCTAGTAATCAAATGTCCTCTTTTCTAGTGTCTTCATGAGGTTTTTGAACTTCTTCACTTGGGTCGCAATCTCCACTTGGACTGCTAATCATCTGAAAGGATTGTTCATCACTCTGATTTGGTAGTCTTTATGTTGGGCAAGAAGATCTTTTGTCATGGGGTTGAAGATGGTAGAATCCATCTCAAAGAACCCAATCATGAGCGCATCCTCAAATGTTTGTAGATATTGTGAGGGAAGAAACATGACACAAGCGTACAACCCCATGATCATGTTGCGACTTGGAATCTTTGTTTCCGTGTTCTAGCATAAGCCTCTTGTGCCCTCCAAAAACACATTCCATGGGTGTTCTATCACCTTGATGTCCTCAAATGATGTGATAAGTATTTTTGCAATTTTTACTAGCATTTGGCAAGTGAAATATGGGATATCTCACATTTGTGTGATTACCCCTTGTAATGTATTCACCATATATCTTTTTGATGGTGGAAAGTTGTTGGCCGGTTTAGATATGATACGGTAATTTAGCATCAATGACTTTTTGCTTTTCTATGTGAAATAATTTTTCCAGGATCACCTTTGTGGAATAGGACGGCATTGGATGGCATTGATTAATGCCATGTCTCTCTTTTATAGTGAAGCGGTCCGGGGCGGGCAACAAGAAGAGCAACCTCCAGACACCCTTCAAGGCTCCCGTGCTGCTCAATGGGGTTGGGGCACAACACAACAACAAACCCCCAGCCAAATCCCAACTACACAAGGGGCACCACCTAGTTTAAGAGCGAACTAGGACGCAAAAGAGGATAATCGTTAGAGCAACCCACAAACAAGCAAGGAATTTACACTAATCCTAACACCAATGGAACACTCTCATACACTAAAACACGAGAGAGAGAGAGAGAGAGAGAGAGAGAGAGAGAGAGAGAGAGAGAGATGGTGCTTGGGCTACTTTGAAGTGTATCGTTAATGATCAAGCAAACATAAATATATATATGTAAGAAAGAGAGAGAAGGGGGAAGGGGGTGCTTGTTGCACTAATGCCTTCTTACAAATCTGTCATGACCAATCAAAGTGAGATTAGTATTTGTTCAACATAGCCTGAGTAAATTACACCACAACACATCACAAGAAAAAAGCCACCCCAATCACTGTCTTAAGGCCAGGGGAGTCCTCTCCACCCTGTCGCCCTCTTACAGCATGTGGGATTTATGGCTAAATTGATAACAATACCCGGAGACAAGCTATCAAGAACTTAAATAAAACACCAAGACACTTACACATCATTATTGTCCATGACTTCATGTTGGAAGGGAGACAAGGTATCCATGCTTAGTCCAAATTCACCCTCCTTGATTCAGCAAATGTTGGGCTTACTCTAGTAGGAGAAATGATAGATTTCCTACTCTCAATTTAATGATCACTCTCTCTTACAATGGCATAGAGTTCCCTTGCTAATCACCCCTAATACAACACATACATATGCCTAATGCCAATGAGATTCCACTCAAGAGCTCCTTCTCAAGAGGTTGAGCTTGGCTTCTCAAGCTATAGCATAGTGCTCTTTCTTCTCCCCCCTTTTTGTGCTAGCTACACCCTCCTTTTATAGCAATTTTGAAGGTTAGGGTTACTCCTCTAACCATGGTTGGGTTATATTTTCAGCAATTTATCTAATTTCTTTTGCTTGGAATTATTAAGAAGTTGGTCGGGAAAGAGAGAGGAGAGAAATGGAGGTGATAGGACTTTTCATAGTGGGTTAGTGTTAGTAGAGTTAGTATTAATTTACAAATGGAATTGGATATTTACAATGGGAGTATCCATGTAGGATACAAATAAGGAAGAAAAACTCTTAAGAGGTAAGAAAAGGTGGATTTCTTACAAGGTTGATGCTCCAAGTGTCTTGAGTAGGGCCAATTTTGACGCTTGTTGACGGTCCACTAGCTTTGACGGTACATTTTTTCTCCACTCTTGACCTTCCTTGAGAGACAAGATAATTGAAGCTGAGTAATCAACCACCATGATGCTGTCTTTTAAGAGAAGAGGCTGAATTTTGTGGTTTTTTTGATAGATATGGGTAATTTGGAGGAGGAAAAATGAGACTAGGTGGTCAATTTTGGAATGGAATTGTGTGTGGGAGGTATGAGTTCACCATGGTTTCTCTTATTCTTCAAGGTTGAGGAGAAGGTGAGTAGGGTGCAGAGAGGAGTGGTGAGAGAGGTGGGGATGATGAGTGGAGAAGTGTGTGTGAAAGAGGAAAATGATAAAGTGGAAGAGAGAGTGTGGCTGCATAGCATGGGAAAACTGGGGTCTACTAATAAAATCATAGCTCACAGCTCGTAGCTCAAAAAAATATGAAAACATTTGAGGCAAAATTTCAGCCCACCAGCTACAACTTTTGTTTGTATCACCTTTTCAAATTCGGAGAGCAAGTGAACTTTAAAAATTCAGCAAAACCGACCGTTTTTTTCCACTGCACAAGGTCCTTCTGGGGTCCTTCTTTGGATGATTCTTTTGAATACCTCCAAGAGTGAGCCTTCCATAGTGCATGTATGCATGCCACCTACCCTTGACCTTATTTGGTAGGTCTATAATTGAAGATATTGTTGAGATCATGATATAAGTGAATAGTACAACTAAGAAAATCAAATATTGAGGGGTCTAAAAAATATGTACATGTCAAATATAAATAATATAAGTGGAAAAAATATAAAGGGGTCAAAAGAAATCTCTCTCATTATGAGGCTACCATAAAAAGATAAATATTTTTGGTGTTCTAAGTTTTTAGAACAAAACAAAATAGATGTAGGAAGGGAAAAATCACAATAGTGAAAAAATATACACATAAATAAAACTAGTTTTTTTGGATTTTGTTGGGGTGGAGTTACACCAAATATAAGAGAAGCTTACATGAAAATATTTCTATATGGAATAAAGAGTATGAAAAATGGTAAGAAAAATTGTGGTAATGGTGAGGCAATGTACAGAGCATAAATAACACACACCTAGGTAGAAATATTTAAATAAATACCAAAATAATTATGAAAAAATCTTTTATTTAGGCCCTATATACAAAGAAATATTTACATACGCATGGGCCATAATATACTTATATTTTTTATATTTTTGGCTCAACTAGCCCAATGACTAGCTAATTGAGGGTTTTTATTTCAGTAAGGAGATATGGGAAAAGTCCCCTAACTCACACGCACCTATATACAGTGAAAGGGTGAGGGTAACCACAGTGTTTGAGTGATTTGATAGGGTGAGATAACTCACTATGGCAATTACAGAGAGCCGAAAAAACGCCTATCATTAGCCCTCCCCCAGGATGATGGTATATTCATGTACCATCATAAAGAATCTTTTCCAAAGAGAGTGCGTCAGAGTCCTTGACAAGATCTTCATTGTTTGGCCCCTTGGAATTTTGGTTTGTGTTACACTCATGCTTCATGGAACAATACTTACATGGGATAGTTGCCTTTTTCTTCGGTAGATCCTTTGGTAGAAGGCGACTCAAGTAAGGCTTCAAGCGATAGCCGTTTACCTTCCTGGAGTGCTCTTTCCCATTCAAGTCCATAAGTTGATAGTAACTTGAATTGAAAGCCTTCTTGACTATGTATGGCCCCTGCCATCTTGTTTCAAATTTGGCATCAAAACGATTATCGAGTCGATTGTCATACCTTAGCACAAGATCTCCTTCATTGATGCCTTTGTCCTTCAGTTTCTTGTCAAGCTTCTCCTTTGTCTGTGTGGCTTTCCTCTTATAGCACTCGTATGCTGCTTCTCTTTTCCACTCAAGCTCAGCTAAGGTAAGAAGTCGATCCATCCATGCTTCTTGATCATCTTGTGCTGATTAGCCATGAAGTCGCATTGTTGGAATGTTTAGTTCAATTGGTTATAAAGCCTCTTGACCATAGACCAAGTGAAATGGTGTGAACTCCGTGGCTTCCCTATATGTGGTTCGATACGCCCACAAGGCACCATCCAAGAAGTCATCCCACAACTTTGTCTTGTTTTTCACCATCTTTCTAATGATGCCTGCAATGACACCATTAGCTTTTTCTACCAAACCATTTGATTGGGGATAGTAGGGTGTACTGTGACGATGTAGAATGCGAAGTTCTTCACAGACTTCTGTGAGCAATCCCTTTCTAAACCCTGGACCATTATCAGAAACAATCTCCAAAGGTGTGCCAAATCTACAACAAATGTGAGTGTAGATGAATTTGCTCACTGTCCTCTCATTTACCTTTGCCACACTTTGTGCTTCCACCCACCTAGTCATATAGTCTATAGCCACTAGAATGTAGAGTTTACCATTTTTTGTCCTACGCAGAGGACCCATAGCATCAATGCCCCACTTTTCAAAGGGTCCATTTGCAAGCACGATTTTCCTTGGACCATAAATCAATCTTCTATTCCCATTTACCTGACAATTGTGACAACTTTTACACCAACGTTGGACATCCACATGTAGACTTGGCCAAACATACCCCGCAAGCAAAATCTTCTTCACAGTTAATTCTTGGGAAAAATGACCACCACATGCCTCTTCACGCAAACCTTTTAGAATGGCTGGAATTTCCACGATAGTTGGTACTCTTCTGCACACTTTATCCTTCCCTCTTTGATAGAGGGAGCCTTCTAGGAAGAGATACATGCTTGCCTTCTTCATTAGTCTCCTCTTCTGAGCTTTTGTGAAGTCTGGTGGAAACTCACCCTCCAAAATGTAGCCAATGATGGGAGCCAATGACTCCAATCCCTGGTACCTCGGTTGCTTCACAGCAGCCGCCACCATGATGACCTGCACTTCTTTCTTTACACATGCAACGGCTTGTTGTGCAAGTAAATCAGCACTTTCATTTTGTTTCCTAGGAATATGATATAATTGCACCTCCTCAAATTCATTAAATAGCCTATGGATGGTATGAACTTTGGCCCTTAGTCTTTTATTTTTGCATGCCCAAATGCCTAAAATCTGCTTCACAATGAGAAGTGCATCCCCTTTTACCATGAGACGTTGTATACCATGGCCAATGCATATTTTTAAACCATGAAGTAGTGTGTCATATTCTGCTTCATTGTTGCTAGCTGAACTTGCAGGTAGATTGAACTTCTCTTTCATGACCACCTCTCCACTTGGGTTGAGCAACACTAGCCCTCCCCCTGCTTTTCCTGTGGCTCGACGAAAAGCTCCATCAAAGAACAAGGTAAAAGCATTAGGAATACTTTTTGGTGGTGGCAATGGTAGGGTCTTTACTTCAGGCACCTTAATCTCCTTTTCATGCACCCTATAAGTGAGAATCCCTGTCAATTGTGCACGCACACTATCTTCTACCTTGAAAGAGTATTGAAACTTTTGCAACTCCATAATCCACTTTGAGATCCTAGTACTAAGATTCATTTGAGATGACACCCAAGGGAACAAATTCTCTGCGGTGAGGATTACAAAAGGTTTTGGGAGCAAGTAAGATCTAAACTTCCTTATCGCAAACATGAGAGAAAGCATCATGATTTCTGCCTCCGTGTAGCCTCTCTCTAAAGCATTCATGACCCTACTAGCAAAGTAGATGGGCCGCATCCTGGTACTATAGGGATCTTGTTGTAGCAAAACTGCACCAATTGTTTCTTTCCCAGCACTAGAGCTAACAAAGAATGTGTACTCCCAACAAGGAGGCATGAGTGTTGGTAGCTCTGACAAAATGGCTTTAATGTTACAAAAGTACTCTTCAAGCTCATCAGACCATGCAAATTCTACTTGTTGTGTCAACTTTTGCAAAGGGTGAAGTAAATCCGAGGCTAAGTGAATGAAGCGTGACATATACTTCACCTTTTGAATGAATGAGATGACCTCCTTAAGACTCTTGGGTGATGGTAGCTCAATAAGAGCCTTTGCCTTTGAAGGATCCACTTCAATGCCTTTGTAAGAAACTTTATGACCAAGCAAGATTACTTCATCCTCACCTATATGGCACTTGTCGGGATTGATTTGACCTCCCATGTCGTAGAGCTTCTTTAAACCTTCTTCTACCCTTTGTAGATGCAATGATTTTGAGCTATAAATACAGAAATCATCAATGAACACCCTAATTGACTTTCCAAAGAATGCTTGAAACACCATATTCATGAAACGTTGGAATGTTGCAGGAGCATTTGTCAGACCAAATGGCATGACTCTAAAAGCATAACAACCCCAAGGAGTGATAAAGGTTGTTTTCAATTGATCCTCCAATGCGATACCTATTTGAAAGTAGCCTGAGTAGCCATCACACACAGTGTACTCCTCATGACCAGCTACCTCATTTAGTATCTCATCCTGAAATGGGAGGGGAAAGTGATCTCTTTTTGTTGCCTCATTGAGTGGACGATAATCCACACACACCCTCCACTTTCTGTTTTTCTTAGGAGTGACAACAACGGGAGAGACCCACTCTGAATTCTCCACTGGATAAATGAAACCTGCTGCTAGAAGCTTTCTTACCTCCTTGAGTAGAGCCTATTCCTTTATAACTCCTAGTCTTCGTAGCTTCTGAGCTTTAGGTGTGGCCTCAGGCTTTAACTCAATCTTGTGTTGAAAAAAATCTACCCCACGCACGTCGGTGTAGTCTTTATCAAAAAGCCTAGGAAACTTCCTTAGCACACATTTGAACTCCTCTCTTTCATCCTTTGTAAGTGTTGTTGATAGCATCCCTTCATCTTGAACACCTTCGTTCTCTTGAGGACCTACCTCCTCCAAGCCTTGACAAGAGGTCTCTTGGTTGCTTGGCTTAAACCTTACCCCCATGACTTTGATGGAAGACTCCTCTTCAGTAATGCTGCCGCTACTTTCTTCTTCTGAAGTGCTATCGGTCCAACCTTCTTCCGTCTCACTTTGAAATGATTCTTCATGGAGCTCCTCTTGGCGTTGCTCCTTCATGTCAAAGACAACCTTCTTATGATTGTCATTCCTGCAAATTAATTTCCCACTCTCCCAATCCTGCAAAGCTCGCGTTTTCATTAGCCATGGTCTTCCTAGGATAAATGGATAACCACTTCCCTTGGTCGACATAACATAAAAATCCACCGCTTTCTTAATGCCAAAGGCCTCTACAAAGACATTTTTACAAATGCCTACACACCTAGCCTTGCTATTGTTTGCCATCTTGACTTTGATTTCAGGTGTCTCATGGATGTGCATGCCTAGTCTTTGCATGTGTCCCTCTGTCATGATGCAAATTTGTGAACCCTCATCCACTAGACCTTTCCTAACCAATCTTCCTTTGATGTAACAGTTAGCACCGGTGTAATGTCCTCATTCATTTCAGCTTGCGCAATTTTTACAACAGGCACACTCTCTTTTACCTTTCTCCTAGTGCTAACTGCCATTGTTAAATCCCTCCTAACTTGTGGACATAATGCAAGAAATTGAGGCCATGAAATATCAGGACCCTTACCTCTCATGTCTTCCAACAAGTTGTACGGAGCCATACCATGTCCAAGAGGGAAGTCTTGGAGGTTGATACGACGTCGATTCCTCTAGGTTTCCTTGGTTTCCTTTGCCTTCTTGCCTTGTCCATGGTCACTCTATGATGTGACTCCTTCTTTCTCTTTACCTTTCCCTCGGCCACACTTAATGCCATTGGCTTCCATGTCAACCTGATTTGAATTTGTCACCTCTACCACATGCACATTTGGATCTGGCAAAGGTGGAACTCCTTCTACCCCTTGTGGAGGTGGTCTTGGTCCATTTGGCCTTTGTAGAAGCCTTGGTTGTTGACTAGCTCCTTCTCCTGCATTCATCACTGGGTAATTCAAGTTAGGTCTCCCTGGCTCTCCACGGGGCCAAGGACAATTATACATCCCATGTCCAGACTCTCCGCAATTCCAACATTGCAAGACTCTCCTAGTTCGTGGCTCTCTCTCTTCTGACTTCTTTGCTTGTCCCTTTGGACCTACAGCTTGTGCAAGGTGAATTGACAGGCTGCTTAAAGATTCATTTAACTTCTCAATCACTTCAGTTGTTACCTCAGGAAGCTCCCTTGATGTTGATGCTTGTGACTTACCTTTGGGTCTAAGACCTTCTATTGGAACCTCTCCCCTTAAGCACTTGAGTTTCCTATACTTCTCAGCAGCCCTAGTTTCCGCTGCATCAAAAGTAGCAGGTGCATCCGCCTCAACTTTTACCTTAAGGTCAGGAAACAGTCCGGCTATGAACCTCTCCTTCTTTAAAAATTCTGCACCATCACCAGGGTGACATTTCGTATCCATAGAGCCCAAAGACGTAGAAACTCTTGCTTGTACAAGTAGTAGTCATCTAAGTCTTTTTGCTTATGAGAAACAATGTCTTGCCATAGTTTTTGAGTGTTTTGGGAATCAAAGAAGTATCTCTTAAAACGATTCAAAACTTCTGTGTAATTCCCCTTAACTTCCTCAGGCAAAGAGTCAAACCAAGTACTAGCCTCTTTCCTAAGGACCACCTCAAACATTTCTACATGTTCTTGATCGGTTACTATCCTCTTGATACGGCAAGACATCTTGAAATTTGCTAAAAATAATTCTGCATCCTCTCCAGGCTCTCCAAAGAAAAGAGGATATCCAGACATTTGGCGTTGGCTCTCCATTATTATGAAAGATTACAACACGAGTTACAATAAGGGATACAATAGAGATTTAGAACCACTCGCCTGCAAATGAAGAAGTAAGAAAATACCACTCTAGGTTTTCTTCTTCAGCTATCCAAGCTTCAATGAGGTCTCGATTTGTTTGATCAAAACAAAAAGGTAGACTATTGATGAGCTCTAAGAAGAGTTGAAATTCTTCAAAGCTAAGGCGATAAACAAAAATCTCTAGAACTTCATTTTCTGGATCCAAAAGAGCAACCACGTCCCAAGTGATAAATTGCACTTGCTCTACAATTCCCAACGCACAAGCGGTTTGTATAAAAACTAGATCTTCATGCTCGTCGAAGGCCGTGAGAAAGTAGCAATTGACTAGGAGCTCCTTTCCTTCGAGTTCCACACAGTCGGAGTGAGGCAACCTTCTCACAATTTCATAGAGAACATCCTCATCAAGTCCAATCAAGTTTGCTAGATTTAAAGACTCCACTTGTGCTACAAAATTCCTGGACAAAAACTCCTTAGGATTATGGTTAAATCATTCAAAAGCATAAAGATATTTACAATGTCTCTATGAACAAAGTGTCATAGAAAGTAGAGAAGGATGAGAATTTATACAAATTTGCAATCTTCTCTATGCTCTCTTTATTAAGACAAGCTCTGAATAGCTCCCTATCTCCTTTGTTGAAAGCGAAAGGAAGACTATTAATAAGACGCAAATGAGGGAAAAATTCACCAAATGTGAGTCTATGAAGCATGAACTCTGGCCGCAAGTTTCTTGAAGAGTCTTCCTCAATGGTGAAATGCACTCGCCAAACGCCAAATTTCACTCTATTTACCAATCTTAGGGCAGACACTAGTTGGATGAATGCGCGGTCTTCCTTAGTGCCCAACAACAAGAGGAAAATGGAATCCACGCATAGGACCTTCCGTCTTAACTTCACCACCCTCTTGTTATGAGGGAGAAGCCTTACTACTTGTTCCTGCAACTCAATTGGTAATAGAGCTAGATCTCTAAGGATTGAACTTTCACTGCACACACATTCCCAGTTAGAACAAATGATCGTTTTTTTGTTTCTTGTAACAACTTGGACAAAGAAAAAACAAACATACACACTATTTTGCCAGGCTGCACTTCATTTTAAAATAAAATGAACACATGTACATCAAAGAAGTGTGGTAGTTGATGAGAGGTAGAATGACAGGGTTTGGTGATGCAAGAATTTCTCCTACTCTTTGGGCACCAAACATGAACACCATTCGTTGTTGAAAATGAATCTTTCTACTAATTGCAACGTTTATTCTAATGTGTGGAGTAAAATGAAAGGGAAAAACCTCTATTCCTGGGCCATTATCCATGGCCTATGCATGTCCTAATGCTTAAAATAACACAAAAATATAGACGTCCAAGCTAATATCGTACCTAATGAGAGGCAAAATAAAAGGATTTACCGAAGTGTTTATCTCGGCTAGCCTAAGAGGACCTAAAATTCTACGAATTACTCGCTGAAATTGCAACTTAGTACTAGCAATTATGTGTACCTTTTGCCTTGCAATGGGAATGAAGGGATCATACAAATTCTCATGATTCATGCAAGCTACTTGATTATGCTAATGGTTGAGCCTTCACAAAACATACACAAGCCTGTCCTCAGTGGGGGCACCAATTTGAAGCGGTCCGGGGCGGGCAACAAGAAGAGCAACCTCTAGACACCCTTCAAGGCTCCCGTGCTGCTCAATGGAGCTGGGGCACAACACAACAATAAACCCCCAGCCAAATCCCAACTACACAAGGGGCACCACCTAGTTTAAGAGCGAACTAGGACGCAAAAGAGGAGAATCGTTAGAGCAACCCACAAACAAGCAAGGAATTTACACTAACCCTAACACCAATGGAACACTCTCATACACTAAAACACGAGAGAGAGAGAGAGAGAGAGAGATGGTGCTTGGGCTGCTTTGAAGTGTATCGTTAATGATCAAGCAAACATAAATATATATATGTAAGAAAGAGAGAGAAGGGGGAAGGGGGTGCTTGTTGCACTAATGCCTTCTTACAAATCTGTCATGACCAATCAAAGTGAGATTAGTATTTGTTCAACATAGCCTGAGTAAATTACACCACAACACATCACAAGAAAAAAGCCACCCCAATCACTGTCTTAAGGCCAAGGGAGTCCTCTCCACCCTGTCGCCCTCTTACAGCATGTGGGATTTATGGCTAAATTGATAACAATACCCGGAGACAAGCTATCAAGAACTTAAATAAAACACCAAGACACTTACACATCATTATTGTCCATGACTTCACGTTGGAAGGGAGACAAGGTATCCATGCTTAGTCCAAATTCACCCTCCTTGATTCAGCAAATGTTGGGCTTACTCTAGTAGGAGAAATGATAGATTTCCTACTCTCAATTTAATGATCACTCTCTCTTACAATGGCATAGAGTTCGCTTGCTAATCACCCCTAATACAACACATACATATGCCTAATGCCAATGAGATTCCACTCAAGAGCTCCTTCTCAAGAGGTTGAGCTTGGCTTCTCAAGCTATAGCATAGTGCTCTTTCTTCTCCCCCCTTTTTGTGCTAGCTACACCCTCCTTTTATAGCAATTTTGAAGGCTAGGGCTACTCCTCTAACCATGGTTGGGTTAGATTTTCAACAATTTATCTAATTTCTTTTGCTTGGAATTATCAAGAAGTTGGTGGGGAAAGAGAGAGGAGAGAAATGGAGGTGATAGGACTTTTCATAGTGGGTTAGTGTTAGTAGAGTTAGTATTAATTTACAAATGGAATTGGATATTTACAATGGGAGTATCCATGTAGGATACAAATAAGGAAGAAAAACTCTTAAGAGGTAAGAAAAGGTGGATTTCTAACAAGGTTGATGCTCCAAGTGTCTTGAGTAGGGCCAATTTTGACGCTTGTTGACGGTCCACTAGCTTTGACGGTACATTTTTTCTCCACTCTTGACCTTCCTTGAGAGACAAGGTAATTGAAGCTGAGTAATCAACCACCATGATGCTGTCTTTTAAGAGAAGAGGCTGAATTTTGTGGTTTTTTTTATAGATATGGGTAATTTGGAGGAGGAAAAATGAGACTAGGTGGTCAATTTTGGAATGGAATTGTGTGTGGGAGGTATGAGTTCACCATGGTTTCTCTTATTCTTCAAGGTTGAGGAGAAGGTGAGTAGGGTGCAGAGAGGAGTGGTGAGAGAGGTGGGGATCATGAGTGGAGAAGTGTGTGTGAAAGAGGAAAATGATAAAGTGGAAGAGAGAGTGTGGCTGCATAGCATGGGAAAACTGGGGTCCACTAATAAAATCATAGATCACAGCTCGTAGCTCAAAAAAATATGAAAAACTTAGAGGCAAAATTTCAGCCCACCAACTACAACTTTTGTTTGTATCACCTTTTCAAATTCAGAGAGCAAGTGAACTTTAAAAATTCAGCAAAACCGACCGTTTTTTTCCACTGCACAAGGTCCTTCTGGGGTCCTTCTTTGGATGATTCTTTTGAATACCTCCAAGAGTGAGCCTTCCATAGTGCATGTATGCATGCCACCTACTCTTGACCTTATTTGGTAGGTCTATAATTGAAGATATTGTTGAGATCATGATATAAGTGAATAGTACAACTAAGAAAATCAAATATTGAGGGGTCTAAAAACTATGTACATGTCAAATATAAATAATATAAGTGGAAAAAATATAAAGGGGTCAAAAGAAATCTCTCTCATTATGAGGCTACCATAAAAAGATAAATATTTTTGGTGTTCTAAGTTTTTAGAAAAAAACAAAATAGATGTAGGAAGGGAAAAATCACAATAGTGAAAAAATATACACATAAATAAAACTAGTTTTTTTGGATTTTGTTGGGGTGGAGTTACACCAAATATAAGAGAAGCTTACATGAAAATATTTCTATATGGAATAAAGAGTATGAAAAATGGTAAGAAAAATTGTGGTAATGGTGAGGCAATGTACAGAGCATAAATAACACACACCTAGGTAGAAATATTTAAATAAATACCAAAATAATTATGAAAAAATCTTTTATTTAGGCCCTATATACAAAGAAATATTTACATACGCATGGGCCATAATATACTTATATATTTTATATTTTTGGCTCAACTAGCCCAATGACTAGCTAATTGAGGGTTTTTATTTCAGTAAGGAGATATGGGAAAAGTCCCCTAACTCACATGCACCTATATACAGTGAAAGGGTGAGGGTAACCACAGTGTTTGAGTGATTTGATAGGGTGAGATAACTCACTATGGAAATTACAAAGAGCCGAAAAAACGGCTATCAATAGCTCCAATGAAGTTTTTTCCTTTTGAGCTACTAACTCAGCCTGTGCGTTTTCCAATTGTTCTTTGAGCTATATGATCTCTTGAAATATTTGGGCTTGGATGGCCCTATGTCCTGATGTCAAGATTATTTATTATATTTCCCATGTGCTAGTTCTTCCTTGGTGGCTTTTGACTCTTCTAAACTTGTCGTTGGTGCTACTGATCTCAAAGGTGAGGTAGGTGTGTCTTGCATTTCTAAGAGTTGTGTTAGTGTATTTTTTACTACACCATACGATTCCCCAAGCTTTGCATTCTTTCGTTGCTCTGCTTCCAGCTTATCTTTCAGGGCATCCCTCTCTTCTTACATTTGACTATTTTCCTTGATGTGCTCTTATAGGATCAAGTAAAGGTTTTCCGTTTCTTTCTTTTCTTCCCTTAAATATTCTTTGATCTTGATGTGGATTTCTTGTAGCTCTTCCACTTGTTGAAGCCTCTGATTTTCTTCTTTCAATGTGAGTGTTTTTGCTTTGGCATCCTTTAGATCAAGCTCCCGTAGGCTGGTGATAGCTTTATGACACTTAAATTGTAGCTTCATGTGCTCTAAGTGTTCATCAACGTCAAAATCTTGAAAGAGCCTTGTCCCATCTTCAATGATAGCTCTTGAGCATGGAGATATTGGCCCTCTTTCAGATGTGATGCATTGCTGAGAGGTGCCAACTTGTGGCTATTTTTCTTTGGGTGTCTCCCTTTGCTTCTCTTGCTCCTAGTTCTTGGGTGGATCCTGCTCCGTGATTTTTGGTTCCTTGTCCTTGTGGTCTTCTTGTTGCTTTATAAACTCTTGTTGCTATGGAGGAACTTGTTGTTGGTTGGTCTCTTTTTCTATTTCCTCTTTCTCTTTGTCCTATGCATCATACATTGATGGTCTTTGTGGTTCAAATTATTTAAGGAAAGTATGGCTGACTTGTCATTGAAAACAATTAAAATTTTCGGCAAAAACGTCACAAAACACAACTACAGTGTATGGATGTATCGAATGGAGAACTTCTTGATGGGCAAAGGTGTATGGAATCTTGTCACATGTGAAGATGTATGTCCAAAATTGCCTCCAGATCCTTCAAAAGAGGAGAAAAAGAATATTGATCATGGATCAAGAAATCACAAAAAGTGTTACATTGGATCTCCATATGTATTTTGAAATGCTTAATACCTCGTATCAAGAAGACTAGTACACCAAAGGATGCTTAAGATTTTATACATAAAATGTAAGGTACAAGTGTTGACGTGCATAAGATTAGATTTAAGCAAAGCTTGCATGGAGTATGGCAAGAAAGCCATACAATAATAGAATATGTGGCTAAAATTACACAAATTTTGAAATATTTGGCATCCATAAACTACATAGTTGAATATGATGATCTTGTTTTGGTAATACTAAAAGGTTTAGAAACACAACATAAGTCATTATATACCTATATCTCCATGAGAGGTACTATGCATTACTTTGAGGAGTGGATTGCCTTATGTATAGTGGAAGAAGTGAAACTTGGTATCAATGCATCTACAAGTGGATCAAATAGAGATGCAGTTTTCTATCATAATCATGGAAGGGAAATCATACACAAGAAAGAGACAATGATCGTTTTCAAAGATTCTTGATGCAAAGAGAAGGTGGTTCTCTGCATAGATAAAGGGGGAGAGTCATGCCACAAAGTAGACGTGCTTTTATGCAAAGAGATGGACATTGTAACTATTGTGGCAGATATGGAGATTTTGAGAGAGATTGTTATCATAGACAAAATGAAATGCTTTGTGACGGTAGAAGTTATCGGATATCACAATACTCTCATTTGTTGAAAGAGGTGGTTATACTACGTGTATGAGTGTATGGGTTTTCTTATTCTCTACAAGGTTCAAGTGCTGCTACATTGTGGATATTATCTAAGATTTATATACATGTATATTGTCATTGCTAAACCCATTTATGGCCTTACACTCAATTTTTATGGGTTGATGAGCATGAGGAGTCATTTTAAAATTGCAAACAAGATTTATCTTCAAAACCTATTTTGAAGACTTTAGACTGGAATAAAATTCTCCATGTGCATGTTGATGCTTCAAATTTTTTTATTGGAAGCATATTGGCACAACCAAGAGAGGGAACCATGGACTTTCCCGTCTCATATGCTAGTAGACAATTGAACAAAGATCTAGAAAGAATCATACCAAGACAACAAAAAAAAAGGACTTGGAATGATGTATGATATCAAAAAGTTTAGGCACTACTTATTTGAAAATAAGTTTGTCTTCTTTGTGGACCTCCAGCTCTGTGGACCACCAAGCTCTACTTTATCTAGTCAACAAACCATGTACTATTGGGAGAATTGTATATGGTTCATCATCTTAGTAGATTTTGATTTTGGATTTTGATTTTAGAGTGGTTGTTAAAAAGGACACCACACATCAAAAAGATGATAATTTATCCAATATCACCTCAAGAGAACCTCCCAAGGGAATTGATGACGACTTTCTAGATGCATATCTATCCTTCATAGAGATGATTCCTAGATGGCCAAAAGATCTAGTTACTCCCATGATGATAGCACAAGTAGATCCACAAATTTCACTTCCTATAACAACACAACTAATTAAGTAATTGGATTTGTATCAAATGTTGGTAGAAAGACTATATCAAAAGAACAAAGATGAGATTTTACTTTTGTGCATAATCCCCAAAGAAGAAGCCAACTTCCTAAATCAAACTTACACAAAAGTAATGGGGATTCATTTTATAGTAGACTAAACATTGAGACGACTTACATTGTTAGGGGTTTACTGGATGAACATGAAAAGAGATGCTCATGCATATGTAAAAACCTCGTATGATGATTGCTCCCAATGTAAGAAAAGAGTAGCAATACCACATGAAACTTTGTTCCAAATATCTATTGCACTTATGTGGAGTACTTGATAAATATAAAATTTCTTAAAAACATGAGTAAACAAAGACAAAGACAAATAAAAAAACAAGTTGCAAATTGCACCATGATTGGCCGACAACTATATAGAAGAGGAAAGGACCAACAACTTAGACTAGGTGCTAACAAAAACATTCCTATCTTGAAACAAGCACATGAAATTCTAGCAAGGAGACAATTTCTCTCATGAAACTATAGCTATCTAGTAATTCTAATGGATAGTATATGGTGGCCAAATTTGTTTACAGATGTGAAAGAATTTGTCAAAATATGTGACTCTTGTTAGAGAGCTAAAATGCCACCTAGAATGGATAGCATGCCATTGTGAACAATGATGGGAGCAAGAGCATTTTCTCAATGGGGTATATACTATGCTTTAAGCAAGATTATTTGAAAAATGGGTTATAGGCTATGTTGGTCCTATATATAACCAATTGACAAGACTCAGGCATAATACATTATTGTAGCCAATGATTATCTGACCAAGTGGATTGACGCTAGAGCCCCCACCAGGAAGAATGATGCACAAACCATGCATGCGTTCTTGTACAAATGTATATTCACAAGATACAAAATTCTTGTTGAGCTCGTGAGTGATAGAGAGACACACTTCCTCAATGAGGTGATAGAAAAATTGTTGAATTAGTTTATGGTAATCCATCACAAATTTTCACCCTATGATCCTCAACCGAATTGACAAGCATAGCATATAAACAAAATCCTTAGCTATGTTTGTACAAATATTGTAAGATCTACTAGGAGATGGATTTCCATTCAGCTCTATGGGCTTATACTATTTCATCTAAAGCAACCATGAATGCCACTCCATTCAATTTAGTCTACGGACTTGATGCTATGATGCCAATGCAGTTTTTACTGCCAACACTTAGAGTTCCAAATGAACTAGAATGAAGGGGTCATGAACTATCAAAATGACAAAAAAACTTAGATCAACAAAGACTAGCAGTTTTTGCATACATCTATGCTTGGAAAAGGAAACAGAAATAGTTCTTTGACTCACATTTGCTACAAAAATCTTCAAACAAGGGGATCTTCTATTGGTCTATTTTTTAAAGCAACACATCTCTAAGTTTTTGTAAAAAGAAACAAGGTCCATTTGTGATCAAGAGTGTTTCACTAAGCGGGGAAGTTAAATTAGCCACTTTAGATGGGTAAATAATTGAAAAATGGATTAGTGGATGTTGTTGGCACAAGTATAATCTACCACTGACAAATGATCTCTTAGAAAGAATGCATGTAATAGAGGAATGCGGGATCAAGTGCCAGTAGGTCATTGAACAATCCCAGAGGAGGCTCACATTTGTGTTCTAAAGAGAAAAATGACCATTGGACCCATTCCAAAAATGCTATCGTGGTCAACATGCTTCAAGTACAAGCTCTACATTTCATGTAGGCCTTAGTAGAGGATGAATTAGAGAGTGATGATGAATGGCTAGATGGAATTGGAATGAGGATAACAATGACCCTCAAAGATGGATTCAAAGTCAAGGCATTAGCAGATACAAGTGCTATAATAAACACAATAAGTTAATCAACTTACAAAATGGAAACTAGTCAATCCTTCGAGTATTGCAAAGCTAAAGTGAAGTCATTCCATGAAGAATTTTATCCAACCTTTGGAAATTCAATATGAATGTCTCTATGTATGGATTTCTTTCCCACATATGTCTATTCTGGACTCCATACGAGCAGATGTATAAATATATGGTACTAGGAGTTCCATGGATGTGGAGATAAAAATTTGTCTAAGATTGAGATGCATAAGTTCTAGGACTGACACTCAAAGGCGGATAGTTGAAGGTACCATTTTCTTACATCAAGAAAGAGTTGAAGGCGAACCTATGGGCTTCAAAGTTGTCACAACAATGCGCAAGCACTACATCTATGTCAATTTTCAAACACAAGATCTATCCTCATAGAACAAGCATGCAAGGAACCAAAGAATATTGGGAACCAAAAGCTCAACTTCTAGACAATAAAAAAGCAAACAAAGTGGCTACAGACCACCAAAACTAGATCCAAAACCCAAAGGTAAGAAGAAAGTGTAACCATCTCAAACCAAGTGGGTGTGGGTGCCAAAGAAACAACCTAAAGCAAAGCAACCAACCAAATTGGTTTATAAGTGGATACTAAAAGTCACAATAGAGTCAAAGAAACTTGGAAAAATGGTTTACCAAAGCGGTAGCAATAATCAAAGCAACAACCACTATCTCAACAGTTTGATCAAATTGGCAAAGATGGTTGTTTGTTAAGGACTATCAAAGAGCAACCACAACTGCTCCAAGATCTTTTTTTCAAGAGAACTAAATAACAAAAAGTTTTGACATCAAAAACTCTTCAGCAATTTTCTCAAGGCCCTCCTCTTGCATAGCATAGTGTTAATTTAGAATGCATTGACCTCACAATCATGGTAGAGCCGGTCCGGGCTATGCACATACATGACTTCTTAACTCATGCACTACACTACCCGGTTTGTCATCCTAGAGGAATCCAGTTAGGAGGGGGGAGATATTCTGAATGCGGACTTAAACAAATGAAATTGGCTAGAAAAAGGACAAAATTTCAAGTGTTTGTATACAGAATTTATTGAAAATTCCCTTTTAAGTAAAGAGAATGGAAAAAATGTAATATGATAGCCTCTAGGCATGTATGTATAATGTTATATAATAGCAAAAGGCCAAAAATATTATAGTTTTTATTCTTTTTTGTGTCTTTTTACTATAGAAGTGATCAAAATGAAGTAATCCACAAAAATATACCCAAGAATAGTATTTATATGTGTTTCGGTAATTTTTTATTTTGATCTCTATTTTTTAAGTTGATCTCATTTTTTACCATTTTTTTTATAAAAAGGTGAAAAATAATCAATAAATATCAAACATGCTTAGATGAAAAAAAGGAAGGTACCCTAGTTATGAAAACAAAGAGAAAGACAATAATGTCAAATCTTGTTTGATTTTGATGATGGCAATAGGAGGCCTAAATTAGGCCCATGAGACCTGATTTTGCAAATCCTTCAGAAATGGGGTAATTGGAGACCAAATGGAGAGATTTTTGAAACGAAAGTATACCTTGTGATTTATTAGGACTAATTCAAAGGGTTGAGATAAAGTGAGAAGGGAAGCTAAGGTATGTATAGTTCTAGTAGGCCACAAAGAGTCTCATTTATACTTGTCATCTTTGGAGAGAGATCTCATAGGCTTCTTTGCGCGTGCCATTTGCAGCTCCTAGTGGATTCCATAATGCACAGTCTCATACGAAACATGAGGGGTAAGTTCCTAAGCTTTTAATAAGCTTATTTAGATGCACGTATGGGTTGAGGTAGCTCAGAAAAACCCTAGGTTATCAAAACCTTCCCAAGAGAGAACGATCGGAAAAATGAATGTAGCGACCGGCCCGATACACCAAACTCAGCCAGACTTGAAGGGGGCCATAGCATAGGCATATAGAACATTCCCACAAGCTTAGATGGTAATTTTGTTGGGGTCCGGGGGTTCTATAGATAATAAACCTATAGTGTTGGAATCTTGTTCTGATTTCATAGGAGGCTTCCCTCTAGGTGCTATAAACATTGCTCAAAAAATACACCACAGTTTCTCATTTTCAAAAGGGGCCCAAGAGGCACTTGTAGAAACCAAAATTCATCGAAAGCACATTCAAAACTTCATATGCATATGATCAAGGATAACAAGTGTGTATAGCCAAAATGTTAAAAAGTTGGAAAATTTGGGGGAAGATAATAAGCATGATTAATATCTTACTGCTCATAATTGCCCCAACTTCACAAAATTTGATACAGCTTGTTACACCATGTGATCACAAGCCCACCCACCAAGTTCAGATAAATTTGGACACCCAGTGTACTCCTCTTCATATTTAGACAATTTTAGAGCCATATGTTGCAAAATCACTCCCTCTCACTTCAATGATCCAATTTTTTACAAAAGAAAATGAGTGCTTATTCATGATGCCCTTAACCCAATGTAGTCCTCTTCATACTTAGTCGTTTAAAAGAGCCATTTTTTCCCAAAAATCAATCCCTCTCACTTCAACAATTCACATTTTTTCAAAAGAAAATTAGTGCACATTCATGATTCCCTTAACCCATGCATGAAGTTAATTCAAAAAATCATGCAAAAATCCAACTCTAGAAAATAAACACGCTTATTATCTTGCTTGATAAATTTTGTTCATATTGGCATTTTTTGAGTTGCGTTATGTTTACGTACCTTAAATAACAAGATTTAATCATCACAATAAAAATTCACAATTTCAGGCTTCACTTAAAGAGTTACACATATATCTTCACTTTAAGGTGTACCTAACAGGAAAAAATTTGTTTCCAACTCACATGCTCAATGCAGGCATCGTAAGAAAGAAGAAGACTTTGAAGAAAAGGCTACAAGTGCTTCCAACTTGGAGATAGATCGATCAAAGTAGCAAATAAGTTTTACATGTCCTAGGCTAAACTTGAAGAGAATCACATTGCTATTTCCCATGGAAGATTCAAGAATGTGGGCAACAAGGCAGTAGAGCTCCAACTCCTTCCAAACAAGATATATGATGTGGCCAAGGACCTATGCATAAGGGAAGCCAAAAGACAGTTTAGATTATTATAGCTCTATGAAATGGAGCAATGTGGTGTGGACCTGCAGAGATCTCATCAGCTCCTGAACTTCAATCAAGAGGATGGGACTGCCCCCATTATAAATTCAACAAGGGAATCTATATAGGTCAACATCACTAAAGACCTCATGGTTGACACTTTGAATCTAACCACCAAATGAATGTTAATGAGATCCAAAGAAAAGAAACGCACAAAAATATTCACGAAGAATGTAGGTGCTTCTATATTTTCTGATATGATACACAAACCTGTAGAACACCTCATCAGATTATATCACCAACACTTCATGTACATAGCAAAGAGACCCCCGATATATACTACACCCAACCATGCTATTACCTATGTCTTTACAAACTATGTTAAAGTCAAAGCAGCCTATGGCAATTGATCACACCGAGTATGTGCTCAATACTTTGAAGAGCACAAAGTAAATCCGTGGTGTGTCCTACAAAGGGGCTCCAAAAGTACTAATCATGATAGTTTATCATGCAATGGGAATGATCAACAAGGTACCACATGCACCAAATCAAAACACGTGGCTAATAATCCTTTTCCACTAGATCAAAGAGAAAGTTTATAGAGAGCTCCAAAGAACAAGGAGATAAAGAAGAGAAGATCAAGAATTTGATGGTAATGACCATGAAAAGAAGAAATTAGAAGAAAAGATCCCTTCAAAGATAAAAGAATAGAAGAAAATAGCTTCAAAAGGTAAGCAAAGAATGGACAAAGGAAAATCAAACACACAAGAGTGCCACCACTAGTGTGAATCAAGGAACCCTCTCAAAGGGCAGCTTTTTTGTGCAAAAGGAGAGAGAAGATTTTTATTTGGCAAGAAAATTGCAAGGAGATTTTGAAGAATACTAGCAACCCCACCCTTGAAAGCTCCAAACAAAAAAACCAATGATTCAACATACCATTGACCCATTGGCAAGGTTAGAATATCTTTCCAATCTTGAAGAAAGAACAAAGGCACAAAAAAACTCTCAAGAATAAGAACAATTAGCAATGGAGAAGCCCACCATTGTAGATGCATAAAAGGAACAAGGGACTACATTGGCATCTACAAAATCTGCAAAGGACAATACATATATACCTACCAAAGTAAAAGAAAATACACATATACCTACCAGAGAAAACAAATTGGCCAACCTTGTCACCTTTATAAGCAGCCCTTCTAGAAGGCAACTTGCCTGATGATATGCCTCTAGAACAAAGTTAGCAACTAGAGAATAGAGGAGCACCAAAGGTACAAAGTCCAAAAGAGGTGGTTCTAGACAAACACGAAGAAAAAGAGGACAATATATCTAAGCATGTGGAAGATCGAGAGGAGGCCAATACATCCACTACCAAGCACATGGCTCCTTTAGACAAAATAGAAGATTATGCAAAGCACATCCATTCTAGGGTGGAGCTACTAAAAACAAAAGCAAATATATACCAGCAAAGCATTCAAAACTTAAAGAACAGAGAGCATTATTGGACCACAAGAGTCAAGATTACTGATGCACTTCTCGATGATACAACCAATATGCACGCCCAATTAGAAGCATGAAGGACCTACTAGATAAGGATTGTTGGCACAAAGGAGAAGGTTGATGTCGAGCATGAAGAGAAGTCGCCAAAGCTGGACCTTCTTAGTGTGAAGCTTAGGTGAGTGAATATGACATCTCAAGTCAACTCTGCTGATATGCATTTGGGTTTGTACAAGTATGACAATGGAGATCAGATGCTCTACTATAAATGTGATGAGCCCTACATTGGAGAATTAACGGAGCAAAAATGCTTATATGTTTTCATGTATGAGGAAGGTGGAGATACCTAGGTGATGATGCTTGATAAATCTGGACAATGGTACTCTACCGTCAATCGTAAATAATTGAAGAGATATATGTACTTTGGAGGACCTCTTCATCAGTACTATGTCACCCCCAATACTCATAGACCAAATCAAAGGCCAAAAACCACGAGAACGGGTCCTGTCACTCGGACAAGAGTGGAAGATTCATTTCATTAAACACATTATGCAAAACCTACATCGATGGGATTCTTGATTTGGAGGGTTCCAATGACCATGGAATAAGGCTCCAGACAAAATTTATAGTGCAAGGGTTCCAGACACAAGAACCAAGGGTAGAGTCGCAAGATCTGAAGAGAGGGTAACTGACCAAACTCCCTCTAGAGCACCTATCAGTGGGTATGAGGCAAGAGATGTTGTATTAGGGGAGCCTAGAATGATGAGAATGGTAGCCAAATCATGTAGAGTGCAACCATCTCGAGTGGAAAATGTGTGCCCAAAAAGTACAACAGATTGCGAGATCCATATCTACATGTTTTCCTTTTTAAGCATGTCCTAAGAGTAGAACAAGTTGCAAATTTCCATATGCAGTATGAAGGATCTGGGTTGACATTGGAAAGAATGGCCTTGACCTGGTTCCAACCAAAGAACAATAGATATTTCCTAAATATTGATCAACTCTTGCGAGAGTTTGTGGAGGAATTCTTGAAAAGTGGAGTCAAGCACAATATAGTTTCTTAGATCTATGCTTTTAAGAAAAAGTAAAATGAGAAGGTGAAGGGAAGCTTCTCTTTTCTTCAAACAATATATTGAGAGATTTCCTACGTGAGAGTTACTACAAGATGAAGAACTATTAGTTCTCTATATATAGAACTTGAGAAATGAAACTCTCAAGAAGGCACTTAAAGGCATGCACAACACTTCACTAGGTCATGAGAGAGGTGTTGTTGGTGGTTGTGTTTCATCTTTGTTTGCCTCTCCATAAGTCTTGCAATTGTCAAAATAAATACAAAACATCTATCATTAGTGAGTCATCTACAAAATGTAGTGCTCCTACTTCAATCACACAAAATGTGATCAAGTAGTGGAGGAAGTAATTTGAAGGATGAATCAAGCTTACCAATAGAATCCCAACTTGCGATAAAAATAGTCACCAGTAGTGAATGCTCCAAAAGTATTGAAATGGTGCACAATTGAGCATAAATACACCAACCATGACACAACTTAGTGTTTTTCCAAATGGAATTATCTAAGGGGAAGGTCGTATGGACCTCGAGTGATGCAACAATTACCACCACTTTTGAGGTACCAAACAGGACCCAACAACGAGGCACACGGAGGAGACAAACCGCAACCTAACAAACCGCAACCTATGTTGGGCCAGTAACCACCTTTACCTTCAGATGAGTGGGCCATTGTTTCATACACATAGTCCGTACAAACACTCATGGGTCAGCAAACGATGCCACCGAAGGTGCATTACAAAGAGCCTACAAAAACTCATATGAGAGAGCTTGAGGGTGTAGCTTATGCCACTAAGGACTGTCCATTTTTGTGGACAAGCACAAATGAGGGTTTAGAACCCTCATATGTGGCTCAACCAACGAGAAACCAATATGGAATGGATAAAAACATGCTCATGTTCATAGCCAATAAAAATTACAAACCTAGAGGATATCCTCCTTAGATAGGAGAGCCAATGGGATCACCACCAACTACCCAACAGGAAGGTCCATGATATGAATATGGAGGTGACCATTGGGCTAGAGTTTGTTCAAAGAAGGACAAGAAACATAAATATTTGGGTTTTGTGATGGTTGTGGTAAAGAGCACTTGTTCCAACACTATGCTAAAAACCAATACAACAAGAGAAAAATGACAATGAATATATGTCATTGAAGTTTTACCTTGTTCTAAAGGATGAGTTAGAATCGGCAGTTCGTGTCCCAAGGTGGTAACTAGAGCTCAAGATTAGGAAGCAGCCACAGATAAGCCTGTGGTGGATGAGCTGAGTTTGAAAGCAAGTCAGTGAGGACTCAACAAAAATGATGGAAAGCAAAACCTGACCAAATCAAAGGGAAGAGGCTGAAGGAAAAGATGGACTTAGAGATGACCAAATGAGAAAACAACTCAAACACGAACAAGAGGATAACAAAAACATCAACGGAGCAGAAGTACCACAAACAATATTAGGAGGCTCAATCTTGGTTGAGAAAGTGAATGAGCACTTAGATGCTATGCTACAAGCCTATGAGGCAAGGCTAAAAAGAAATCAAACACTATAGAAAATATTGTTGACTTGTCTGCATCCTGGAATTGAAATCAAATGAATGGAGATGTACAAAAGACTCATCAAAACAGATCAATCTCTAGTACAACAAGAAAATTGAAAATCCCTGAGCAACTAGTGCATGTGCCAAAAAAGGAGGACGCCAATGCACTAAAAGAAAAAAACATGGGTGTACCAACAAAATCGGGAAATGAAGAACCATTGGCAAGGGTGGTTGCCAACACAAGGAATGAGTTAAAGTCTCATGAGGAATAGCCAATTCCTAAAGTGGATGAGCAGGCACAATCCTTATGGGGAACAATCTAAAACAAGAAAGACAATAAAGCCACGCTACAATCAGCACCAATCTCGCAGATCCACATGGACCATAAGATTTATCTTGGGGATATATAGTCATTGTACAAAGATGTAGGGATAGAAGTATCCGTAGAGAGAAAACTGAAAACTTTGAGGACTTTACTTCTTTTATAGGAGGGGAACATGAGACAAAATTGAAGGTGAGACTTGTGCCATGTCAATTGAATCCAAGTCCAGAGATGACTTACAAAAAAACCTGCATGAATTGATGTCTTTTGTAGAACTTTTAAAAATTAGACCACATTTATGGGGTCAAATGAGCAAAAACATGGAAAAAAAGGGGTTGAAAATTCCTCTATATGATAAACTTGTCATGAAAACATGGAAAAAACTCAGGTAAAGAAACCAAAAGAAAAGCCGTTACCAATGAGCAATGTGGGTGATTATTGCAAAGGAGAATAGGGAAACGCTACCTTACCACTTGAGTACAAGAGAGTTAAGATTATAAAAATACTACTAAGTGGGGCTAGGGTAGCCATTACAACAAAGGAAATCTAGGAGAAGTGAGGAATACCAGCTCTAAACAAAACATAGATGAAGTTGCATCTAGCGGACGTATTTGTAGAGAGCTCAGAGACCCTTAGGAATGCTTGAATAAATTATTATATCCTCTTGTGGAATTGAGTATGGGCATACTTTTTTTGTAGTAGACTTTGAAAAATACAACAACTTTGAGGTTATTTTGGGATGGCCATTCATGAGTCAACTCAAAATGGTTCAAGATTGGGGCTATGACTACCTCTACTTGAGGCACAAGGGAGTAACAACGAGGGTCAGCACAAAGGACCATAGTTACAGAGACATAAATCACACCCTGCTGGAAAAATTTGATGTATCTACGGACTTTGGAACACAACTACCTGCTTGGTTGATGAAGAAAGTGCATGTTTCACTACAACAAAAAAAGGTATTATCGAGTATCGCTTAACGTCGCTATATGCGTCCCTATAAAACTGTCGCAAAGAGCGTCGATATAAGCGTGGAAAGGTTTTATTGGCGACGCTGATAGCGACACGTAAATAGACGCATTTATAGACACAGATAGCGACGCGGATATCGACGACCATAATAGAAAAAAATTTCTTGGGCAGAGGGCAAGTAGCCTGGCCTATGCCCAGTGAAAAGATGGACACAGCCACCCCAGCCAGACTTCCTGCCCTCTGCCGAAGAAAGCGAGCAGCACCAAAATCAACCATGCTCCCGCAGAAATTTCGACAGAGTTCCCTTCATTTTTACATAAACTTTTCAAAAAAAACCATATCATGTATACGCCTCCTACATGCTATCCATGTAGGATCTCACATGAGATTTAATGCCAATGACCATAACGAACCATAACCATAACTTAAAAGCATAACCATAACGAACCATAACCATAACTTAAAACCATAACCGGCCATAACCACTTTGATCAAAACCATAATGCAGATAACCATAACCATAAACAAAATTAACAATAACCATAAGCATAACCAAAAAGTTAAACATAACCATAAACAAAACATGAACCATAAGTATGTCTATACAATAATAGGAGAAATAACCATGTCTATACAATGACAATGACAATAACCATAACCATAAGGAAAACAATAACTGTCTAAACAATAATCATAACCGTATATATATGTCTATACAAAAAAGAGACACAGAAGCGTGTCTGTGTCTCACAAAGCATATATATGAAATCCGGTCCACTGATGACTAGGTGTCACAACCTGCACATAGCACAACTCACAAAATTAGTATTGATATTACTTCACATATACTTACTTAATTAAATCAACTCACACATATTAACGTCTCACCTCAAGCGATCAGCGATACTGTAAGGCCTCCCAGTCTACAATCTCTCCTGAAGCATCAAGATCATTCAATCTTCATAGATACCTCTGCGATATCCATCTGACTCCTCCTGACGTGTCGGGGCTCTATGCATCGCAAGATTCTGCGTTTATACAAAAATCAAAGTAATAAGAATACATGATTCATTGCGTTTTAAAAAATGCCATAGTTAAGATTGGATTAGAAACTCACAAACTCATAGCGAAAGGTGTCGAAGCCTCTGTTGCAAAGATGAGATGTCCCCCTGGTCATCTGTCGTATCTGCGCGGCCTCACGCTGTTGTCTGAACCGCGTGTCCACCCGTTGTCCGCTCATCCTCCCTGATCTAAAGCCACGTCTCATGTGGGATGCCCGAAGGCTTCGACAAGCCGGTCCTGAAAGCCTTTCGAGCTACATCTCGTCGATGTTTCACGGTGTCCCTTGCAACATCCTTGATCCACCTCCTCGGAACAACGTTTGAACCCGGAGCAGGCTGGTACTCTCTCAGGATGGTCTCCACTATGTAATTGACTTTGTCCTTTTCCTGCTCACCCCAAGACGTCAGAATGCTGGTCCAAAACTGTAGCTCCGTGAGCTGGCGAATCCGCTGTCTCATCTCAGTCCCGACTCTATCTATGTCAACAGAACCATCTGCACATACAGTATAGAACTTGGAGGCACTAGGATCGTGTGCCCCCCAAGGTGTCCGAGGTGTGCCAAGAGGTGTGTCGAGGCGTAGTACCCATGCCTCTGGCTACCCAGTACTGAGAAGCGTCTGCCATCTGAGCAGGCGTCATCCGTGTAATGAAGCCCATGAATGCATCTGCACTCATAGAAGCAGGATTTGGAAACTAGTCTGCCATACTAAAGTCCTGCACAAAGAAAGTAAAATAAAGCGTCAGAACACAGTTGTTTAAATTAACTTTAAGCTTAATTTTAAATCAACATCTTCACACAAACACTTACAGGCCTAGGCCTCGACGAGTGGGGCATCATCGATAAGATCTTGCACCGTATCATCGTCTATCTCACCAACTCAAACTGGCAGATTGTCTTCATCCATTGCATCTTCATCTACAAGTGTCAATTCTGGCTCATCTGCGTCATCCCTCGTATATCTGTCAGCTTCCTCTGCCATACCTTTGTCCATCTCATCTAATGTCACAATAGTAGTGACGTCGTCTGACTGACTTTCCTCCAGGAGACCTTGCCCTTCAAATACTTGTTTATTTCTTAGAGCCACCTGAACCACAAACCACCAATGTCGCTCTCGAGGGTTCGGTACAAAGACCACTTGCTCGCAATGTTTGGGGATAGCAAATGTGTTGCTCACATCTGTCCAAACCTTTGTAGAATCTATTTGCACAAGTTTGTTTCCATCTCTGCGTACCATTGAGTTGCGACCAGAAGTAATCACCTTGAACCACTTAACATCCAACATAAACATCTTAAACCGCCTAAAGCTTACTTTCAGGATATCTGACACCAGACCACAGTAATCTAGGTTGCTAGTGCTCTCATTCGTGTCTCTGGCACTGGCCCTGCTCTTTTGCATGAAACTAACCATTACCCCACTGTCAAACGTGTTTCTTCTGCTGTCAATTTGTTGTGTTCTGAAATGCTTTCCATGCGACCACAGTGCCATGTATGTATGATACTTCCAATCACATCCAATAGCGAGCTCTTCCTCTTCTAGAGATATGGGTTCTCCGATCTTCGAGCTGCTCTCACTGTCTTGTCCAACCATGCCATTGTAGGGAATTCGGGTAGAGGAGCGAGATAGTCTGGCAAGGGTAAACCTCTAGTCGTTCGGCTTCGCTTGAAATCCTATCACTCCCTATTGCGTATCTCTTTCTCTTCTTCGTACCTTTCAAGCCATTTTTGCATCGGCGCTGAATTTAGTATACAAAACTTCATGATCTTTTCTCGCATGGCGTCGTTCATTTTCTTCGGCACCCGTTGCCCTTGCGGCTCCTCTCCCACCAGTCTTGCATCCTCCTCATCGCTCCACAGTCAACGCATTTCTGGGTCAGAAACAGATAGAAATTCAGTCGTCAATACAAGAGACTCTTGCACCAGCCATCCTTTTGCCATGCTCCCCTCTGGACGCACTTTTTGGAAAACAAAACCGTTAAGTGTTTTCATGAACCGCTCTAAAAAGAACATCCAACGGCTGTGGACTGTACCTGCCACTGCAACCTCATCTACTATATGGATGAGCAAGTGCATTTGGATAGTTAGTCAACACGTGGGTAGATACTTCTCAATCATGCAAACTGCCTCAATGGAGTTAGCCCTTGCGCGACTGCAATAGATTCCTCCCGTATCTCCTTGGAAGAGATCCACCGCACTAGCTCTGAAATCTTGTATATGCAGGTCCACACTTCCTCCGTTAAACACCCCTTGATCGCAATTGGAAGAATGAATTGCAAGAACTTATGCGAGTCGTGCGATTTCAGTCCTGACAGTTGATCGTCACGGGTGAATGCTGTCTTGAGACATCGCATATATCATGTTGGCGTCCTGAACTCTGAAATCACCCTTTTAACTTGTCGCTCTTCGTTTTTTAGAAATACCCATGGCGCTCTTGGAAGTTTTTTTTGGCTAGCTACATTGGTGAAAGGCCACAGCTCTGGCATCTTTCCAACTGACTGCAAATCATCTCGTCAAGCTCGATTGTCTTTCATTCCCACGATTGTCTTCCAGAGGAGCTCTCCCACATTCTTGAATATATGCATTGGATCCAGCAAATGGTTAATTACTAGATCACCCCAGTATGGCAATGTATGGAGAATGGACAAACGTTTCATTCGTGGAACAGGTTGCCCCTCATGTTGCTCCCATCGGCGATGCCACGCTTGTACATGCATAGGACGACATTTGACGCGACCAAGCTGACCTTCGCGCAAGTGATGGCCATCTAGAAGATAACGGTGGTGGCCTTGATAAATTGTCTTTCAAAGAGAGGCAAAATAGTGCACATCCAAAGACTGCCCACAAATTGGACATGCATTGTATCCCAAAGTTGTTACCCCTGCATATATTAAAGCATGAATCAGGCCAAGGCAAAGTGCTTGCGAATAGCCAGAATTTTGTAAATCAAGAACCATAACCAAAAGCTTCTCCGTATCCTAGTCAATCATGCATAGTCCACATAAGAAGTCCATGGACCCTTGCATGTTGTTGTCCTACTAGTTCAACCGCATCTGCTATGTCGATCCCATGCCATAACTCCTGGAGCTCGTCAACTAGTGGAGCTAGATAAACATCCATGTTTTTTGCCTTGAACTTACCAGGTACAATCAAGCTTAATATCAAATGACCCTTCTTGATGGCAAGACACCGCGAGAGGTTGTAATTGATAAGGCACACAGGCCAAGTGCTCCATGACGAGCTTCTCAAGCCAAATGGATTGACTCCATCCATTGCCATGCCCAAACGCAAATTGTGTGGTTCACTCTTAAAATGTGGCCAGGTATCTTCAATGTGCCTCCAGGCCTTTGAATCAGCGGGCACCCTAAATGTTGCATCAGTGGATCTATTCGTAGAATCCCACCGCATAAACTTTTCAATGGAACCACAACGAAACATGCTTTTTATCCTAGGAATAATAGGGAAATGCCGCAACACTTTAGCTGGCACTGTCTCGCCACCTGCATCTTATTTGTAGCGCATTGCTCCGCACTTAGGACACGACAAACAATCTACAAATTCATTGCGAAAAAGAATGCAATCATTTGGACATGCATGAATCTTGTTGTAGTTCAAGCTAACTGAGGTCAATAGTTGCTTTGTGTCTGGCCTGGAGGGAGGCATTTCATTTCCAGCCGGGAGAAGTTGCTCCCGCAACAACTTGTTTAAGCCACATTAAATTAAAAATATCTCCAAGCACGTCACCGTTGCAATCGGAAAATCTCTTTTGTAAATTACGTACCTAAACAAAGCAGTGACGCTTGCATCTGACCACCCGTACACAGAGAGAATATTCAAAAACGCCAAACAAGTACGAAGCGTCGATATTTTGGCGCCTTCATAAATTGGTTGACGTACCAACTTCCTCAACATGTCTTCTGGAGATAGGCGCACTGCTTCTGGTGCTGCTTCGTTAGCGTTCTCCTCGCTTGTATGGAAGAAGGCATCTGGAGCATCTCCTCCATGCCGTCGTCTTCTGTTTGTAAGTCCTTTTCTGCTTCCATCCTTGGCTCTATATTGGTCGGACCTTCACGCATAATCCTTTTTCTCTCTCTCTCAGATGTAGGTGCTATGTCGCGAAAATCAGTGCCCGTTTCGTAGGAGTCGTATCGTAGATTCTGTACGGTTTCTTTAGCAAACTCTCCGTACTTGTACACATGCTCATTACATATCCTATGCTTGCGCAGGATTTGATACTTGTAGAGCGTGCACGAGAATGCAATCTTTTCCTCCATGTTAGTTGATGACGTTGCCATCTACAATGATTATGAATGTTGTTTTAATATATATACTCTTCACAATGTAAACTACCTCGCATTCTCTAGTCTTGCCCAATCTCCGTACACCTCGGTCCAGAGGTGTACGGAGATCAGGACCACCGGGTCAAAATCTCGTCTTTATTGGTCAAATCCTATATGGGTAGACACATACGTGCACTCCCACATGTACATGGCAATGCATATAGCGGGCAAAACCCCTTTGCCTCTTTTAGTTCCATAGTTTCTTCTAGAGGGAGAGAGAGAGAGAGATAGAGAGAGTTTCTGTCCTTTTCACACATGCAATTGGTCAACCAACCTAACTCTTTCTCTCTCTCTTTCTCTATCTACTCTTTATCTCTCTCTCTCTCTCTCTCTCTCTCTCTCTCTATCTCTGTAGCTATCTCTAGTTAATTCTCTCTCTCTCTCTCTCTCTCTCTCTCTCTCTCTCTCTCTCTCTATATATATATATATATATATATATATATATATATATATATATATATATATATATATATATATATATATATATATATCACTCTCTATCTCTCTGTCTATCTACGTACCCTATCTCTCATTCTTTCTCTCTCGATCTCGCTCTTGCTATCTCCCTTTCTCTCTCTCTCGATCTCACTCTCACTATCTCTCTTTCTCTTGCTATTTATTTTTCTATTTCCCTATCTCTCTCTCTGTCTCGCTCTCCACTTCTCTATCTCTCTCTCTTTCTATTCCCTCTCTCTCTCTCTCTCTCTCTCTATATATATATATATATATATATATATATATATATATATATATATATATATATATATATATATATATATATATATATATATATATATATCACTGATCTCTTTCTCTCTCTCTCTCTCTCTCTCTCTCTCTCTCTCTCTCTCTCTATATATATATATATATATATATATATATATATATATATATATATATATATATATATATATATATATCACTGATCTCTTCTCTCTCTCTCTCTCTCTCTCTCTCTCTCTCTCTCTCTCTCTCTCTCTCTCTCTATTCCCTCTCTCTCTCTCTCTCTCTCTCTCTCTCTCTCTATATATATATATATATATATATATATATATATCATTGATCTCTCTCTCTCTCTCTCTCTCTCTCTCTATTCCCTATATTTTTATGTCTCCCTATTTCCCTAACTCTCTCTCTGTCTCGCTGTCCACTTCCCTATCTCTCTCTCTCTCTCTCTCTCTCTCTCTCTCTCTCTCTCTCTCTCTCTCTCTCTCTCTCTCTCTCTCTCTCTCTCTCTCTCTCTCTCTCTCTCTCTCTCTCTCTCTATATATATATATATATATATATATATATAAATAAATAAATATATATATATATATATATAGATATCTCTCTCTCTCTCTCTCTCTCTCTCTCTCTCTCTCTCTCTCTCTCTCTCTCTCTCTCTCTCTCTCTCTCTCTCTCTCTCTCTCTCTCTCTCTATTTTCTCTCGATCCCTATCTCTCTCTCAAAACAACGAAATCAATTAAGGAAACCAATGTCTCAATTAATGACCAAGGATTTAATATTTACGTAATTACTTAAAATTTTGTGTGATCACAAGGTTTTATTAACATATCTACATCATCACACTTAACCTGATCACAAACAAACCAGTGGAGGGCAACCTGGAAACCCACAAGCTGGGGAACATTAGGGAAAATTTGAACTCTCAAAGGGGCTCTATAAGGAGGTTTTACTTTGCCTCTCTTGTCCAAATACTACAAGAGATTGTTTAAATTCTGACGTCAGATTACCAACATCAATGGCAGGTGTTGGTATATGTGTAGGTAGATCTAGAGGGACATCAAATTTCAAAAAACGTTGATTTTAAAATTTCTAACTCCAATACCGACGCGTATACCGGTGCTGGTATCGATGCCTATACCGGTGCTTATTGTGATGCTCATTTAGATGTGTATATCAGTGCCTGAATCAGTGAGCTCTGCAAAATTAAAACCCGCGAGTTTCTCCTGCTCAATTCAGCTCATTTTTCTCTTCTTCTCTTGCCCTCCTCCTCCTCCCTTGCTATAGATCTACTGCCACACGGCTTGCCCGACTTGAGATTCCACTCATAGGCTACTCCCAATCAACAAGATAAGCTTCTTTTCAAGATTCTTAGTAGATTTACGCGCTTTTGTGTGTGTGAGTAACATATTGTGTGTGTGTGCGTGTCTTTTGCAGGTTTGACGACATTTCTTCAAGTGTTTCTTGCTCAAATAGGCCGCATGTGAATGCTCTATCATTTTCTTTTGTTGCATACACACATATGTACACGCATTTACATAAACATGCATGCAAGTAAAAAAAATGCACACTAAACAATATAAACACACTATATACAGTGCACAAATATTTTTCAATTCAAAATATATATATATATATATATTGTTATTTTATAAATAATATTAATCAAAAATCATCATTAACAAAAAAGATAACGACATTTAATCATTAAAAGAAAGACTTATTTTGATTTATGTTATTTTATAATTAGTTTTGTTGTTTTTGTGTAAATAAAGATTAAAATGAAGAAATTATATTGTTATTTTTTAATTGTGACTTCTCGTAGGTGTTGTACATGTAAATTAAAAACTTCATAGTGTTAGGTTCTAAGTACCTTTAATTAGCTACGTTTATTCGGTTAATCTGCAAATCATCAATTGACATTATTATGTCGATCACTTAGGACAAAGCAATGTTATGTCGATCGGACCTAGTTATTTGCTTTGGACTGTTCGCTTAATTAAGGTTAGCCCCTTAAGACTAACCGTTTAGGTAATAAGTCATTTTGCCATTTAGGACTGGTTCGTTTGAGATTGGTGAAGGCTAGCTACTTCGGTATTGGATCGTTTAGTTGATCTTGCTTAGTCCTACACGCAGCTTTGCTAGCTTTGTTATTTAGACACTTAGATTCTTAGGGCTCGTTGTATAGGTTTAATCGATATTTAGATGGTCTATTAAATCTTGTTGCTTAAAGCTAGCCGCTTAGGTATTTAGTCGCTTAGTTGCTCAGATTGGACTACTTCGTATTTAGGTCGTTGAAGGCTACATGCTTAGGGATAGTTGCTTAGTGTCAGCCACCTCTGGCTAGTTTTTAGGGCTAGCCGCTTACATATTTCATTGCTTAGCCACATTGCTTAGTCCTACAGCCTTCTTTATTTAGCCGCTTAGGACTAGTCGCATATAGGGCTAATTGATATTCACAGCGTTTAATTAGGGTTGGCCACTTAGGTGTTTAGTGGATTAGGTCCACCCACTTTGTTATTTAGCCGTTTAGCTGCTTAACTAAGGCTGGTCTCTTAGGGTGAAGCAATATTCAATCCGCTTAAGACTTATCGCTTAGGGTCTGCCACTTAAGTGTAGCCGCTTAGGTTTATAGCCTCTTTGTTATTGAGATGTTTAGGCCTACCCACTTCGTTATACTAAGGTAGGGCTATTCGCTTATGTGTTTGTCATATGAACCTTGATATATTGGCATTGACCAATAAAGATGAGATTATTACCTGGTCGTGTACCTCTAGACCGAGGTGTACGGAGATCGGGCGTGGCTAGACAATGTGAGGTCGGTAGAGCTAGCGAAAATTGGTAGAAAAACCGCAAACAAACTTCAAAAACACAACGGTCTTCACAAAAAACTTGCGTACTTCAAAAACACAAAATGACTTCGACAAAAAAAGTAAAATAACGCAAACGGTCTACAATAGTGCACATATGTTGAGATGTAGAGAGAGAGAGAGAGAGAGACACGAAGCAAGAGACACACCATGTACGACAAGATCCAAATATATAGGTGAGACCAAGTTGAGTAGAGTAAGCCATTTATAGATCCAACACCCCCACTCAAATAAAGGTCTCCAGCTTTGGATGAAAAAAACCTTGGGGAGTTCAAGGGAAAAACCGAAGCCCCTATACAATGTGAAAATATGAACCAGTGATGATGATGTGAAAGTGAATTGTGCATCTATGTACAAATATACAAGTGACTCAAAGATCACAATGTGCAGATGTGGAGTGTGCATAGTGCATGGTACCTATAGGATTACAATGTCATATGTACAAAGCTATTACAATAGCAAAGAAGCTAATCTAGAAAGAGTGAGGCCGAAGCAACTCCAAGCTCCGAGCACAAGAGGATGAAATGTGACTCGTTGAGGCCTTTGGTCCGAATGTTTGCAATCATCTGGTCACTTGGACAGTGTTCAACCATAACGGCTCCTTCGCGTACTTCATACCTGACATAATGATAATGGACAGCAATGTGCTTTGACTTATTATGTTGAACATAGTCTTTTGCAAGACTAATCGCACTTTGGTTGTCACACCGCAAGGGTGTGCTAGAAAGAGGAGAGTGACTATCAACCAACATTTGTCGAAGTCATATCAACTCACGAGCTGCAAGTGATGCCGCAACATATTCTGACTCGGTCGTAGAAACTGCAACACAACGTTGTTTCTTGCTGGTCCAAGAAACAAGACAACCATTTATAAAGAAATAGTTTCCACTAGTAGATCGCATAGATAAATGTGAGCTTGCCCATTCTGCATCAGTGTAACCCAAAAGAGAAAGAGATTGTATAGAATCTGCTGTGAGTTGTCGTTAGACCAAACCTGTGAGTTTTTGTTAGACCAAACCAAAATTTGTGGTGCCTTTCAAGTATTTCAACAAACGCTTTGCTGCATACCAATGCTTAAGAGAAGGACGTGCAAGATGTCGTCCAAGATAAGTAGCAACAAAAAGAATATCAAGACGAGTTTTCATGCCAATAAACTGAAGACATCCAATCGAGTTAGCATAAGGCTAATTTGTGACAAGTTGACCGCCATTGTCGGAAATGTTCTTCGTAGAGCTCGCAAGACAAGGTGTGTTGGTTGAATGTACAGATTCCATACCAAACTTTTCAATAATATCTGCAATAAACTTTGATTGTCGAAGGAATAAAATACCTTTTGTACAATTCCGTTGGATTTGAATGCCAAGACACGAGTGAATCTCTCCAAGATCCACCATATCAAATGCAGAAGACAATAACTTTTTCACTTGCTGAAGAAATCCTAAATCATTGGAAACAAGGATGGTATCATCCACATAAAGAGCAAGAATCACAAAACTGCTACCTTGGCATTTTATGTATAAGTTGGGGTCTGAAGAGCAAGAGATGAATCCTTTGGAGGTGAGAAAAAGATCAAATTTTGTATACAGGATCGCGAAGCTTGTTTGAGACCATATAGTGCCTTGTGGAGTTGAGCAACAAGGTCTTCTTTACCTGGAATAGCAAACCCTTCTGGTTGTTCCATATAAATTTCCTCTTCCAAATCACCGTTAAGAAAAGCAGTTCGCGCATCCATTTGATGAGCTTCTAAATCAAATTGAACAGCAAATGCCAATAAAACTCGAAACTTGTAATGAAAACAACTGGTGAAAAGGTCTCTTGATATTCAACACCAGCTACTTGGGAGTAACCTTTTGCGACTAAACGTGCCTTGAACTTGTCAAAAGATCCATCTACTTTTACTTTTGTCTTATACACCCACTTACACTTAATAGTTGTACGACCAGGAGGTAATTCAGTTAGTATCCATGTACCTTTAGAGATAAGGGAATTGTAATCTGCTTCCATAGCCTCTTTCCATTGATCCTTTTGTGGTGAAGAGATAGCTTCATCATAAGTAATGAGATCTTCAGAAGTAGAAAAATCATTATCAACAATATCATCATCATAAACATGACATGAGCCATGTTCAAATCAATAGGCAGATCAACAAAAATATCAATATCATCATTGGCAGCATTCGGAATGTATGGTTGTGAAGGGGAAAGTTTCTCTATAGGAAGAGTTTCATCATCTGAAAGAAATGGAAAAGCCTAAAGCAATGATTTAGTATCATCAGAATCATCCATGGACCATGAGCCTCCCATAAGCTGTTCGTTAAAAGTAGCATCACGATTCATACTTTCTTGGAGGAAGGGTCATAGAATTTGTAGCCGTTGGAAGTGTCAGAATATCCAATAAAAATAACTTTAAGACCAGGAGCATCAAGCTTTGTTCATGTTTCTTTAGGAACATGAATATAAGCAATACATCCAAAGGTTCTGAAATAAGATACATAAGGAATGTCACCTGTCCATGTTATGATGGGTATCTTACCAGAGGGTGCAGTAGTAGGAAGATGGTTCTGAATAAATACTACTGTCAAAGTAGCTTCAATCCAAAAAAACACGAGATAAACCAGAATGAATCAGCATACATCTTACAGCGTTGAGAATAGTGTGATTGTTTCGTTCAACAACGCAATTCTGTTGAGGTGAATATGGATTAGTGTGCTCATGATGAATTCCACTGTCAACACAGTAATTCACAAACTCTCGAGAAACATATTCGCCTCCATTGTCACTATGAAGCTTCTTAAGGCGACTGACCAGTTTGAAGTTCCGCAGCCTTGTGAAATTGTTTGACAACAGATAAGGCCTCAGATTTTTGTCTAAGTAAAAATATTGTCGTATGCCGTGAGAAATCATCAATGAAAGTAATGAAGTAGCGATATTGTGATCTTGAAGAAGGCAGAGTTCCACATATATCAGTATGAACAAGATCCAATATGTCATGAGAATGAGTTGTATTTGAAAGAGGAAAGGGTTTACGATTATGTTTCCCAAGAGCACAAAACTCACAAATTCCCATATGGGGATGAGCTTTAAGATCGATGCCATGAACAAGATCATGACGCTAAAGATCAAGGAGTTTTAAGAAATCAGCATGAATAAAACAGTGATGCCATACTTTGCAATCATGATCAATTGGAGCATTAACAACATTTGCTAGAGCATCATTGAGAGAGAGTTCAAACAAATTACCGTTTCAAGGAGCAGTGGCTATAGTCTATCCATCTTTCTCAATTCGGCATTTGGTATGATCAAATCCAACAAAGAGACCAAGATCAACAAGTCTAGCAACTGAAAGAAGATTACGTTGAAGATCTGGTACATGTAATACTCCTCGCAAAATTCGAGTGGAAGAAGATAAGGTACCAAGATATAAATCTCCAATACCCTTTACTTGACAAGTCGTATCATCAGCAAGATAAACAACACGTTGAAGTGGTAGTGGATGATAGTTATGGAGCCACTTAGACTGATATGTCATATTTCTTGTAGCACCAGAATCAACAATAAAAAGTGAACCATCACGTACATGAAGTATTCTGTCTGGAGCAATTGAACATAGAATGCATCTTGTTTCTGGTACAATGTTTTTTTGATGTTCAGTAGCATATGCTCTATTACGATCTGTATCGACTCAATGCTTATAGCAAATATGAGTGGGATGATCAGATCGTCCATAATATTCACAAGAAGAAGAAGCAGAGTCTCTAGATAACGTGGTTGTTTCGTGGTAATATTGTGTTCTTCATCATATTGACGTGCCACACAATCATCTTCAGTATGGCCAATTCTGTTGCAGTAAGAACATTGCTTACTAGGAAATTTGAGACGAGCAAAAATATTACCACGACGGCCACCTCTGCGGTTTCCTCTTTGAAACGGACGCCTTCGAGCATAAAAAACACGTTCCATCTGTTGTGACTCAGTCTCCTCTTGTGAAATCATAGCTGTTGAGGCGGTCCGAGGCGGGCAACAAGAGAGGCGACCTCTAAACACCCCTCAAGGCTCCCATGCTGCTCAATTGGGGCTGGGACAACCACAAGCACAACACAACAACCAACCCACAGCCAAACCCAAACAAGATAGGGGCACCACCTAGTTAGAGAGCAAACTAGGACGCAAAAGAGGAGAATCCCTTAGCAATACAAGCAAGAAGGAAGGGTACACTATCACTAATTTAAATGCTACAAATACACACACCAAACACACAAGAAAGAGAGAGATCTTTGTGCAAGAATTTAGCTTCAATTTTAATGATTGACGTGGGTGTATGAACAGCTTGGAGGAGAGTCAAGAGACACGATTAAGCTTAATGATGTTGCAAACTACACATTATCTTAGGGTTATGGAAGACCTCTCACCATACAACCCTCTTATAATGTTTTCCCAAGCAACAAAAACAAACACAAGAGCTCTTGAGTCACATACAAGCAGATACTACAAAAGAATCTCAAAATGAAAACGCGTCACCTTAAACCAAACGAGATGAGGTTGCCAAGCGTAAATTGGAGAGACTCAAGAGAGTTTTGACCCGCAATTTTCACCCAAATTATTGATTAAATTGATGCACAAGAGTAGGTACAACTTTGATTGGAAGTTATGAATCACTCACTCCCTTGCAATGTTACAACTAGCTCAAAGAAGCTTTCCTATACACCACATGTAATGGTGCATAGAGAGCTCACTCTCACTCCCTAAAACTAAGATGGTGAATGGCATGCTCAAAGTAGTGAGCAATAGTGTAGGGATCCTTGCCATTTACAAAGGGAGAAGATCCCTATTTATAGGTGAGGAGAGCCCTAATTAGGATTATACATAATCAACATTTTCATAGAAAATCATGTTTATGAAATTTTTTATATGTTCTTATGAGAGTGGGGCTCTCTTGTCTCTTGAGTCACATGGATGTGGGCTCAAGAGGAGAGAATTATTGAGGTGAAATAGAGAAGATTCTAGAGAGGTGAGTGATTTTTTGTGTGAGGTTGCCTACTCCACCGTAGAGTAAAGTGGGTGCAATTTACAAAGAAAAGGTTAGCAGTTAGTGTTAGTAGTTTGAAGTCAGTAGGATGGGGTAAAATTACATGGCATATGCACTCAAGGTTCATTATATGATTTATACAATGATAAAAAGTAAGAGAAGAATGAGAATATACACAATTTGGTGGAAACCACAAGATGTAAATGAAATTTTCCACCTTCTCCTCCAGTGAATGAAGCGGTTGTAGAACTTTGTCGGTGCAGTTCTTGTGACCATGGGGAAGTTGAATTCTCCATGATCAAACTCCTCCTTTTGCAGGGCTTGAGATTGGTTATTTGCTGATTTTTTCTCTTTTATGAAAGGATGAAGAGGTTATGGTAATATGAATTTGATTCTAGAGAGAGAAATTGAGCTATATGTGTGTAGAGATGATAATCTTTTGAGCCATGGAGTAAGGAGAGATGGAAATGGTGAAGAAGATGAAGTAAGCCATGAAAGTTGCAGGTTTGAGTGAGGGATGGAGAGGAATGAGTGTATGTGTGTGGAAGTGGGAAAGGAGGTGAGAGAAGACTATGGGTTACTTTGTGAGAAAAGTGGGCAGACTGGGGTCCACTCAAAAAATCATAGCTCACCGCTGGTTGCTCCAAAAATCACCAAAATTTTGGAGATGATTATTCAGCTTTTGTTCAACATTTTCTCTTTTGACCACTGCTTGAAATTCGGAGTGGAGATGGGTGCCAAAAATCCTGTTTTTTATGCCTTCAAAAGTCTTTTAGTGGCCCCCTTCTTTGTTGAATTTCTACAATGCATCCAAGAGTGAGCCTCTCCTTTGTCATATCATGATACAAAGCATTTAAGTTGCCCTTTACACATGCATGGAGGAGGATTATTGGTGAATAAAGAAATATATATATGGTGGGACTAGTGTATGGACTATTCATGGATTTTAGCTCAATGAGCACATAGGGTTAGAATATTGAGTAAAAAATAAATAAATAAATATGGAGGAATTATGGATATGGAAAGATATGGAAATCATATGATATAGTCCCTCATTATTTTGGGTGAAAGAGGAAAAGGTATGCAAGTAAATGAAAATAATATAATAAACATGACTAAGAAAGTAGAAATCAATTTTTTTGTTTTCACGAGGGTGAGGGTGAAAATGTGGGGGTGATTTGTATAAAAGAAAAATATGAGGTTAGAGTATGTACACCTTGGCAAAAAATACACTTATGCTGCAAGAGGATGAAAGAAGGCATACATAAGTTTAATAAAACACACACCTAGGTATAAATATTTAAATAAAATATCAAAATAATTATAAAATATCCCTATATTTAGGCCATATATATAATGAAATATTTACACACAAAGAGGCCATAATATACCTTTTTTAATTATTTTTTTATTTTTTTGGCTCAACTAGCCCAGTGACTAGCTAATTGAGGGTTTTTAAGAAAATACGAGAAAAGTCCCCTAACTCACACACGCCTATATACAGTGAAATGGTAGGAGTAGCCATAGTGTTTGGGTGAATTTGGTAGGATGAGGTATCTCACTATGACAATTTATAATAGCTGAAAAATGGTTATCATTAGCCCTCCCCCAGGATGATGGTATATTCATGTACCATCATAGAGCATCTTTTCCAAAGAGAGTGCTTCAGAGTCCTTGACGAGATCTTCATTGTTTGGCCCCCCAGAATTTTGGTTGGAGTTACACTCATGCTTCATGTAACAATACTTACATGAGACAGCGGCCTTTGGATAGATCTTTGGTAGATCCTTTGGTAGAAGGCGATTCAAATAGGGCTTCAAGCGATACCTGTTTACCTTCCTAGAGTGCTCTTTCCCATTCAAGTCCATAAGTTGATAGTAACTTGAACTTAAAGCCTTCTTAACTATGTATGGCCTCTGCCATCTAGTTTCAAATTTGGCATCAAAACGATTATCGAGTCGATTGTCATACCTTAGCACAAGATCTCCTTCATTGATGCCTTTGTCCTTTAGTTTCTTGTCAATCTTTTCTTTCGCTTGAGTAGCTTTTCTCTTGTAGCACTCGTAAGCTGCTTCTCTTTTCCACTCAAGCTCCACTAACGTAAGAAGTCGATCCATCCATACCTCTTGATCATCTTGTGCACCTTTTCCATGAAGCCGCATTGTTGGAATGTTGAGCTCGATAGGTTGCAAAGCCTCTTGACCATAGACCAAGTGAAATGGTGTGAACTCCGTGGCTTCCCTATATGTGGTTCGATATGCCCACAAGGTACCATCCAAGAAGTCATCCCATAACTTTGTTTTGTTTTGCACCATCTTTCTAATGATGCCTGCAATGACACCGTTAGCCTTCTCCACCAAACCATTTGATTGTGGGTAGTATGGTGTGCTATGACGATGTAGAATGTGAAGCTCTTCACAAACTTCTGTGAGTAAACCCTTCTTGAATCCCGGACCATTATCCGAAACAATCTCTAGAGGTGTGACAAATCTACAACAAATATTAGTGTAGACAAACCTGCTCACTGTTTTTCCATTTACCCTTGCCACACTTTGTGCTTCCACCCACCTAGTCATATAGTCTACAGCCACTAAAATGTAGAGTTTACCATTTTTTGTCCTAGGCAGAGGACCCATAGCATCAATGCCCCACTTTTCAAAGGGTCCATTTGCAAGCACTATTTGCCTTGGGCCGTGCACCAACCTTCTATTTCCATTTATCTGACAATTGTGACAAATTTTACACCAATGTTGAACATCCACATGCAAACTTGGCCAAACATACCCCGCAAGCAAAATCTTCTTCACAATTAATTCTTGGGCAAAATGACCACCATATGCCTCTTCATGCAAACCTTTTAGAATGGCTGGAATTTCCTCGATAGTTGGTATTCTTCTGCACACTTGATCCTTCCCTCTTTGATAGAGGGAGCCTTCTAGGAAGAGATACAAACTTGCCTTCTTCATGAGTCTCATTTTCTGAGCTTTAGTGAAGTCTTGTGGAAACTCGCCCTCCAAAATATAGCCAATAATGGGAGTCAATGACTCCAATCCCTGGTATCTCGGTTGCTTGATAGCTATTGCCACCATGATGACCTGCACTTCTTTCTCAACACGTGTAACTGCTTGTTGTGCAAGTAAATCGGCATCTTCATTTTGTTTCCTAGGAATATGATATAGTTGCACTTCTTCAAACTGATTCAACATCCTACGAATGGCATGAACTTTTGTCCTTAAGCTTTCATTCTTGCATGCCCAAATGCCTAAAATCTGTTTAATAATGAGAAGTGCATCTCCTTTTACCATGAGACGTTGTATACCTTGGCCAATGCACATCTTCAAACCATGAAGTAGTGTGTCGTATTCTGTTGCATTGTTGCTAGTTGAACCTTGTAGATTGACCTTCTCTTTCATGACCACCTCTCCACTTGGGTTGAGCAACACTAGCCCTCCCCCTGCTTTCCCTGTGGCTCGTCGAAAAACTCCATCAAAGAACAAGGTAAAAGCATTAGGAATACTTTTTGGTGGTGGCAATGATAGGGTCTTTACTTGAGGCACCTTAATTTCCTTCTCATGTACCCTATAAGTGAGAATCCCTGCCAATTGTGCACGCACACTATCTTCTACCTTGCAACTCCATAATCCACTTTGAGATCCTAGTACTAAGATTCATTTGAGATGACAACCAAGGGAACAAATTTTCTGCAGTGAGAATTACAAAAGGTTTGGGTAGCAGGTAGGATCTAAACTTTCTCACCGCAAACATGAGAGAAAGCATCATGAGTTCTGCTTCTATGTAGCCTCTCTCCAAAGCATTCATGACCCTACTAGCAAAGTAGATGGGTCGCATCTTGGTACTGTGGGGATATTGTTGTAGCAACACAGCACCAATTGTTTCCCTTCCAACACTAGAGCTAACAAAGAATGTGTACTCCCAACAAGGAGGCATGAGTGTTGGTAGCTCTGACAAAATGACTTTAATGTTACAAAAGTACTCTTCAAGCTCAACAGACCATGAAAATTCTACTTGTTGTGTCAACTTTTGCAAAGGATGAAGCAACTCCGAAGCTAAGTGAATAAAGTGTGACATATACTTCACCTTTTGAATGAATGAGATGACCTCTTTGAGATTCTTGGGTGATGGGAGCTCAATAAGAGCCTTTGTCTTTGAAGGATCCACCTCAATGCCTTTATAGGAAACCTTGTGATCAAGCAAGATCACTTCATCCTCACCTATGTGACACTTGTCAGGGTTGAGTTGACCTCCCATGTCGTAGAGCTTCTTTAAACCTTCTTCTACCCTTTGTAGATGGAGTGATTTTGAGCTATAAATGCAAAAATCATCAATAAAAACCCTAATGGACTTTCCAAAGAATGATTGAAACACCATATTCATGAAGCGTTGGAAAGTTGCAGGAGCATTTGTCAGGCCAAATGGCATTACTCTAAAAGCATAACAACCCCAAGGAGTGATGAAGGTTGTTTTCAATTGGTCCTCCAATGCAATCCCTATTTGAAAGTAACCTGAGTAGCCATCACACACAGTGTACTTCTCATGACCAGCTACCTCATTCAGTATCTCATCCTGAAATGGGAGGGGAAAATGATCTCTCTTTGTTGCCTCATTGAGGGGACGGTAATCCACACACACCCTCCACTTGCCATTTTTCTTAGGAGTGACAACAACGGGACAGACCCACTCTGAATTCTCCGCTGGATAAATGAAACTTGTTGCTAGAAGCTTTCTTACCTCCTTGACTAAAGCCTGCTCCTTGATGACTCCTGGCCTTCATAGCTTCTGAGCCTTAGGTGTGGCCTCTGGCTTCAACTCAATTTTGTGTTGAACAGCATCTACGCCACGCACATCGGTGTAGTCTTTAGCAAAAAGCCTAGGAAATTTCCTTAACACACCTTTGAGCTCCTCTCTTTCATCCTTTGTAAGTGTTGTAGATAACATACCTTCTAGCATTCTTTCATCTTCCACTTTTTGGCTCTCTTGGGAACCTACCTCTTCCAAACCTGGGCAAGAGGTCTCCTGGTTGTTTGGCTTAAACCTTACCCCCATGACTTCGATGGAAGACTCCTCTTCAGTAATGCTGCCGCTACTTTCTCCTTCTGAAGTGCTATCGGTCCAGCCTTCCTCCGTCTCACTTTGAGATGATTCTTCATGGAGCTCCTCTTGGCGTTGCTCCTTCGTGTCAAAGACAACCTTCTTATGATTGTCATTCCTGCAAATTAGCTTTCCACTCTCCCAATCCTGCAAAGCTCGCATTTTCATTAGCCATGGTCTCCCTAGGATAAATGGGTAACCATTTCCTTTGGTAGACATGACATAGAAATCCACTGCCTTCTTAATGCCAAAGGCCTCCACAACTTAACATTTTTACAAATGCCTACGCACCTAGCCTTTCTATTGTTTGCCATCTTCACTTTAATTTCAGGTGTCTCATGGATGTGCATGCCTAGTTTTTGCATGAGTCCCTCTGTCATGATGCAAATTTGTGTACCCCCATCCACTAGACCTTTCCTAACTAATCTTCCTTTGATGTAACAATCTAGCACAGGTGTAATATCCTCATTCATTTCATCATGTGCAATTTTTACAACACGCACACTCTCTTCTACCTTTCTCCTCGTGCTAACTGCATTTGTTAAATCCCTCCTAACTTGTGGACATAATGCAAGAAACTGAGGCCATGAGATATCAGGACCCTTACCTCTCATGTCTTCCAACAGGTTGTATGGAGCCATACCATGTCCAAGAGGGAAGTCTTGGATGTTGATACGACGTCGAGTCCTCTTAGCTTCCTTGGTCTCCTTTGCCTTCTTTTCTCGTCCATGGTCACTTTGTGATGTAACTCTTTCTTTCTCCTTACCTTTCCCTCGGGCACGCTTAATGCCATTTGCTTCCATGTCAACCTCTCTTGAATTTGTCACCTCTACCACGTGCACATTTGGGTCTGGCAAAAGTGGAACTCCTTCCACTCCTTGTGGAGGTGGTCTTGCTCCATTTGGCCTTTGTAGAAGCCGTGGTTGCTGACTAGTTCCTTCACCTGCATTCATCATTGGGTAATTCAAGTTAGGTCTCCCTGGCTCCCCACGGGGCCAAGGACAATTATACATCCCATGTCCAGACTCACCGCAATTCCAACATTGCAAGACTCTCCTAGGTCGTGAATCTCGCTCTTCAGACTTCTTTGCTTGTCCCTTTGGACCTACAACTTGTGTAAGGTGAATTGAAAGGCTGCTTAAAGATTCGTTTAACTTCTCAATCACTTCCGCCGTTACCTCAGGAAGCTCCCTAGATGTTGATTCTTGTGACTTACCTTTGGGTCTAAGACCTTCTATTGGAACCTCCCCCCTTAAGCACTTGAGTTTCCTATATTTCTCAGCAGCCCTAGTTTCAGCGGCATCAAAGGTAGCAGGTGCACCCGCCTCAACTTTTATCTTAAGGTCAGGAAAGAGTCCGGCTATGAACCTCTCCTTCTTTAGGAACTCTTCACCATCACCAGGGTTAGCAACATTTCTCACCCATACAGCCCAAAGACGTAGAAACTCTTGCTTGTACAAGTAGTAGTCATCTAAGTCTTTTTGCTTATGAGAAACAATGTCTTGCCATAGTTTTTGAGTGTTTTGGGGATCAAAGAAGTATTTCTTGAAACGATTCAAAACTTCTGTGTAATTCCCCTTAACTTCCTCAGGCAAAGAGTCAAACCAAGTGCTAGCATCTTTCCTAAGGACCACCTCAAACATTTCTATACGTTCTTCATCAGTTACTATCCTCTTGATACGGCAAGACATCTTGAAATTCGCCAAAAATAATTATGCATGCTGTCCAGGCTCTCCAAAGAAAAGAGGATATCCAGACATTTGGCGTTGGCTCTCCATTGAATTGATTCCAAAGTGACACACGTTTTTGTTTTTTTCAATAATATTTTCTAAATTGCAATCTATTCTACAACAAAATAAAAATATTCACATCAAATGACCTATGATAATCAATAAGAGGTAGGATGAGAGGGTTTGGTGATGCAAGAATTTCTCCTACTCTTTGGGCACCAAAAATAAACACCATACGCTGTTGAAAATGGATTTTTCTATTAATTGCAATGTTTACTCTAATGTGTGGAGTGAAATGGAAGGGGAAAACCTCTATTCCTGGGCCATTATCCATGGTCTATGCATGCCTTAATTCTTAAAACAAAACAAAAATATAGACGTCCAGACCAAGGTCGTACCTAATGACAGGCAAAAAAAAAGGATTCACTGAAGTGTTTATTTGAGCCAACCTACGAGGGCCCAAAATTCTACGAATTACTCGTTGAAATTGTAACTTAGTACTAACAATTATGTGCACCTTTTGCCTTGAAATGGGAATAAAAGGATCATACAAATTCTCGTGATTCATGCAACCTACTTGACTATGCTAAATGTTGAAACTACACAAAAATATACACAAGCCCTCCTCCGTGGGGGCACCAAATTGAGGCGGTCCGGGGTGGGCAACAAGAGAGGCGACCTCTAAACACCCCTCAAGGCTCCCGTGCTGCTCAATTGGGGCTAGGACAACCACAAGCACAACACAACAACCAATCCACAGCCAAACCCAAACAAGATAGGGGCACCACCTAGTTAGAGAGCAAACTAGGACGCAAAAGAGGAGAATCCCTTAGCAATACAAGCAAGAAGGAAGGGTACACTATCACTAATTTAAATGCTACAAATACACACACCAAACACACAAGAAAGAGAGAGATCTTTGTGCAAGAATTTAGCTTCAATTTTAATGATTGACGTGGGTGTATGAACAGCTTCGAGGAGAGTCAAGAGATACGATTAAGTTTGATGATGTTGCAAACTACACATTATCTTAGGGTTATGGGAGACCTCTCACCATACAACCCTCTTATAATGCTTTCCCAAGCAACAAAAACAAACACAAGAGCTCTTGAGTCACATACAAGCAGATACTACAAAAGAATCTCAAAATGAAAACGCGTCACCTTAAACCAAAAGAGATGAGGTTGCCAAGCGTAAATTGGAGAGACTCAAGAGAGTTTTGACCCGCGATTTGCACCCAACTTATTGATTAAATTGATGCACAAGAGTAGGTACAACTTTGATTGGAAGTTATAAATCACTCACTCCCTTGCAATGTTACAACTGGCTCAAAGAAGCTTTCCTATACACCACATGTAATGGTGCATAGAGAGCTCACTCTCACTCCCTAAAACTAAGATGGTGAATGGCACGCTCAAAGAAGTGAGCAATAGTGTAGGGATCCTTGCCATTTACAAAGGGAGAAGGGCTCTATTTATAGGTGAGGAGAGCCCTAATTAGGATTATACATAATCAACATTTTCATAGAAAATCATGTTTATGAAATTTTTTATATGTTCTTATGAGAGTGGGGCTCTCTTGTCTCTTGAGTCACATGGATGTGGGCTCAAGAGGAGAGAATTATTGAGGTGAAATAGAGAAGATTCTAGAGAGGTGAGTGATTTTTTGTGTGAGGTTGCCTACTCCACGGTAGAGTCAAGTGGGTGCAATTTACAAAAAAAAGGTTAGCAGTTAGTGTTAGTTGTTTGAAGTCAGTAAGATGGGGTAAAATCACATGGCATATGCACTCAAGGTGCATTATATGATTTATACAATAATAAAAAGTAAGAGAAGAATGAGAATATACACAATTTGGTGGAAACCACAAGATGTAAATGAAATTTTCCACCTTCTCCTCTAGTGAATGAAGCGGTTGTAGAACTTTGTCGGTGCAGTTCTTGTGACCATGGGGAAGTTGAATTCTCCATGATCAAACTCCTCCTTTTGCAGGTCTTGAGATTGGTTATTTGCTGATTTTTTCTCTTTTATGAAAGGATGAAGAGGTTATGGTAATATGAATTTGATTCTAGAGAGAGAAATTGAGCTATATGTGTGTAGAGATGATAATCTTTTGAGCCATGGAGTAAGGAGAGATGGAAATGGTGAAGAATATGAACTAAGACATGAAAGTTGCAGGTTTGAGTGAGGGATGGAGAGGAATGAGTGTATGTGTGTGGAAGTGGGAAAGGAGGTGAGAGAAGACTATGGGTTACTTTGTGAGAAAAGTGGGCAGACTGGGGTCCACTCAAAAAATCATAGCTCACCGGTGGTTGATCCAAAAATCACCAAAATTTTGGAGGTGATTATTCAGCTTTTGTTCCACATTTTCTCTTTTGACCACCGCTTGAAATTCGGAGTGGAGATGGGTGCCAAAAATCTCACCAAAAATCCTGTTTTTTATTCCTGCAAAAGTCTTTTAGTGGCCCCCTTCTTTGTTGAATTTGTACAATGCATCCAAGAGTGAGCCTCTCCTTTGTCATATCATAATACAAAGCATTTAAGTTGCCCTTTACACATGCATGGAGGAGGATTATTCGTGAATAAAGCAATATATACATGGTGGGACTAGTGTATGGACTATTCATGGATTTTAGCTCAATGAGCACATGGTGTTAGAATATTGAGTAAAAAATAAATAAATAAATATGGAGGAATTATGGATATGGAAAGATATTGAAATCATATGATATGGTCCCTCATTATTTTGGGTGAAAGAGGAAAAGGTATGCAAGTAAATGAAAATAATATAATAAACATGACTAAGAAAGTAGAAATCAATTTTTTTGTTTTCACGAGGGTGAGGGTGAAAATGTGGGGGTGATTTGTATAAAAGAAAAATATGAGGTTAGAGTATGTACACCTTGGCAAAAAATACACTTATGGTGCAAGAGTATGAAAGAAGGCATACATAAGTTTAATAAAACACACACCTAGGTATAAATATTTAAATAAAATATCAAAATAATTATAAAATATCCCTATATTTAGGCCATATATATAATGAAATATTTACACACAAAGAGGCCATAATATACCTTTTTTCAATTTTTATTTTTATTTTTTTCGCTCAACTAGCCCAGTGACTAGCTAATTGAGGGTTTTTAAGAAAATACGAGAAAAGTCCCCTAACTCACACACGCCTATATACAGTGAAATGGTAAGGATAGCCATAGTGTTTGGGTGAATTTGGTAGGGTGAGGTAGCTCACTATGACAATTTATAATAGCCGAAAAATGGCTATCACTGTATCATGACCAGCATTACGTTGTTCTTGACGTTGAGAGTATTCAATTAAAGACATGCAGACTTGGTCGAAATCAAGACCATCTTTATTAGAGAGAATAGTAACAATGTTGTCATAAGAGGAGTCCTTCACCGTATCAAGGAGAAGTGTAGTCAGTTGCTTTTGTGGAACAGGATCACCAGCAGCAGCAAGTTGATTAATAATAGATTTGAAAGACTCAATACGTCCCGTCATGGTAGTACCAGCTTCATATTGTAGTTTTTTAAGCAACCCTCTCAAATAAAGTATTTTTGTAACAGATTTCTTCTGAAAGTTTGCAATAAGGTACTTCCATACGTCGTGGGAAGTAGGCAGTTTATACATATCAAGCAAAAGAGAATCACTAAGAGCAGAAAGAATATACCGACAAGCTGCTTTATCACTTCATTGCCAATCCGTATACGCAACATTCCAATCTTCAAATATAGGTCCTTCAGTGATAAGCATGTTATCATGATCCGTATCAATAGGCTGAGGCAGACAAACATGATTTCCAAGGACAACATCAGAGAGTTCATCGCCTTCAAGAATTAACAACATCTTTTCTTTCCACCCTGGAAATCCTTGGCCTTGGACAGGAGGAACAGAACGCTGGCCAAAAGGAAATCCGTTGATGAGAATAGTCATAGCCATATCTGGTTGCGAGAAGACGTATAAGATAAGATCGCAAAATCTGCACACCATATATGGTGAAGGCTGCAATTGAGAACGAGAGAAGTATGACGACTGTGTTCTATCAACGATAAACGCAAGAAGGATGCTCAATACACGTCCAAAGATTTGAGAGACGTCATTCAAAAAAAGCAGGGAAAAGGAGACGTCAATAATAAAAGAGTCCTCAAAATAGAGTGACGTGAGATGCAAGATTGACGGCCACAATATGAATAAAGCTAAATTTTCTCGAAAAAGTTAATGCCAAAATTAGAAAAACGATTGCGGACGCTTCATGAAGACGCACGACGAAGAAAGCTGCGTCAAGCTCAATTTGCAGTAAAAACAGCATAACTTTTTGCTGCGAACTCCAATTGACGCAAACCTAGAACTCAAATCGAAGAGCTCGAGGAGACGAACAAGTTTTGGATAAAAAGTGCCATTGTGTCATTGCGCTTTTTCCATTTCTCCAAATTTTGAGCAGAAGACCCCCAAAAATTGAGACAAAGTTCAGGGTGTCAAAAAACAAATCAACAAGAAAACGTAATCAATGATTTATTATATCGACTAGCAATAAACACTATAGAAAACACTAATCATATTCTTCTTAACACAAAACAACCACAGTTAAAAAGAATCAATCCTCAAAAAATAAAATTTGTATCAATTTTGAATCTTACATGCGAATCGCATACACATATTGTTTTGTCACCATGAATTGAATCGGCGCGTGATTGTTATCACTGTGATACCATGTTGAGATGTAGAGAGAGAGAGAGAGAGAGAGAGAGAGAGAGAGAGAGAGAGAGAGAGAGAGAGAGAGATGAGGCAAGGAGACACACCATGTACGCTCCCAAAGACTGATTCATATTGAGGACAACATACAAATATATAGGTGAGACCAAGTTGAGTAGAGTAAGCCATATATAGCTCTAACAACATAGACCTCAAAAATGCAAACAGATTTCAAAAAAAGACTTATGTCAAACCCTGATATATAGGCATTGACTAATAAAGACAAGATAATTACCCGGTGGTCTTGATCTCCGTGTACCTTTAGATCGAGGTGTGTGGAGATCGGGCATGGCTAGAGAATGTGAGGTTGCTAGAGCTAGCAACAAATGGTAGAAAAATTGCAAATGGACTTCAAAACTACAACGGTCTTCAAAAACGGCATGTACTTCAAAAACACAAGCAAATTTCAAAAATGCAAATAGATTTCAAAACTGACTTACAAGGAACCCTAATATATAGGCATTGAACAATAAAGACAAGATTATTACTCGGTGGTCATGATCTTCATGCACCTCTAGACCGAGGTGTGCGGGGATCGAGCATGGCTAGAGAATGTGAGGTTGTTATGCATTGACATGTAGTTAGTTTATTTGTTGCATTATTGGTAGATAAAGTATGGACGATAGGATGGCGTGTCCTTGTGTGCATTGCAAGCATCAGATCTTTCAGAACCGAAAATATTTGATCACCATATACACAATAAAAGGTCTCTTTCCCATAGAGCAACTACAAGATCTACGTTATCAATCTCATGATGCGGAGGCAGTAGACCAACCCCTACAAGTAGATATTACTCCAATTTCATCCCAGAGAAGACAATTATCAAAAAACAAATAGCCATCAACGGAGTCCACCCACCAATACCCGATTCCACATTTCAAGAAGTTGAGATGGAGCAGATGTTAGATGCGTCCTTTGACATGGATCCTATCACTAAAAACTATAAGGCAACAACATTCAAGGCAACACTGCAAACCAACCTCAATCATCATGTCCATATCGATGTCATGATAGAAACAATAAATAGGGCGAGATGATGCAGACTCTTGCACGTATGCCTCTTTATAATGGTGCAAAAATCTCAATTCTCCGTACCGCTTTGGTAATGCTTAATCTGCAGTCTGTCTATGGGTGGTCTGATGCCTCCATCACAGAGCTTTTTAGGTAAGTATTGTGTATCCTAAGCATACCAAAGTCCAATTTCTAGTACAATAATATAATCATTGTGTTCACTTGTAGATGTAATGACAGGTTGCTCAACGAGCAAATCTTGTCGAAAGACAATCACATGCCCCCTACCCGTCCAACCGCTAAAAAGATTATTACTTAGGCTTGGATTATCACAAAATACATGCATGTCCTAATGATTGTATACTCTTTCGTAATGAGTATGAAAATTTGGAATAGTGTCCCAAATGTGGATCAAAACAAGTATGGAGAGGACACACAAGGAAAATTTGTCCCTGCAAAGATCCTTCGGTACTTTCTTATGATTCTAAGAATCAAGAGCATATCTAGGTGTAAGTCTATATCCCTCAAGGGATTCACCATTCAGTAACCCCCTATATAACGTGCATTCGCGGGGTATTAAAAAAATCCCTCTTTTAACATGTCTGAATGAATAAAATGACCTCTTTATTTTAGGAATTCTTTCCAAAATTGAATATAAAAATTCCTTATTTTAATGTATCTCTGTTAATTGCCGAAAAGTTTTGCATTTTAAAACCCCTCCTTTTAAGCTCACGTTATACATTAACATGATTACATAGTGCACCCCCGAGCTGTAGCCGCTTTGATGACATGGAACTCAAATACTAGGTGAAGAGTTGATGTGATGCGGGTATCTGTTGACTTCGTGTATGAAATCACATAGAGGAAAGATGGCCTATATTTAAGGATGAGCCTCGATGTATCCGTTTTGGTCCGGCAATGGATGGAATAAACCCATTTGGTTTAGGGAGTTCGTCATGGAGCACATGGCCTATCTGCTTGGTTAATTATAATCTTCCACTATGGCTAGATATCAAGAAGGGCCATTTGTTTTTGTCGTTGATCAGCCCAAAAAAGTACAAAGCAAAGAACATGGACTCCATCAAGCACCACTTATAGAAGAGCTCCAAATCTTGTGGACAGAGATTGATGTGGTTGACATATCACAACCAATCAAATGACGATATGTACATGTGCAAGGCATTCTCATGTGGACCATGCAAGATTGGTTAGTGTACCATGCTTCGGTGAGTGTTAAGGTAAGTACCTTTGAAACCCTCACGCATATGCTATTCCTGGTATGACAATACTTATATTTTAATTTTATGATTTTTTAGGCTTGAGCTACTCGATCAATCATGCATGTCTGAAATGTGGTCCTTGACTTGGCTTCCGCCACTCTGATCATTTCAGCAAGACAAATTACAAGGAGCATGGTATATTTTTGCATGAAGGACATGAGCTACATGGACCAAACATATGCAAACATGAGATGCATCCACTGAAAGCGAGTGATTGGAAAAACATGTCGCTAGAGAGGGGAGATTTCATGCCACCAGCATGAAAAGACTATCTATTTTCCATGAACTCGCATATTGGAGTGACCTACTGATTAATCATCTGCTTGATCCAATGCACATCTTCAAAAATGTGAGGGAGATCCTATGGAAAACCATCAGTAGAAAAAGGGAGAGCAAGGCCCAAAGAGATGACCTACAGTCTATGGGTTGAATGCCAAAAATGTGGCCTCAACTTAAACCCAGTGGAAATTTTTCTATACCAAAAGGTCCATGGGTTTTGAGTTGTGCAACAATGAAAGAAGACTATATCTTCATTCAAGACTCCACTGGGTGCATGTGATGTTTGAAAAGTGATTTTACTGGAGATGAAAATTTTAGTGGTCTTAAGCTCCACGATTGGAACAAATTTTTATAGTTTACCTTATCAATTTTCATAAAGGACTGTCTAACATATGACATTAGAAGAAAAATCTATAAAATCGGTGAGTTGGTACATTGGACCAGTTCAAAAGAGATAAGAAAAGACAGCATAGATGTAGCACGCTTAAATGCTATTGAAGCAATGTGTATGGTGGAGAAGTACTTTCCAAGAAACATTCTCACCATCCAAATGCATCTACTTGTGAATGTGGTTGAAGAAGTTGCAATTGTTGGGGTAGTCCATGGCAGGTGGATGTTCTTCTTGGAGGGATTCATGAAGACTTTAAAGGGTCCATATGTCAAATGGCTCGCCCTAAGGGTAGCATGGCCAATGGATGGCTTGTACAAGAGTCTCTTGTTCTCATCAATGAATTTTTGGGCTCAATTGATAAAAGATGCCCCAAATGTGGACTATTGAGGTCAACGTACTCAAGGTGACAAGGGACAAGGCATCATTAGGAAGATGGATACACAATGCGAGAAAATATTATGAGATTGTGTCTTCTCAACTGAGACGTCATACAAAAGTGGCTAGAGAGGTACAAAGGGGAAAAGCAACAATGCTTAACAGATTGCTTGCAATTCAAGCATAATTGTGCCACTAGAAATATTCCTTTTGTAAACCATCTTCAAAAATTACCTGACTTTCCTATTGGGCAGTGGCTAGATGCAACAATCTCAAAGGCAACGAGGAACGGAGTGTTGATTACTAAAGAGGAAGAGGAGATGTCAAGAGGTTGCAATTGGCATGTAAATATTTTCAGAACTTTCTTTTGCAAATCCACACAATCAAAATACTTTAGTAGCTTTTTCATTTCAATTTTGTGGCTGCAATATCACAAATATGGAGCTTTGAGGTCGCATGGGAGACACTTTATAGTGCAACGGATAGAGTAACAAAGGGTCACCTTTGACAGAGGTGTTAGGGCAAGCTTGATCCAAGAAAGTAGGAGTAGTGCCAGGGATGAGAACACAAAGACTAGCCAGCTTGAATACTTTGGCTACATCCGAGACATCTTAAATATTAGCTATAGGAAGCTTGATATTTTTATCTTTGATGTCAAGTGGTTTAAAGCTATTACCAATGGCCTTAATGAAACTGTGCGCAAAGATAAGAGTGGGCTGATTCAAGTGAACTCTAGGCGGGTCTGGACAGATGCGCGGGATACATCCGTACTTCCGTAGCATTCTGAACAAGTTGCGTTCACAATAGATCCACTATGGAGAGAAAATGATGAAAAATATTTGTCTAAACAGCACTGGCTCTATGTTATTCAAGTTGCTCCATGGACCAAGAAAGTGTATGAAGGATTGGAAGTTGAGGTCGAAGAGCTTCATGAACAAAGTGCACGGCCAACGGATAATGTAAGTGAGGATTTTGAGCTGGAGGTCAGTGGTGAGTAGATACTTGAACCTAGAAATGAGCTTTCAATTATGCAAGTTGATGCAAAGAGTGAAAAATAAGTAGAGTTTGATGACGAAGATACAAAAGTACAGATTGAGATAGACATCTTTGGTGTATCATCTCTCACAGAAGATGAGAGATTGACTACTGATTTTTGCTAGGAACTCTTTTGTAAAACTCTTTTAATTAGTCTACAACACTGGATAGAAATAATGAGTTGCATTGCAGCTTTTTTTTTTTGTTATTTGCATGATGGCTTAAGCTTTTCTTTTGTGAACTAACATATTGTGTCTATGTTATTTGTATATTTGTAGCCATGGCCAATGACGACGATACATACTCTCCTAGTTTTAGTTTTTGTGGCTTCGACCGGCATGTCACCCGAGATGGGCTCCTTTTTGTCATAGTTTACACCAAATAAATTTGCTTACACACAGAACCTTTGGGGAGTTGGTTCCTCTAGACCTACTACAGCCGCCCCTACACCTAGGACTATGGTACTCCCTATGTCTAGGACTAGTGTGTCCCCTATACCGACGACTGTCTCTTCTTTGAGACGAGATAGACGTTGTTCTAGAGGTGGTGGTTGTTGTGATACCGTTTCTATCAATGCATCCATACCACCAAGAGATGTCCACCACTCTCTTCAATAGATAGTTCACCAATAGGCACACCATGTATACCTTAGGGACATGAGCATGATCCTAGCAAGGTGTATAATACTACCCGGGATGGGACAATTGTGGGAAATATGCTATGGATGTGACTTACTATTTCCTACTCACTTTGTATAATTCTTGGACTCATTGGGAGTTCCAAAGCTGTATATTCTAGTTAGAGGACTCAAGCTTAAATCCATAGTAGAAGGGATTGTGGTGAAAGCCTTTAAAAGGAAGTCTTTATGCAAGGAGGCTTCATTCTTGAGTATCCACTCTTGAGGATCCAGTTTTGAGAGCTTTCTCTCTCTTGAGTGTTCACTCTATGGCCTAGCCTTGAGCTTAGCCTTGAGCTTAATGTCCATGCTTAAGAGGCTAATGCTAATCATTGTAGTTAGACTAAGCTCTTCTTGATTAATCTAATTCCTATTTTCTCATTAGTCTACTTCTTCTCTACATTTCATTATGTCATGAAGTAGTATTACACTCTCATTATTCTAGACTTGAGAGAGGTATGTACTTCTTGCTATTAAACACTCTTATTCTTCTATAAGCATTCGATTTGTGATATTTAGCATCACTAATTAGGTTGATTAAGTTGGGTCTTGATCTTGTAATTAGTGTGTGTGCCCTATTGTTTGCTTGTGTGTGGATAGGTTTTATGAAACCCTAGCACCATTCACCTCATGTGTGTAGCTATTGATGAAGTGTCGTGATTGTCAAGTGGTGATTGGAGAGGCCAACACCAATGTAATTAGTGTGTGCTTATTATTAGTGTACTTAGGGTTTCTACTCTATGATAAGTTGGACTTCGGTGGACTTGGTGTGTGTAGGAGTTAGGTCATGAAGCGAGCTCACTGGAGCGAGCTTAGGAGCGAGCTTTTTTTTTTTTTTTGCCGCCCTCCTTAGCTCTACTTCCTCCTCCTTCCTCCTCTTGCCGCCCATGTGCCTCCTCCCCTCCACTTGCTTCTCCTCCTCAGCCTCCTCCTCCAACATCCTCCCTCACCTCCACCTTCTTCCTCCATCACCTCCTCTAGCCACCATCCTCTTCCTCCTTACTTATCCATCTCTTCTAGCTCATTCCTCTCTCTCTCTCTCTCTCTCTCTCTCTCTCTCTCTCTCTCTCTCTCTCTCTCTCTCTCTCTCTCTCTCTCCCTCCCTCTCCATCTCTCTCTCTCTCTCTCTCTCTCTCTCTCTCTCTCTCTCTCTCTCTCTCTCTCTCTCTCTCTCTCTCTCTCTCTCTCTCTCTCTCTCTCTCTCTCTCCCCCCAGACCTTCACTCTTTTCCTTTTTCACACTATTCCGCATACCGCCCCCCACATTGAAAAATGTTTTTTATATAATTGAACCAAAAAGAAAACAATTACTCTGACTTGGGTGCATGTTCACGCTATCGCATGCTAAAATCATTTAGGCTACAATATTCGCACACTCTCTCTCTCTCTCTCTCTCCCTATCTCTCTCTCTCTCTCCCTATCTCTCTCTCTCTCTCTCTCTCTCTCTCTCTCTCTCTCTCTCTCTCTCTCTCTCTCTCTCTCTCTCTCTCTCTCTCTCTCTCTCTCTCTCTCTCTTTGCTCCTCCTCAGACCTTCTCTCTTCTCTTTTTCCACACTATTACGCATACCGCCCCCCACATTGCAATATGTTTTTCTAACCCCTATACCCCCCTCTCTCTCTCAATCTATCCATCTGCTACTACCCTCTCTATTCTCCTCTACCCCACCAATCCCGACCCCTACCCCCACTTTGCCATGTGGTTTTTTATGCAATTTACCAAAAAAGAAAACAATTACTCTGACCTGGGTGCATGTTCACGCTATCGCATGCTAAAATCGTTTAGGCTACAGTATTTGCATTCTCTCTCTCTCTACCCTCCTTTCCTCCCATGTATCTCTCTCTCTCTCTCTCTCTCTCTCTCTCTCTCTCTCTCTCTCTCTCTCTCTCTCTCTCTCTCTCTCTCTGTCTCTCTCTCTCTCTCTCTTCTGTACATATCTAAAACCAAATAAATTAAAACAAAGATAGAGAGTGGATAGTAATAAGTGACCCAAATAACTGTATTTATTTGATGACGTTAACAGCTAAACAATGCTGTGTCCATAATTATCTTGGTCCCTCATCACATGTACATATCTAAATCCAAATAGATTAAAAAAAAGACAAAAAGAGGAGACTAAAAAATGACCCAAATATTTTTATTTATTTAATGACGTTCAGTTACAATATAACAGCTAAACATTGCCGTGTACACAATGTTCTTGGTTCCCTCATCACATTTTAGGATGTGCCATAACCGCATCTCCTCCAAGACCAAATGTCGCATCCATTGTGTGCTCAACTTCCCCACCATGCACTGCAGAAACTACAATCACATTTTGGTTAGGGACAATGCTCTTAGCAAAAACTACATTAATACTAAAAGTTAACTAAGAAGCCGTAGAAGAAATTATTTGAAACCAATCACCTATAAAATGAATCCTATGACACACATTGTGTAGCCTGTTTGAAAGGCATGTTCTTGATATAATCCGTTGCTAACCCAGGATATGCATGAAGACCTTCTAGATATGGGAGTAAATTCATGAGGAGCACATTGTCGTTGCTCGCTCCATCGTAACTCCTTATTGTGACAAGCGTATGTGGTGGGTTTTCAATTGCCTTCTCAGGATTGTCATCTACTAGAATGGTGTCCAGAGGGTCCTTGATGTATGAGTTTACCAATTGAGATCTAAAGTTCTTCACAAACACCAAATTGAATTTTGGATGCTTGCCTTCGCAGTGCCTCTCTTCACAATGTCCTTGATGCAGACAAAACTTGAAAAATGTCTCACCATACCCATCCTCTTTGTATTGACTCTTAATTAAATTGATAATGGGGGTCAGATTTTGCTCTTGCATGGAGCTCCAAATCCCTACATCAAATAGCTCAAACACCACTCTCAGCAATCGCAATATCCCTGGTCGCAATGACACACCCATTCGGCCTACATTTAGAATATTTGTAGCGTGGGAAGGAGCACTTTTCCACCGCCACCGTTTCAACAGGACACCATTAACATCGAACACTATGAGTTTCCTTTTTGCATGGCAAGAAGGAAGTGTGCCTGTGCCTTCACGACGATCAATTACCAAATGGATCTTACTTAGCATCATATTAGGAGGGATACATAATTCAGTCTTTCACACTAATCGAGGAAGAAAGACACTTACCATTACATAGATGTTGCAATTCTTCCATTGACTCTTGTCGATCTAGCAACAGTACATGTCGACCCATTCGTAGCCCCGGACGTGCCAGAAGACCTACATTTGTAATACTACATTACCCTCCTCTATATAGAAAGAGAGTAGCTTCTCGTGTAAAGTTGGACTTCTCTCCATGCCCCCTGAAGAGATATTATCATTCTAAATGTATGTCTGGAAATTTAGATAAGCAAATACAATGGAGGTGAACTTTTTGAAAACTCACGGCATACCTCGCCAAGGACAGCCATCCGTTTTGAGTTGCCAATGACTGGCATTGTAGTAATCGAATCAGGCTTTCGATTCAATCTGTAGGCATCAATTTTGCGGAATACAACGATTTCCAAGCATCGCATCTGTGGGACTTAAGACTCATAATGAGGAGACAATCTATCACACACTAATTTTCCAAAGCAAGCAAGTAGTTTTACCTACCGTAACACCACCATGGACGTTGAATGGAGTAGCACACAGGACGATATTTGTATGGTCAAGATAGTACCCATTTCGATTTTCTAGGCTCGATAATACCCATGCATGTTCTCGACGACATATCAACACTAGATTTCCCTTCTCATCAAGATACTCCCTAGCAATACCAAAAACCTTTTGGATTTGATTTATTTCAAAATGGTTCCATTTGGGGATATTGGGTGATGTTATCCCGACGATGCTTGTGTTGGTTGGTAGATGACAAAATATTGCATCGCAACCTACATTTGTTGTCCCGCCTCGCACCCGAAAGCTTCGCGTAGCTACTATAGCAATTTTTGTGAGTAGGGCACCTACATCTCCCTTGCCCGTCTCGTCAGCTGCTCCCATAGGATCAATAGCTAAAACCGCTGAATTTGATTTTAAAGAAATGAATATCCAGTTAGTAAGGTGAGACAATAATACCAGGAGTACCTCTGGTTGTTAGCATACCAGAGCTATGTGCCATTGAATTCTGCGCTTCATCGTGAGGTGGAGTGTTGCATTGCACCATGACATCTAGGTATAACAAGCAGGTAAGTGACTGTATTTTAGATACTTAAAGATATCGTCTCTTTGTTGCTACACACTTGCTCATCTCCAACAAGAAGAGCAGGCTCTCCGCGATGACGAGTCTCTGCTACAGTAGACAATCCTGTTGAAACTTCGGTTATTGTGACATTCGCATCATCTGCCTCCACCCACTACAATAAATACATTGCTTACTGCACAACACATACCACAATCAATCATTCCATACTTACGAGGTAGACCGATAATTGTTGCCATTTCATTAGAGCGTATGGCATCCTGCAATCCTTCACTTTCAGTGGTCGCCTAGCGGTGTAAATGAGCAGGCTCTATATTAATTACAATCTCTGTGCACTGTTGTTGTGCCTGCTCATGTGCCTCGTCATGCGAAGGAAGAACATGAGGGTCTGAAATGGAATGAGATGCTGGTGGAGCTTGTTCTGGCTCTAGGAAATGACTATGAGCTTGGTTTTTTAGGCTTCTCGGTGTTAATAGGTTCTCTCCCATTGATTGTGTGTCTCCCTCTTGACGTGCTTTTGGACTTGATGTACTTACCTTGTTTAGAGGCATTGGAGTATCTATGTCCATTACTTGACCTTTACCCTTCTTCGCGCTGCTCCCCTGTCGAGAGCATATAAATTACACGAGTACTATTAGTTCAACCTTTCCATTTAAGCAACAACAAGGGTGTGCGAAAACTTGCCTGGGTAGTTTGTGGGGCTCTTGTAGGTTTAGCAGTTGGAGAAGGCGGCACATCACTTTTGTCTTCATCGTCCTCAAACTCCAAAGGACATTCACCGTCACTGTGCCTTGGTTCACGATCCTCCTCCACCTCTTCTTCGTTATCTGTCTCCTCAGTCACAACATCTTTTCCTTTTAGGGAACGTAGGTTCTTACCCTGGCAAAATTAATTTCACGTGTTGCAGTTAAATCCTCACATGACTTGAAAATAGTTTAACTATGGTTTTGTATGCTTTTACCTCTTCTTGCTGTCTTTTAACTCTACCGGTCTCTGCCTCCTTGAACTGCTCCCGCTCGTTGGGGGGAAATGTGTCTTTCGCAAAGTCAATGAAAAGAGGACACTCAACATAAACTTTTTTGGGCCACAATGTTGCACGTTGTTCTACCGTATACATGCATGCAATGTGCTTCACATTGAGCCACTCTTTTGTAACTGAAACTTTATCTGTCCAATCCATGATCCGCACCCATCTGGTATACGTTTTCCAAAATATACTTATTGTCATCCACTCAAATTTTTTTAAGATTTAGAAATCAAGTAGGACAAGATTACATACCTGTAAAATGCCTGTTTGGTGGCCATGTTAGTACCCTCCTTCTATTTTTGCTTATTACCTTTGAGTCCACCTTTCAATCTCTTGCACTCCACTTCAAACAATGTGCCACTGTACCTCGATTGCCACTCCCTTATAGTTGTCACTAGGGTGTCATTTTCAGGGAGGCGGCACGATTTCTTCAGCAACGCATACTGTCTCGTAGCCTCGTTCACAAGTCGATTCCACCATGTCTCTCGACGTAACCAAGTGCGAAATATGGAGTGGTCGTCTACATTATTAAACAACTACGTTATTGTGTACTATACTCTTTTTATTTGAAACATTTATCAAAAAATGACCTTACTTAGCGTTGATTTTAGGCTTGGATATAATGTGGTTGGATCATTGCTAACCAAGGCCCTTAGCACATTGCTACGATGATCGACTAGTAGATCGGCGCATGCAAGACTGTATATTCGATCATCTGTCAACCACTTTGGTCTCCTACTCCAATCTATGTCCATAAGCAATCTAGTAACAAATGTTGAAAATTTTTAAGCAACACGTCAATGTAAACTTAACTCCAATTGAAAGAAACCCCTATTAATCTTACCTCCACCACTCCTCTCCTAAGTTAGGATCCGCAATTGCGGATGCCCGTTGCATATTTTTCGGGCTTTCTTGTCATCCATATAGAATGCGTTACGGTAATGGGTAGTGAACTCCTCCGTTGAGAGCTCATTTCACTTATTACTCACAGATTGCAAATCCTTTGTATACTTTGCCTGAATCGTGACATTAGTTCATTCTTCGTTTGATCCACTACATTGTCATGGTGAGAATAACGTAAAGGACAATGAAACTTACCGGATATAGAAGTTGGGATAGCACGATAAGAGGGACCTTGTACCAGCGTCTTTGCAACCCCCCACGCTTATTCATTTCAGCATCTAATTCTCGTTGCAACCATCCTGGAACATCGTCCTCCAAACCCTTAAGCAATGTATCCATGTTGGCTGTGCCCATTGCTCTTACCATACATAGCATATCTATGAAGGAAGTTTTTACGTAGCCTTTGTCATTAATGCTGTGGAAAAAAAACTTACACCATTAAAAGACTAGGAAGCGATAACCATGCTATAGCTAAGCTTATCAAATTGACTAGGAATCAATACTCATGCTATGGCTAAGCTTATCAATTCGACTAGGATGCGTTAATTATGTTATAGCTAAGCTTACCGATTCAAGCATGCCACCACAGTGAGAACTTCTCCCTCGTTCTCTTTACTGACCTTAACCATGCAAGCTTCCACACAGCAATGGTAATTAGGCTCCTCTTTGTGAACTGCAGAGCAAAATTATCTTGCTTAGTTTCACAAAATTCATCTCATCTTGATATTGAGTCAGAAACATAAGTGTATAAAGTAATCTACCTGTATCAATTTGTGCATTCCATGCCCGAAGACGGTGATTCCCATCCCATGTGTACAACATTTTTCCTTTCACATCCCCCCACCCGGATTTATGCAATTGTTTCTCAAAATCCTCATTAAGTTGCATCCAGATTGGATCCCAGGTTTTTCAAATTGCATGACTAACTTCTATTGAATCTAGATCTGGAGTCCTTATTGAAAGCATGAACCTGGCACGATGTGGAACATATCCATTTCTAGAGAACTCCAAAGCTAGATTGTGCACACGATCTTGCACTGGCCGTACCACTAGATGTGGTAACAAGAGGCACAATGGCACTGGTGGCAGTGGTACTTTGCGAGTATCCTGTATAACCGTACTTGAATAGATTTTGATCTTGTAGTTTGAAACAGGCAATATTAGAGGCGCATACCATTTTAGAAATTACCAACCTGAAGGCGGTGAAAAGTGTCGTCGAGCAAATCCCATTTGAGCGTGGATTTCTCGGTAATAGTAAAAAGACCGCGATATTCATCCCCCGCATCCTCTCTTTCGTCATCTTCTTCACTTGAGTTGTTCGCAATACGGACCTTGTCCTTTGATGGCGCTGGTACCTCGGATTGTGTAGTGCCCTCTGCATTGGCTTTCACTGGCTTTTGAACTACTTTCACTTTGGTGACTTCTTTCTTTGTGCTAGCACCTTCCTTTTTCAAAGGAATTCTACCCTTTTTCTTCGGGGGCTCCCAGCTAGGGTCCTCTTCTTTATGTGCTCGTATGACCCGCTTGCTTTCAACGACTTCACTTGCTTGATCTGCACTTCTTTTCTTGACACGCGTCGACTACTTGGCCGTAGGCAAATAATTATTGGGCTAGGTTACTGGCAAACAACGATTAATTTCATGAGTAAATACTGCAATAACCTCCGGTGTCTTACCTCTGCAACAAGAGTCTTTGGAGGAGGCTTTGAAACGCTTGGTTTGGGCATAGCACCCGATGCTATGCTAGTGGATCTTGGAGCGACAGGTACTGAACCCTTGCCTCCAGAGGATACAGTTCGTTGCCCTTTTGCCTGGACACAAAATGTTCGATGTTGCTTTCAAAAGAGAGCATGTAAGACTGAATAAAATTAAGAGGTCTCATTACCAATTCTCTTATCGGCCACGCCACAATTGTACCCATTGTTGCACCTAAGGTGCACACATCATCGTCAATGGGTGGAACATGTGGCAGCATGAGACCGGGATCTGAGGCCGATTGGACGGCTACTCCCAACGTGCCTCTAGGAAACTCTCTTCCATGTAGCTTTTCGTGGGGTAGAGACTGTATCATAATTCCTTTCCCAACTTCCTTGCCCTTGCTTAAGAGCACCACATGCTCATTCTTGCTAAAAGACAAATTTTTCATAGCCATCTGTTTTCTGCAAGAAACTGAAATTGTCATCAATGCACAAATTCTATGAAGATGGTAAGTTGTAGATTAACTATACTAGATTGCATGTGAATAATGAATCTCAAAAAAATAGAATGCTTCGGCATTTGTTCAAAGTCTGACCTGTACAGCCGAATGTGGATGAATGTCCTCTAGATTTTGTTTTCTCCAATACTGCAACACCTTCAACAAAGTAAAGTGGGTTTTGTTTAGTCTTACATCAACATAAAGAGAGAGAGAGAGAGAGAGAGAGAGAGAGAGAGAGAGAGAGAGAGAGAGGATGGCCGACGGATAGGACAGGGATGGAGAGATGGAGAGAGAAAAGTAGAGGGTGAGGGAGGATGGCCAACAGAGTACAGGGATGGAGATAGAGGACTAGGAGGAAAGGTGAGGGAGAGCAATAGGAAGAAAGAAAATTGGTGGGAGGGATACAGGAGGAGGGAAGAGGAGAGAGGTGGAGAGGATGAGGGATAGAGAGAGGATAGCTAAGAGGGGAGGAGATGGTGAGAAGGTAGGGGGTATAGAAGTAGGAGGATGGGATCAGGTGGTAGAGAGGGAGGATGAGGAAGGAAGGGAGGACCATATCTGTCTGGAGAAACAACATAAAATGGTCCTCTCAATCTTTACTCTTCTTTTTATACTATAGAGAGGGGAGAGAGAGAGACACACATATAAAACACACTCACACAGACACACAATAAAGGCGAACATGCTTTGCTGCAAATTCAAACAGCAGCAAGCGTCGATCTTGATCAACACACTGTGGTCGTGAGGGGTATACATAAGGAGACATTTCACAAGGGTTATACCAAAAATGCCATATGGGCAGCCAGCAGGCAAGGGGGACAAGGTAGGCCATAGTGAATTTTCACCTTGTTACAGAGGAAAAGAGGGCCCTTTTATGAAGTTTCCATCTAGACGGTCAACCCCACATCAAGGGATCATTAGGATGGGAAAATGGCGTGATCCACAATGAAAGTAGCGAGATGTAACTGACAGAAAAAGGGCTTTACAGGGAGTCCTTACCCAAATACATCTCAAACAAAAACATCATACCACAACATAGAGTGCCTTCGTAGTAGAAAAGCACGTTGAGCACCATACAAATGAGAACACATGGTTGAGTAAGGGGGGATCCGGGAGTTCCATCACCATTTAAGGCTCCAAATGCTCATGTGGAGCCAAATTCAAGCCAGAGAAGGATCAAAGTAGCAAGCTGTTGAGGCGAGTCAAGCACCTTTACAAAGATCTGGGACTACGACGATTGTTGCCATCAAGGGGACGACCCCTACCATGAGCCCTACACTCACCACTTGCAGCAACAATTGTCAAGAAGGGCAACACCACAAGTCTTAAACCCAAGCGCCAAGGGCAACACCACAAGTCCACCAATTAAGAACCAAGCACCACATCACACCCTGACTTGCTCTTTCTCCCAAAAGGGACCTTGAGTGTAGGCTTACTCTGCAAGAAAAAAATAATGGCTCTAGCCATGGACAAAACCAATGAATGTAGGGAAATCAGCCAGACAGGCTACCGCACCCAAGGAGATGCCCCACGTCCCCACCTTCACATCCGACCTTGCCACCAGTAGGTCCTAGCTCCTTAACCATCAACCCACCCTACGAGCCTCCCTACTCTCGATAAGTGGAACGAGCAGAGCGGAGTCTACAGATGACTCCCAAAGCCGTCTACCTTGTCCCCCTTGCCTGCTGCCTGCTACCAGAGCTCCCCCTTGTTGAACACGCTCAGCCTTGTCGGCTAAGGCCGTTTCTGGACAGCAATCGTGAGAGAGAGAGAGAGAGAGAGAGAGAGAGAGAGAGAGAGAGAGAGAGAGAGAGAGAGACAGAGAGAGAGAGAGAGAGAGCTCCCCCTTGTCGAACACACTCATCCTTGCCGGTTCGAGAGAGGACCGCTTGGCCGGAGAGAGAGAGAGAGAGAGAGAGAGAGCTTACCAGTGCGCGACGCCTTGCAGGAATTGTTGGCTTTTTTAAAAACACAGGGAGCAATAGTGATATCGCTATTTCTCCCTCTATTTTTGACTTAAAACAGGCAAAAAAAATAAGGGAGCAACAGCGATATCGCTATTGCTCCCTTTTTTTTTAACTTAAAAATTGGGCAAAAAATTCACTTTAACTAGGCAAAAATCCCCAAAGTTCAAGATTACATCATCTTTATTCCCTGTTGACAATTGAGATTGTTTTTTGCGATATTGTCTAAAATTAATGAAGCAATTCATCTTCAAAGCCTACGTAATCCTACGTAAGCTCCACTTTTAGCTCAACTTAAAAAAGCCCAAAAATAATCATATTTTTTACTTTTAAAATGCCAAAAGATCATGTCCACAATTGACATCAGTTTTTGCGATCATGTCTAAAATTCCAGGATCAATTGATCTTCGAAGCCTACGTAATCCTACGTAAGCTCCACTTTTAGCAAAACTTTAAAAAGGCCAAAAAAAATCATTTTTTTGACTTTTAAATTGCCAAAAGTTCAAGTTTTTCTACTCTTTTCCCTGTGGACAATTGAGTTCGGTTTTTGCGATAATATCTAAAATTAGTGAAGCAATTCATCTTCAAAGCCTGCGTAAGCTCCACTTATAGCTCGACTTAACGATAGCCAAAAAAATTCATTATTTTTACTTTTAAAAGTCCAAAAGTTCAAGATTTTCTACTCTTTACTCCCTTTTGAAAATTGACATCGGTTTTTGAGATCTTAGCCTGCAGTTAAATTACCTCACAAAAAGGAAATCATGTCTAAAATTAATGAAGCAATTCATCTTCAAAGCCTACATAATCAACTAAAATTCTAGTTTTATCATCTTGTATTGATAGACATTCGGCCTTCTTATGAAAACCTACAAGTTTTATCATCTTGTATTGATAGACATTCGGCCTTCTGATGAAAACCTACAAATTTTACCATCTTTGACCATCTTTTAGGGGACGTTGGTTCTTACCCATTGCAGCTCGACACTGAAAGCTCCATGTGTTGCAATAGTACCACCACAGCCTTGGAGCAACATCAACGTGCAGCATCAATGAGCGTGCAATCCTTCTAGAGTTTTTACATGTTTAATGGAAGCCACAACCCAACAAGAGCCCAAAGGTGAGGGAAGGTTGCATGAACAAGATATCGTACCTTCACTATGTGCATGTGTGTGTGTGAGGGAGAGAGAGATTAACAAGAAAGAAAAAAGTGTGTGTGTGTTTGTGTGTGTGTGTGTGTGTGTGTGTGTGTGTGTGTGTGTGTGTGTGTGTGTGTGTGTGTGTGTGTGTGTGTGTGTGTGTGTGTGAGAGAGAGAGAGAGAGAGAGAGAGCGAGGACCAAGTTTTAACGTGGTATGAACAGACTCCTCTTGTTTTTTTTTTCTTGTGACCATTTCAAACTCCACCCTCCCTACTCTCAACATTTCACTTGTATCAAGGAGTTATATAAAGAGATGGCTCAATAGAGCTTACCATTTTTTTCCATCTTTCCTCCTCCACCTCTCTACTTACCTTCACTCACCATCTCTACTCCTCTACCTCTCTACTTAGCATCACTCACCATTCCTCATTTCTACTCCAACCTCTCTCTCGGCTCTACTCCAACCTCACCCTCCCTTAACTATCTATACAAACCTCTATCCACTCTACCTCAATTCTCTCCCCCAACCTCTCTGTCTCTTGACTATCCATAACATCCTCTATCTACTCTAGCCCATTTCTCTATCATCTTTCCCTCCAGTTGTCCCTCCCTTCACTACATCCACATACCTCTCTCTCAACTGTACTTACATCCCATGCTCAGGACACCTTCACTACTATCTCTTGCTCTTTCCTCTATCTCCCCTTCTCATCCTCTCCTCCTATCCCTCACTTTTCCAACACATTCCTCCCACCTCCATCTCTCTCTCTCTCTCTCTCTCTCTCTCTCTCTCTCTCTCTCTCTCTCTCTCTCTCTCTCTCTCTCTCTCTCTCTCTCTCTCTCTCTCTCTCTCTCTCTCTCTCTCTGTGGAAAGCTCTCATTTCATCGTTCACGTGGGTGGTGTGGGGGTTGGCAAACCACACCACCTATCATCGGAAGGATCTTTGTTGGTTCTATCTGGAGCTGACATAAATGCACCAGCTGGTTATAATGTGTTTGCCCTAGCAAAATCTCTTGAAGGTGAACCGTCAACATTTCCTTTGCAAAATGCAGGAAAAGGTAATATCTCTCCTCTTTATGTTTTGGATGCTGAGGTTTCCACAGAGTATGTTGTATTCTTGGATTCCCCTATGAAAGCTACTACAACACTACAATCTACCGAAATACTGTTGCTTTCTTCTGATGAAGAGAAAGAAGACATTCACTTTGACCCCACCAACAAAACACCCTAAAATGTGGTGGTCGACCTAGATTCCCACTACAAGAGGGATGTAAGAAGAACCGGGCACCGATCGGTGATTCCTTTAGTATAGTGGAGCTAGCGTTAAATCCCAATATGAGATCTCCAAAGCTGAAGACCTTGATTGCAACATCGGAATGGGAGTGGGTGGAAGAAATTCCATCAAGCTACAATGGAAACATGGTGTTTGAATTTCCACCTCAGCCTAATATCGAGAGGTCAGCTATGGATGGAATGGAGCAATCAGTGGATGGACATGTGTGGACAAAACCAACAACCACAAACATCAAATTTCCAGCAACTATAAGGAAAAGCTATTGCGGAGGTGATTTTGAATATGTGTTTGCAGAGTGCTCGCAAGTGTTATCTACAGGAAAACCCAACCGTTCGTCTTGGACAGGTATTCATTAATTTTTTTTTCATGTACAAGGGAAGAGTGTCAAAATCACAATTGTAGGCATGGAATAACAGGTAAACTAATTGAGAGACCAATGCTAAATGGTGACTTGCAAAAGTATGCAACCTTGAAGTGCTTCTATTGTCAACATGTGCCTGCTATTCAAAAAACCTGTGACTGCCAAGTATACTACATAATGCCAACCAACAAACGCTATTCTCGAGCCATGGTGCACCAAGGCTTCCATGACCATGATGTCAAACTAGGTTCATCCAAAAGTACCATTTCAAGGGTGAAATCTTTGGTGGCTGAGGCCGTTGATTCGCTTGGCATCCAAGCTAGGCCGAGAAAAATCCAAATGGAGGTGGTTAAGCTTATTTCCCAATCTGTCCTTCAACCTTCTTCAGGTGAATGCAGTTTTCTTGGACAAGTAGAGTTGTCAGTTCTACTTCAAGAAATATTTCCTCTTGTTAAAAGCCAAAGGTATGGGAAATGCATTTTAATATACGTTATAAACTTAGAGTCTTATATATTTCTAAACTTTCATGATGTTCTACGCAGAATTAAGAACTGGGTTCATAAATTTCGTGGGGAGTCGAGTGCTCGTGGAGAGGAGTCATTGATAATTAACTTAAAGAGACGCTTGACATTTGTGTTTATCCACGGAATGCTTTTTCCCGGTCAATCTAATAGAGAGGAGGATAGATGTTTTGTATTCAAGATGTCGACAACAGGTCTTGGCTGAGGCATAGATCTTGTCAATAGAATGTGAAGAAATGGAAATGGAGATCTAAAAAGAGTGTGGGTTTGCTTTGATCACGTTAGACAGGTAGAAGGATGGACAACCATGGCAGCCCATGTTTACAATCCAAGGCAAGTTTTAATTTAATTCTTTTAATTTTATGTTCAATGCATCCTACAACATATTCTAGAACAAATTCTAGAATACTAAACACATATTGACACATACTTAAATGGTAATGTGGCTTTGTGTTGATGTTCAGTGTCCAAGAATTAATGACAATTGCCATATGTGAAATGAAAGAAGAGGACACTACAACACAGATAATATTTTGGCAACAAATGATCATCGTGCTAGAGCGCAATGGGGTGCCCCCACCAGATTTTGTTGGCTTTATGGCAGATGAAGCCCAAGCAAACTGGAATGCAGTGTGCACAATTTTCAATGGAGGTCTGGATATGGTGATGAAAGGTAGGGAGAGATCATGCCTTTTCCATTGGGCACAAAGTCTAGGGATCCACACCACAAAATATGTTCTCAATGCATTTCAAGACGAGCACAAATGACTGTGTCGACTGTGGCGGTGCGCGCGTAGCAGTGAAGATGCAGAGGCCCAATATTGGTTCATTCGAGCTTGGTGGGCAACAGGAAATGTGGCAAATGGGAATCTAGGCCCAATGGAGTGCTGGTTGAGTTGGTGGCATGTGAGGTACCCTCATTGGAGGAAGGAAATTGTTGGTGTAAGTTTTCAAATTTATTCTACAATAGTTTGTAGGATGTCCATTTAATTAGACCCTTCATGGTATCAAAGAAGTAAACTTATTTATTTTTTTGTAGGATTTAGATGACTATTGCATCGAGGTCGTCCCTCAAACAAATCTCTCAGAGTCATGTCACGCTTCATGGCTAGCAGGCGAAGGTCACAAGCCTAAAATTTCTTTGTACGATGCAACAGTTTCGGATATTGGGAACACTCTTCTTCAACAATCCAAAAGAATGGCATATACAGAGGGTAAGTATATAGGAATCGGACCAAGCATAAGCAAGATGAGAGACAAGGCAGCTTCACGACAATTTCACACACCTACTCCATCACAGAGTAGCCATGCTATGAACGATGCAATTAGAGGAACTGATCTTCCAAAGGTGCCAGAGTTTTTTGGAGACCGGGTTACAACGACAAGGCGACGCAAGACATTTGGCAATGTTATAGGCGAGGAGGCAAATAGTTCACACAGGCCAGAGTATGTCACTCAAAATGTTTCTCAACAAAGAAAGGCTCGAAAGTTGTCATTTGGAGATGCATCACAGGTAATCCAAGATCACTCTATGGACGAGGAGAATGAAGGGGTGACAATTAGGGCCATCGAGGTTGACATAAATGACACCATGTGGGCAATCCGCAGGTGCAAACCGGGGTCTAAGTTCACTTGCCAAGGAAAAATCAAAGGAGGAAAGTGCAAGAAAAAGGTGAATTTATGCAAAGAGGGAACAGCGGCACCAAGTTTCTGGGGAAACGCAACTGGGAGGGGCGTAACAATGAGACATGGGTATGGTTTTGTAGTGATGATGTCAAACATGTGTGGGATGTTTGTCCATATATTGTAATGCGGCCTCCAAGGCCTCCACTTGAGTGGCCAGTGGCACAGGGCACGAACTTAACAATGCATGAATTAAAGTCTTTGTAGCTAGCGGGGTTTCATATCGCAACAGAAACTATGGAAGTTCAAGGGCAAAGGCGTGCCGGCACGTATAGGACAAGTGTTTTTGAAGAGGCAACAGTGCTTTAGGACTAGAAATGGTCATCGAACAAGTGGAAATGGTAAAGATCGGTAAGCATGAAGTCTTCATTGCAGTAACACCAAACTCGAAGTTATGCGGTGAGAAATATCGAGTCACAATAGCTAGGAATCCTAGTTGTACTTGCAGAGACTTCCAAAGGAGGTCAGGGGAAGGAATGATCTATGTGGCTTGCAAACACTTATATTATATCTACTTGAGAGTGTTTGGAATGGACATAAACAACAACATGTTCATCCATCAGTCTAGTCTGGCTGATAATGAGCTCAAAACTTTACTGAGTGCAAAAAGACTGTTGTAATAATGTAGCATTTGTTGTGCTATCACATTTACCTTGAGTTGTGCAAATGATGATATTTTGTTTTGAGTTTTCAACAAAATGAATTCTTTCATTGTTGTCTTTTGATATGCAATTAGTGAATGTGTGATGAGAGAGAGAGAGAGAGAGAGAGGGTAGAGATAGACAAGTGAGAGAGAAAGAGAGATTAAATCAAGAAAATAAAGAGAGAGACAGATTGATAGAGATAAGAGAGAGAGAGAGAGTGAATTCTATCATTGTTGTCTTCTGATATTCAATTAGTAAATGTGTGATGAGAGAGAGAGAGAGAGAGAGAGGGTAGAGATAGACAAGTGAGAGAGAAAGAGAGACTAAATCAAGAAAATAAAGAGAGAGACAGATTGATAGAGAGAGAGGGTGTGTGTGTGTGTGTGTGTGTGTGTGAATTCTATCATTGTTGTCTTCTGATATTCAATTAGTAAATGTGTGATGAGAGAGAGAGAGAGATAGAGATAGACAAGTGAGAGAGAAAGAGAGACAAAATCAGCAAAATAAAGAGAGAAACAGGATGAGAGAGAGAGAGAGAGGAGGTCCTTGAGTAGCGAGAAAGAAAGAGAGAGGGAGGGAAGGAGAGAGTGCTAGAGAGAGAGAGAGAGAGAGAGAGAGAGAGAGAGAGAGAGAGAGAGAGAGAGAGAGAGGAGGTCCTTGAGTAGCGAGAGAGAAAGAGAGAGGGGGAGAGAGAGAGAGAGAGAGAGAGAGAGAGAGAGAGAGAGAGAGAGAGAGAGAGAGAGAGAGAGAGAGAGAGATAGAGAGAGAGAGAGAGAAAGAGAGAGGGAGGGAGAGAGGTCCTTGAGTAGCGAGAAAGAAAGAGAGACAGAATCAGCAAAATAAAGAGAGAAACAGGATGAGAGAGAGAGGAGCTCCTTGAGTAGCGAGAAAGAAAGAGAGAGGGAGGGAAGGAGAGAGTGTGTTGGGGAGAGAGAGAGAGAGAGAGAGAGAGAGAGAGAGAGAGAGATAGATAGATAGATAGATAGATTTTATTATCGTCCTCGGAGGTCAAATATGACCTATGGGACCAAAGTTACAAGTGATGTAGTATGTGTATGACTGATGAGTGACTCTCGATGCTCCAAAATTGTAGTGATGAGAGTCGCAATGGAGAGCCCACACTTTGGCTGGGAGAGGAAAGTGTGTAGGTCTAAGTTATGGCTGAAAATGTGAGAGAAGCAAGTTCGGATGTGATCAAAAGCTGAGCACTCTAGTAGTGTGTGGTACTCAGACTCTCGAACTTGCACTGAGCATAATGTGCACAATTGATTTGACTCTTCTCCATTGCCCCACGTCCTATCTCGCATCGAAGGAAATGGGAGCTAAGCCGAATTGCTGCGATAGTGCGTATCGCGGACAAGGGAATAGGCTCAAGCATGTAAGTGTGAGTACGGTTTCCTCTCTCAGCGAAGAACATGGTTTTGTAGTTGGGGGCAATATAGGCGGTGTAATGTATGAAGAGTGACCCACCGGATTTCTCCCAAGCCGTAATACATTGGCGTTGTAGAAAAGCTTCATTCACTTGAGAGTCAATTGAAGCATCATGTAGCAAGTGTAATGCATCCCATCTCCCAAACCACTTCTTTATGTCTTGCATCCATCCCGTGCTCAAGATCTTGCTTTTATGCGTCTTTTGAACTTTTTTGCTTGCTTCCCATGCAATTGTAGGAAGTCGATGTAAGGGGTTTTGACGCATCTTTATCATGTACTCCACAACCCTTTCCATGCCCATAACCTCAATTGGAAGAGATCCCGAATCAAGAAGTAGGAGCATATATGGTGTTTGTGTCTTAACTTGGAGAAAGTTTGTAAGAAAACGCTTTTGGACATTCTCAAACTCTTTCCAAGTAGACTTTGAGATGCTCCCGCCCCACACTTCAACTCCATAAAGAAGAACCGGTGTCACCAATGCATCAAAAAGATACTTCTTGAGAACCCAACACTTGATGTTTCCCGCATTACACATGTTCTCAAATGCATAATATGCTCTCTTTCCCGCTTCCAAACGACGCATAGCACATTCATGCCACTTGTGATTGGATGGAACCTCAAGGCCAAGGTGCTTAAATCTCTCAACAACTTCAAGTGTCTCGTTGTTGTACACAATGCATGGATTCTCCTTATGGTTGGTTTTCACAAGCATAACCTTTGTTTTGGATTCATTTACAATCAGCCCACTATGCAAGCAAAAGTTCTCAAGGACAACCATAAGCTTTTGTGCATCTTCTAAAGTGTGTGCTAGAAGCACTACATCATCCGCATACAACAAAAGCATGATTACCGCATTGCAAATAGTGACCTCTTCAATGCCTTCTTCTTGTATAAAGTCAAGTACCATTTGTTCCAATTGATCGATGCATAGACCAAAGAGAGTTGGTGACAATGGACATCCTTGTTTAACCCCAATAGTGCTTACAAAAATTTCTGAAATTTCTCTTCCCATGTGCAATTGACAAATCACCTTCTCATAGATTCGAGAAACCGCAAGCATAAACTCACTTGGCACTTGGAGTTCTTCCATCCTTCTCCACAAATTGTTACGTGGAATCATATCAAAGGCTTTCTTAAAGTCCACAAAACAACAATACAATCGCTTGCCTTTCAACCGACTTTCCTCCATGAGAACACGAAGAGTGACAAGATGATCAATGGTGCTATGGCATCGACGAAAACCTGCTTGTCCCTTTGCACGCTTGTCATTCTCTTCAGCCCAATCACTCAATTTCATCTCCATTATGCACCCAAACAACTTTGCCATAAGAGACCCAATCATTATAGTCCGGTAGTTGCTTACATTCTTTACATCCCCTCCTTTATGCAAAGGCTTAACCCAATTAGTACTCCAATCATAAGGCATACCATGTTGAAGTGCAAGGTTGAACATATCACACATCCACTCATGGGTAAAATCTCCCATCCATTTGATCATCTCCGGCTTGATACCTTGAAGATCTCCCGCTTTGCGAGTGGCCAACTTTTTAAGCCCACCGCATACATCCTCAATAGTAAAAAAAGACGGCATACATGGGAGTGAACCATAAAATGGCATTTTTTCAGTATTTGCTTGCTCATATAATTGCCTACAATGTGTGTACATATCCACTAGACTCAAGTTACCAAAATTCTCAACCCGCTTGCCTCTCAAGTTTCTCCAAAATCTTCCACATGCATGTGCCTTTTCTTGGACTTGAAATTCTTGTTGCTTTACTTCCCATCTTCTTCTCTTCTTTTGAATCAATGCCTTGTATGTATGCAAATGACTTTGATAGTTGTCTTTGTCCATAGTTGCATCAAGCTTTATCAAGGACTTTCGAGCATCTTGACATTCTTTATCAAACCACCTTTTGCGTGATCTATCTTTGTTGATACCATGGAGATGCTTTATGGCAAAGAATTCTTCCGCACAAGAACAAATAGCTTTCTTGAAAGCTTCCCATTTAGTTTTCAATGGTGCATCACATTGAAGCTTTGTCATCCATAATTTTTGCTCAACCATTTCAATGTACATTGGTGCCCATTTGAAATCCATACATAGTGATAACTTCTCTTTCCTTTGGCTGAGATTATCATGCTTGGTTGCTTCTCCACATGAAAGGTCAATACATAAGGTGCGATGGTCAGATTCCGGGGTCCATTGACCAAACATAAAACTCTTTATGCGATACATGATGGCTTCAAAGAGTAGCATATAGTCAATCACACTATCCCCATTATGTCTCCTACATGTAAATCCATTGGTTCCACTCCACAAAGATACACCATTGGCAATGAGCATACCCGTGCTATTACACATGTGTAAAAGTAACTTTCCATGGTGATCCGGCTCTTTCTCATCCATTGAAGTACGATCATACAAGTGAACTTCCTCCAACTCCCTTGAAATGTATGGCATATCAAATTGTTGAGTATCATGTTGCAATGTTTTTGTGCGAGCATTCATATCCCCAAATACAATAACATCACCTTCACCTTTGAAATAAGCAATGTCCTCTTCCAAATCAGAAAATGGTTGATCTCTATCCATGCAAGCATAAAAGGGAGAATCATGATGAGGAATGTAGCAACCGGCTACAAAAATGGGTGTTCTTTTTGGTGTCATAATTTTCAGCCATACATAGCGTTTGTACTTGTCATCTTTCACAATTGATACAAAATCTTCCAATCCTTTCTTAACCATACATGCTAACCCTCCTTGTCCTCTTCGTTGCTTGAGATTCTTTGACCACATCAATGAATGTACATTGTAATCCTCCAAGCCGTTAATCCTTTGTGTATCATGCTCCCAAGTTTCAACAAGAAGTACAACATCGGCTTTGCTTGTTAGTTCATCAATGCCAACCCCCACATTCCATGGGTATCCATTACAATTCCAAAAGCATATTTTCAATTGTAACTCGGTCTCATAGGTCACACATCCCTATTTTCTTGAGAGACTTGCCTCCTCCTTGGGCACATTTTCTTCATGAGAGATCTCCTTGTTTTTATTATTCTTTTCCTCATATGCCTTGCGACGCATGTTTTGTTGCTTAATAGTGCGATCTTCACATACAAAACATTTTGTATCCCTCAAATAGATCCAACTATTATCAAGGATAATCTTTCGCTTGGTCTCATCCGGCATGGTGCATACAATTGGCCGTTCTCCCGAGCGAGGAGCTCCTTGCTTCCCCACTCTATGTGCTCCATAGACCATAACTCCGGACATGCCAAAGTGGGTTTTGAATAAATCTTCAATAACAATGGCAAGAGAAGGAGGTGTCTCTAACTTCTCTTCAGGAATTCCACGAATAACAATGTTCTTGGAACGTCGCTCCCATTCCTTCAACTCCTCCACATCCACATTCTCAACATTCTTTGTTTGAACCATAGATTGCATGAGTGAGGAATTAGAAACCACATTGCTACCACATACATCAGCCCAAGACTTGTTTGTGCATACATTTTTCATGTCGCATACATCCCGGCTCATAGTGTCAAATTTCTCCTCTTTCAATACATGGCCATGCTCTACTTTGCTCATCCGCTCCTTCAAAGCATTCAAGGAGAGAGAGAGAGAGAGAGAGAGAGAGAGAGAGAGAGAGAGAGAGAGAGAGAGAGGGAGGGAGGGAGGGGGAGAGAGAGAGAGACGGGGGGGGGGGGGGGAAGAGTGAGAGAAAGAGAGAGTGTGTTGGGGGGGGGGGGGGGGGGGGAGAGAGAGAGAGAGAGAGAGAGAGAGAGAGAGAAAGAGAGAGAGGAGGTCCTTGAGTAGCCCACTAAAATGAAGAGTGGGAGGAGAACCATCCGCAATGGGCGGTGGTCGTAGGAGGAGGAGTGGCAGATGGTGATAGTGAGCTAACACCACCAACCACCGGTGGTGGACTAGGGTGTTGGTTGTCATGGGTGGTAAGGGGCAGCAATGGGCGGCAATGGGAGGTATAGGTGGTGGAAAGAAAAAAAAAAAGCTCACTCTAAAGCTCGCTCCATAACCACCCCCGTGTGTGTAGGAGTTGTTTGATTAGTGATTAGAGTATGTTTGGGTGAAAGCATGTATAGGTGGCCTGGAAAGTAATGTCAAGGACATTGCTTTTTTGCCCTTAAAAGTGGGTGTTTTAAAAGTGCTTCAAATCTCAAAAAGAATATCACTCTCCTAAGGTACGTCAATCAAGTCTCCTAATGTACCACAATTAATGAGACTAAATGTAATTTACTGCTTAACGTTGCGCCGCTTCTTTCCCAATTCAACCTGTCTGAGCTTTCTTTGTCTCTGAGGTCTCCCTTAGAGCTCTATCTAGCTCCTCTCTGTCTCTCTCTCACAGAGCTCTTGCTGAGATTTCTGTATCTCTCAGTCCCCTCTCTCTCTCTCTCTCTTTCTCTCTCTAAGCATGGCTCCTCTTGTGTCTGAGCTCGCGCTCATCTCTCTCTCTCTTAGCACTCTTTCTCTCTCTCTCTCACGAACTCTATCTCTATCGGTTCCTCTTCTACTTGATGATTCTTGAGGTATGTAAACACTTATTATGCTTTGTTAGTATCTTGCTAATTAGTGCTAGAAGTGCCATGTATTAATTAAAAGTATAGCGTGTAGTTATGATTTGTATTGTATTTCTTGTAGAGCAATCCTTTGAAAGTACTGCAACAATGGAGCACAGTGAAGAACTGTCTATCAGCTCATCGTCATTGAGTAGAGAAGCTCAACTTTAGTGCATAATGGAAAGCAATACAGGGGAGATGGATGAAAGAAAGAAACGAAGGATATGTCAATCTATGGTACAACACTTTGATACATTAACCATGGGAATGGATGCAAGTGGTAGGAAGGAAATCTTTGATGAACTTCTTCAACATCCTTGCTTCCTTACTATGCAGAGTAAATCCAAAGAGTTGGAAGCAATTATGTTGAGAAACATCTGCAACACTTTGAATCATGTGAAGGTCCCAAGATCTTTAGAACGAGTTTTTTGTGAAGAAATCAGCACAATGATGATGTTGGTGAATGGTGGAAGCAAGGAGCAAAACACTGACATGAGCATACCGCAAGCTGCCAAACTTATGGGGATCCACAAAAGAAACTTATATTCAGCCAAACATCACTTAATAGTGTCAAGTGAATCTGATGGTTCGTTCCCTGCATCTACGTGTCATAGAGATGATGCACGGAGAACTCACATCACTCAAATTGTTAAAGACATAGTCTTTAAACTTTTGTACGGATGAGACGAGGGTGTCCCCCAACAAGAAAGATGTTTGCAGTAAGAGACTAGCTAGATGTTCATATGTAAAGCATCCAATCCACCTTCTTGAGGAGCCTCAGGTACGTGATATATTTTTTTAGCACTTTTTATTGGTGCTACAACTCATATTCCTGCTACAACATTATGTTTCTATACCACTTTTTATTGGTGCTACAGCTCAGTACTGCCATACATTATGTTTCTATACTTCTTTTTATTAGTGCTACAACTTGTTTTGGTGTTTTGCACCACTTTCTAATGGTGCTGCAACATTAAAAAGTGGTGAAACATTACTATACTGGTCTCTAATAGTATCTGAACCACTTCTAAAATTTGATCAATAGTTCTAAATGTTTTTGAAGCACTTTTACTTGTGTTTCCACACCACTTTTTAGTGTCTTTGAACCAGTTTTTAATGTTTTGCAGCAGGTTTTAATGTTTAAGAAACAGTTTATACTAGAAATGCACCAACACTTCACCGTAAACCCTACAAAGTGGTGTTCACCCACTAAAAAGTCTTGTTTACCCAATGCTAACAGACGCGTTTTGCAAACTGGTAGGGGTGTTACAGGTGCAAACGTTTTTGGTGGTGCAGTTCACTTTTTCCAAGTGATGTAGCAGCTTTTAGTCATGGTGCAACAGTTATAGTAGTGCCATAGACTTTTTACTGCTGCTGCACGAATGGTGCCCACCACTTTATTATGGTAAACAAAACCATATTAGTGGAGTTTGAACACATTTTGTTAGTAAACACTTACAAGTGTTGTCACACCACAATGAAGCGGTGGACACAACACTTACACGTATAAAAACCACTTTCACGTGGTGTCTGACCGCATTCAAGTGGTGAGAAGCCACTTTCATGTGCTAAGTCACTACGTCAGTCCATCACTCCATGCAAGTGGTGAGGCACCACTCCCAAGTGGTGTGACACCACTTTCAAGTAGTAACTAAAACCTTATCACTACAATCAAGCGGAAAGTTCCCGCTTTCAAGTGGTTAGACACCACATTCAAGTGACAAGAAAACGCGTTAAAGTGGTGACTGCCCACTTTGAACTAGTTTCTCACCACTCTCAAGTGGTCATCAAGTGGTGAGACACCACTTTCATGTGCAAAGTACTACATTAGTCATCACTCCATGCAAGTGGTGAAACACCACTCCCAAGTGGTGAGACACCACTTTCAAGTGGCCGAACACCGCATTCCAATGACTTGAATCCGCGTTCAAGTGGTGACTGCCCACTTTGAACTAGTTTCTCACCATTCTCAAGTGGTCATCAAGTGGTGAGATACCACTTTCAAGTGATAGCTTAAACCTGGTCACTGCAATCAAGCGGCAAGCTCCCGCTTTCAAGTGGCCAGACACCGCATTCAAGTGACCAGAATCAGCGTTCAAGTGGTGACTGCCCACTTTGAAGTAGTTTCTCACTAATTTCAAGTGGTCATCAAGTGGTAAGACACCACTTTCATGTGTTAAGTCACTATGTCAGTCATCACTCCATGCAAGTGATGAGGCACCACTCCCAAGTGGCAAGACACCACTTTCAAGTGGTATCTAAAACCTTGTCACTGCAATCAAGCGGCAAGTTCCCGCTTTCAAGTGGCCAGAAACCGCATTCAAGTGACCAGAATCCGCGTTCAAGTGGTGACTGCCCAGTTTGAAGTAGTTGCTCACCACTCTCAAGTGGTCATGAAGCACTTTTCACAAGAGCTCCTCCACTTCCAAGTTGTGTTGGACCACTATCTAGTTTTGATACTGGTATGTCGCCTAGTATTTTGTCCCTCCTAGCTACTTTTTAAGTGCTAGATTTTAATTGGTGACTGGCCACTTTGAACTAGTCACTCACCACTCTAAAGTGGTCATCAAACACTTTTCACAAGAGCTCCTCCACTTTCAAGTTGTGTTGGACTACTATCTAGTGCTAATGCTGGTCTGTCGCCTAGTATTTTGTCCCTCCCAGCTACTTTTTAAGTGCTAGTTCTGAACTTCCCCACAACTTTCATGTCCTTACTCACCACTTTTTAATCGTTTCCCACCATATTCAAGCAGTGCACACCATTTTTTATTGGCGGTTCATCACCATCAAGTGGTTTGAATTCACTTTTAAGTCGTGCCAAACCACTTTTTAGTTACGCTGAATGCGGTTTCTCACCACTATTAAGTTGTTCTCACACAACCTCTTAATATTCTACCTTTTTGTATGGTTACTAGTTTCTACACTAATTTGTATTTGTGGTGCATTATTTTCACAGGTAAAACAATACTATTGAATGTATCATTACTAGTTTTTAGTGGTGCACACCAGTTTTTAGTGATATAGAATCACTTTTTAATGTTTTGAAACAATTTAACCAGTTTTGAATGCTAAGTTTATTTTTAACATTTGTATACATGTATATTGCAGGTGGAGCTTTATTTAAGATTCAAGACAAAGTATGCAGATATTCAGATTTTGCAACGTTTCTTCGAGTCTATGAAATTGTTCTTTGTCCGAAAATTGAGGGATCGCTACACCTGCTGTTGTATTGTGCATGTACAAATGATTTTCCTTAAAGAGGCAGTAAATCACATGCGGACTCGAAGTTTTGATCTTCATGGTTCTTAATGCATGTGCAGCTGCCCTATATGCCTTCATCATGATGAAGCTGTCAACCATGGATGTCTTGCATACAAAAATGCAAGTATGAGTACCACTTCACTGTTGGAGTCTATACTCTGCCCTATACTTGCAGAACATAGTTTCCATAGCTACCAATGCTTAATGGGAACATGCAATGCATGCGGTGTAGGTAATATTCAGATCTGTCCAAGAGAAGAAGTTGAGTAGAGTAAGCAAGTATCTGTGAAGTTTTTTGAAAATATAGTGGGTGCCACTGGATTAAACAATGAAGCTAGAAAGAGCACTGTGAAAGACATTGTCCACAAGAAAATGCTGCCTAGAGAACTTTTGCGAGTGTACCAAGACCACTTGAAGAAGTATGTCACTCACAATTTTATATTTAGGTGGCAAGCACAACAGTTCAAGGACTGCATTTCTTTGTTTCCAGATGATGTGGTTGTCTCCGTTGTTGACTTTGCAAAGAACTACTCCTTCAAGGAGCAAAATGAGATCCAGTCAATGCATTGGTACACTAAGCAGGTCACTATCTTTGTCCTGATGATTACTTGTTTCCGCATCGCATCAGGTGCAATAAAGAAGACCATGCACTTTTTTGTCTCAGATGATAAACAACATGACACCTTATTTGTGAAGCAAACTTTTCTCTCACATGCTCAATGGTTGAGAGATCAAGGGCTAAGCTTTAAAAAACATTGGGTTTGGTCAGATGGCGCAGCTTCACAATTTAAAGCAAAGCGACTGTTTTACTTTGTTGCTAGATATTGGATCCTTACTGGCATGGAAATGAATTGGATTTTTTTTTGCTCGGGACATGGAAAGGGGGAACATGATGGGGTTGGGGCTGTCATTAAAAGGGCTCTAACTCATGAGCAATTGAAGCAAAATAGCGTGCGGTTGACTTGTGCAATTGAAGTTGTCTCTTTTTTGAGAATGCATCTCAGTACTGGAGCAACTACTATGTATGACAAGCAAAAGAGGGACGTCAGTAGGGTGTTCTGGGAGGTCAAGCTAGGCGATGTTCAGCGATCCCATCAATGGGACTGCAAACCATTGAAGGGCTCAAGAGCAATGCACTGTGTGAATGGGTATTCTGAGAACAACACTTGTGCATTGCGATCAAAACGGTTGTCATGCTTTTGTTTTCCTTGCAGGCTTGTCCATTGGAGAAAGTGTATGAATAGATCACATGTGGAGATGTGGCAATATCACACTTTGGAGCCACTTTCTAATGATTCCCATTCATACGGAGACTCAGACGATGAGGAGTTCCATGGTGCCACTTATGCAGGTCATTATGACTCCTTAAGCGATGCTCTCACACCTGGAGACAATTTTGTTGTCACTTCTGAAGAGAATAATGAGGAGGCTCTTGACTTCTACATTTTGAAGTGTGTAGTAGCTAAGGGCCTAACAACTAACGAGAAAATTGATGCATGGGGCACCAAGCATACTTATGTGGTCACGGGCCATTGGTATAAATCCCTACAAGCAAACTTGTATGAGCTGTGGGATAACAAGCCAGTAGTTTTCATATATTCCCACTTGATAAGGGCAATAAAGTTCCCTATGGAGCCTGTAGTTCTCGATGGCATAGGATAAGTGTTCAAACTTTCCAATGAAAACCATGAGGCAATATACAATAGCATGCCCTTTGAATTGTAAATCAAATCTAATTTTATATCATCTAGTGAAAGATTGAACAAGATGGAATTGGTGTAAACGTACAATGGAATTGACATGTTGGTTTTTAAGAATGCTTCACCACTCCCCCCTCCCCCCCCCAAACATCACCACTAAAAAGTGTTGCAGTTTCAAAAAAACTCAATACAAATTTACCACTTTTTAGTGGTACTAAAGTGGTTTAGCACCACTAAAAAGTGGTTTAGCCCCACTAAAAAGTGGTTAAGAATGCTTCACCACTCCCCCCAAACATCACCATTAAATGGTGTTGCAGTTCTAGAAAAACTGTTGCAATAACATAATAAAAATTTAACCACGTTTTAGGGGTTTAGCACCACTAAAAAGTGGTTATGAGACATTTAGAAGTGTAGAGACATGTATAGTGCAGAGACAGTAAAGTGCCAGAACTTCTGTATATTACAAAAAGTATATTACAACAATTATCCAAAAACGTCTACATATCCATCAAGAATGTACAATATATAACGTTTCTGGCACTTCCGGATGTACAATCTCATTCATCTCCATTTATAACAAAGTGCTCAAAGACTAGACTCGAAAGTTCATCTTTGGGATTGCTCATGGGGTTTGTCTTTGTATACTCCAGGGTATTGGGGGTTAGTGCCCATCTGCACAGCAATGGCAACAGTGTGCGCGTGAGGTAATCAGGGTCTTGTTCTTCATCAAGAGGATCAAAGGTGGGTGGACATACAGTTTTCCCAGACATTGCGCAGATTTTTATATCTGGAGTCATCTACCAGCAATGTCCGAGAGGAGTCGTATTCTGGAAACTTGTTCCAAACATGGTAAAGGGGCTTGAAAGACACGGGTTCACCTACAAGGTCTCTTGGAGCTCCAGCAATCTCTTCAAAATACGACCACTTTTCACATTGCCAGTTTGAGAAGAGATCCCTAAAGTAATAAGTCCTATGTTCCCAGATGTCTTGCCAAAATGTACTGAGGATATGCTCAATGTTAGCAGCATTACAAGTGCTCCAAATCATTGCATCTGCTATTTGCCTCAAATCCCAAACAAATTGCTCAACATCTCTACGGTAGTAGATCCACAACTTCTCGTCCACTCTTTTTAGTCTAACTCTGTCGGAAGCTGGACGTGGAGGGTGTTTAAGTTGTCCAGTCTTTGGATCACGTTTGGTTACATCTCGTTTCACGAATAGTCCATCGAGATCAAGGATGATGAGCTTTTTGATCTTGCAGAAATTCGAAACAAGATATCCCCATCCAGGGCAGTTTGGCGAAATCTCCTCAATTTTGGGGCAAAGTGTTGGTTCCTGGTCTTCCTCTACTTTATCTGGTGTTACATCTGCATCCTGCTTAGTTTCTATGTCTTCAACCTTCTCATCTAGTTCTTGAACATCTCCAATCCAGCTAAGTTCTGCCATAGACAAGTAGCATGCCTTAAAAACCTCAATCAGACTAACATATTAACCTTTTCAAAATACACTTGAAAAGTATACCTTCCAGGCTATTGATTTCCATTTCATTAATTTCCTGAACTTCTATGGCAACAGTCCACTTGGCAGGAGATACTGGAGAGAAAAAATAAGCTCTACTTGAAGATGCTCATGATGATGTCGGAAAGAACAATACAAGTACAATAAATAGACAGTCAATGAACAATATGAGTACAATAAATAAACAATCAATGAGCAATAAACAACTAGTGAACGAAAAATAAAGCCGTCATTTCATTATCATCAAAATGAGGGTACAAAGACAAAATTACAAAGAGGCTACAAAGCACAAAAGGTTAATAGGGGCTACAAAAGTTTCTTGCGGGACTTTGGTTTGGGAGGTTTAAGGTTGGGTGCTTGGAGGTTAGTCTTTTTCCAAGCAGATGAAGGTTCCTTGGATTTTGTACCTCCTGGAGTAGGCTCTGGAGGCTCAGATGCAACCTTAGCTTTTTTCTTTGGTGTGGCGCGCTCTTCAATGTTGCTCCTCTTTTTCCTACGCCCCAAAATCTCTGCACAAACCTGTGAAATAAGAAGTTCTGAGTCCTCATAAGACAAGTTCACTGTTGTATCCTTTTCAATTGGCTTCTCAAATGATTTTTCAGCGTCCTCTACGTCCTTGTTCATTGCAGGTTCTGGCTTCAAAGGCACCTCGGCTGACTCCTTGGATGCGTCACCTTGAGCTCCCACTACATTTGCTCTTTTTTCATCCCTTTTTTCTGCCTTTTGTTGGTCCGGAGTGTCTTCACCTGCTTGTTTCTGGGATGCATTCTTATCCCCGCACCCACCACACATGCTATCAATATTGGGCTTGCGTGATGACCCATCTTGGGAGTGTGCTACATAAAAGACAATGTAATAATACTCAATATTAAGTTATGTGAACATTCAAAGAGAAGAATGTTCCACAACATATTACCAATTCCATCCAACACGAGATCCAAAGATGCCTTCCATTGGATCTTTCTCTGCAATTACATGGAGAAAAGAAACAAAATGGTCAAGAAATGAATCTACAATCAGCTTCATATCATAAGGTATAAAAACATTGATTACCTGTACCAACATGCTCATCCATGTTTGCCTCTCCAGGTGCCAGCAGCTTCAAAGCATCTTTTAAAGGTTCCTCACATCCATGAAATAGACACTGGCCGGCAGACTTACAGGCAGTTACAAAACAAAGTGGGTGATACGGATGTTGACACCGGAGCATGTAGACACCGGTAACAACAGACTGCATGATAGACATCCAACAACCAACACAATCACCTAACTGCACACAGCTATTGTCCGATCCCAAATGAACAGGCGGCCTGACAAGAAGGATAGGCATTCTTGACTTGAACAAATTAATAATCGTTTCCACAAATTGAAGATGCCCTGTCGCCACTTCTACTTCCCATAACAAAGTGTCATGCTGACTCTGTAAAAAAATAGCACTGCGCCTAGGTTATAGAGATTGTGCACTTCAATATCAAGTCCCATGTCTTTGAGAGCCTCCTTTCTGATTTGAATCAAGGTCTCAAGCTTTGTCATTGCTTCCTCGTTTGGTACAAGCCCAGCCTTATGCAACTTGAGTTCCTCGCATCAAACCAACCTGCTCATCTCTCTTTGTCTTTGATTGATCTAAAGCAATTTTTATTGCTTCGAGACATTGCTACTTCTCTTTTAACTTTTCAGCAGCATTAGCCTTCATGTTAGAAATAGCTGCTACATCAGCCGTTGACACAGAAAATGTAGTCGACGAAACATTTGACATTCCAAATGTTCCCATCGAGCCAAAGGCCCGCTTCTTTAGAAATTCCTCCTTAGCCTGCCCTGAAAATTGATGTCCACCTGAGTGATGTCCACCTGAGTATGTCTGCCAGTCAAAGTCTGTGCCAGTACTATCAGTGTAATTAGGCATATTTTTTGCATTAAATTTCCACTCGCTTCCAAGACATGGACCGTTTGTGGACCTCCATTTCTCCAATTTCCTATTTAAAGTTTTCTGTTGGCGTAACATTTGGATAACACCTTCAGCATACACATCCCATGCAACTAAACCTTCAGAATCTTCAGCGGCCTTGCACTTCTGCCAAGTAAATCCATGTCCAAAATGCACGCCTACCTCTTGTTTGGGGGAGCTCCCTGATATACTTTGTGGTATAGCAGGAGACATTCTTCATACATTTCAGGCCTCAGCCCCTTTAAATGCATCTTCTCCTTTTGGTGGTGCTTGTAAAGCCATACACTTAGCCACTCCTCATCTGAGAAATCATCATCACATAGGAGCTTCGGATCCTGGCCAACCGAGCATAGCCCATATTCGGTATGAAAATCTTCCTTGGTGAAGCAAAATTTTGTTTGAGTGGGTAAGGCCACTCGTGGTACTATCCACCTCCCTGTAAAAACATATAAGAATGCATGTTAGTATGTAATGGGCCATAATTAAACTTGTTTTATCAACAATAAGAAGTGGTGGAAATGATTTCTGCACCATTCTCAGTGGTACTGCAAAATTTTTAAGTGGTGGTGTACCACTAAATGATTCTCAACCACTTAAAACTAGTTAGGTAACAGTAAAAAGTCCTGCTACACCACTATTTTCTAGTGATACATCCCCTTTTGGTGTTTCTTCACCACTTTAAAGTGGTGCTCCAGCACATAAAAGTGGGCTGAACCACTGTTCAGTTGTGCTACACCGATGTGAATTGTTGTACACAACTTAAAACTGGTGCTACACTCCTAAAAAGTGGTGCTACACCAATAGAATGTGGTATCTCCTTGTAAAGCTTCATCACTTAAAAGCACTTAACCACCACTTTTAGCAAAGATGCAGAACTAACGATTATTGCACTTTTGTAAAGCATCACTAAAAAGTGGTTCTACAGCACTGAAAGTGGTTGACCATCACGCACCACCACTTAAATGTTATTTGAACCACAAAAAGTGGTGACCACCACTTTATTGGTGTTTACCACTTTATACCAAATAACGTTCAGGTTAAGAAACACCACTTTTCAGTGGTCCTACACACTTTTAAGGTACCGAATAACGTTCTAGTTAAGGAGCACCACTTTATAGTGATGTTCACCACTTTATAGTGGTCTTCACCACTATAAACACCACTTAAATGTGATTTGAACCACAAAAAGTGGTGAGCACCACTTTATTGGTGTTTACCACTTTAAACCAAATAACGTTCAGGTAAAAAAGCACCACTTTTTAGTGGTTTTACACACTTTTAAGGTACCGAATAACGTTCTAGTTAAGAAGCACCACTTTCTAGTTGTTGTTTACCACTAGAAAGTGGTGGTTCTTAACTAGAACGTTATTCGGTACCTTAAAAGTGTGTAAAACCACTGAAAAGTGGTGCACCATTGTGATGCTTCGCTTAAAAGTGATGCTTCACCACAAAATAGTTAGGGTTTTCCACTGGAAAGTGATGCACCCATTGTATCGCCAGTTTTTACTAGAACCTTTCCTCTTTTTAGTGCTACCCAGCACTTTAAAGTAGTCTAGTATCACTTTTAAGAGATGGTGCACCATATCAGCATAACTATGTAGTGATGCAACCATGGTTTCTGCCCAACTTTAAAGGGTGCTGCAGGTGCACCACTTCAACACAGCCTATCAGTGGTGTTGTACCCATAAAAAGTGGGGTTCACCCACTTGATATTTACTAGTGGTGTGCACACTACTTTTTCCTAATAAAGCAACACTTTAATTGAATCCATGGGGGAAATACTTGCATCTAACCTGCTGAACATTTTGCTTCTTAGGTGTACCCTTGGGGGACTCGAAAGTTCTTTTTGAAGCATGCATGTGCAAAAAATTGAGAAATTTTACAAGACATAAAACCAATTTTAGAAATGCATACATGATGCATCTAACCTGTTTTGATAGGGGACTCCTGCGTAGAGCTCTTTCCCTTCCTAGGTGTACCCTTGTCAGAGTCTAAAGGTCCTTTTGTAGCCTGGTTCTTCATCCTGAAAAAATCACAAATGCCACATAGATACAAGATCAATAGTTAAATGTATTCATGCTTGAACCTGCATGATGCATTCGTATAAGCATGCACACACAATTGATAAAATCTGCATTCATGCTTCAAGCTGCATGATGCATTCTTATAAAGCATTCACAAGGGTGATCAATTAGATGTGCACAATGCATATACATTCCAGAAATAAATTCTAAACTTACACATGCATCATTAATAGTTACAATCCATGATTATCTTGCCACCCAACAGGAGGGCAGACCATATCGCCAGGGGTTGAACCTGGGTCCTTACGCACCCACCCATTCACTTTAACCACTAGGCCAAGCCCCCTTTGGTTATCTTGCCACACATTCAGAGACAAGCATACAGCGCTTCTACATCTGCATGAAGCACGTTAAAACATGGATCAATGCTACCTAGAAATGCTACCTAGGAAAACCAGCCACATTCAAATTCAACCAACATTCGAGATAGAATGCTTCAAGCTACATGATGACACATACCTGTTGCTGCTGATTTTTACTGAAGTTGATGACCAGCCCAGCAAAAAGTACTCCTCTGAATTTGCTTGTTGTTGTTGTGATGTTGTTGCTTGTTGCTTCGGCTAGCAGAGAAACACAAAGGAGGGAGGAAAGAGGGAATCAGAAACCTGAATGGTGCTGGCGAGACAGAGAGAGGGGGGAGGAATGAGTGAGACAGAGTGGGAGGGACGAGACTCGAGAGAATATTTGCATTAAGTGCTTGAACGTACCTTGAGGTGATCATTAATGAGTAAGCACTTTCACTTAGTACACGTCAAATTTAACCCTTTTTTTCCATAAATTTTGAATTTAATCCCACTGTTTCAAACGCCCAAACCACCCATTTTCTCAACCCCAAAAACCATATACTATATAGTGGCAAAAGCAGTCCACCTATACATGCTTTCACACGTTTAGAGTTAGTCTTGCCATGGCTAATCTCTACTTGCATTGGAGAGGTGATCTCTTGAATCCTCTATTTCTATTCATCCGATGCTCGTGCTTCCATGCCCTAGCCGAGTTACCGATCCATGGATTTGATAATTTTGTGTGGGTTGCAATTAGGTCATTGCTACAATGCCTTCCAACATTTGGCGCCGTTGCCGGTGAGAAGCGGAAGTGAAAAAAATAAACCCAGTGGCCTCTACACCAAGACTATGCACAATAGCCTCATCATGGGGAATACACAATAGGGGCACCACCTAGCAAGATATGCGGCTAGGACGCATACATATACACAATGAAGCATGCATGGAAAACAATTTCAAGATCCACGCCCAAATGTGGAATGGGGTGGTCGGAGAATAAGGTGAGAGGAGTGGTGAGTGAGTGAGAATGGGCTCGCTACGCGTGCATGTAGTAAGGAAGATAACGAGGTCAGGGATACATGCAAGTATGCTCACTTCTCATACAAAAGGTGGCGAATCCGCACACCTTAAGATGGAAGTAGCAAGATGATAGGAATATGAGAGGGAGAGAGAGTGTGTGTGTGTGGTGGCAATTTGCACACCTTAACATAAGCAAAAAAAAAAAAAGGGCAAGGAACAAGAATATACCATACTCACAATGAGATGTATCCAAAGCGACACAAAGTATGGCACCAAGATGGAGTGTGTTGATTGCTTGCAAAAGATGAATACAATAGGTAGCGTATGGCAGGAAAATGGGAAGGGAACAAGATCGTAGGAGGCATAATGGAGAGATGGGAGTTGATGGCGAGGAATATCATGAGTGTGTCCACCCTTCTTCTTCTTGAAATTGTGCCTTCAACCCTTAATTACAAGTGGTGTGGAGGTGTGGTGCTCATCTTTTGTGCATGGTGATGGTGATGATGATGGTGTTGTGATTATGTGATTAGGGTTCATGCTACAAGCATGTAGCACAAGAGTGTGTATGGATAGGTGTGTGTTTGTGTGTGTGTTCTCTCCCCCAAGTGAGCTCTCATGGCCTCCTTATATAGGGAAGGAGGGAAGGATTTAGCAATATTTCTATTTGAGGTGAGTGTCCCACTTTGGTGACTAGGAAAATGGGGTGCATGTGACTGTGGCTCCCATCTTGTCTCCTCATTATTTAAAATACCAGAGTCAATAGAGAGAGAAGAAGAGAGAATGTGGGTAGGATATAGAGGATAGGAAATATTTACAATAGTCTAGCTTTGGATAGACATAAGCTTATTAGGGAGAGAAGAGAAAGGTAAGAAAATTATAAGAGAGGTTGTCGAAGGTGGATATTTGTTGATGAGGATGGATCCTCCAAAAATGGTGATAGAATTACTCTAGACTAACCAAGACCTCATTAAAAGAGCCTTGTCTCTTGTAATCATTCTTGAAGACTTGTAGAACCATAGCCATTCTAGAAGGAAGAAAAGTGGGGATGGCTTGTGTCACCATTACACGAGAAAACTGGGGTCCACTACAAAAATCATATCTCCGTGTTCATAACTCCAAAAATTCTGAAAAAAATTGAGCTAAAAGTTGAGATCACGGGCTACATCTTTCATGTTGAACACTCCTTCAGATTTGGGGTTCTTCTTTACTTAAAAAATTCAGCCAAATAATGTATTATTTGTGGCTGCAAAAGTCTTTTGGTGGTCCCCTTTGAGTGGACTTCTCTCTTGCTTTCAAGTGTAAGATCCTTCATGTGTATGAAAACATGACCTAGAGTGTTGAAAAGATTGGCAATCATTTAGATGGAGGTATTATTGAAATTTGAAAGTGGGGTTGAGGTTTGAAAATGAAAACTAGTGAATAAAATATTTGGTAGAGTGGAATAATATACATACATGAAAAAAATATATTAAAAAATACTAGAATATATATATTTAATATTTTTAAGGTCAAAAGAGAGATCAACAAAGAAAGCTTACTTATTATGCTACATCGTGATTGATTAGCATAAGTATTATTTATTTAATAAAGGCTAAAACGTTTGTGAAAAAGAAAGAAAAAAATCAAAAGTAACTTATATAATGGGAAATATTTTGATAAAAGGGCAAAAATATATGGGGGGGTTCCCATGCATGGAAAAGCTTTCCTCACCGGGGATCGATAACCTAAGCTAGTGAGTATAGGATGTGTAGAATAGAGTAATTTCCTTACTAATTTCATTGGTTTTTGAGTGTGTGTAACTCAATTTTTTGTTTGATTTGAAGATGATGTGCAAGGAATTGAAGCTAATCTTGAGTTATGAATACCCCAAACCTCCAATTCCACCCCCAATTTCACTAATTTCCATGCTAATTGTACTAATTTCATGATAATTTTTGACTAACTTTGTTAACCTAGCCGCTAATAATTGAAGTGTAATGTATGTTAAATCCCCTTGTAAGAGGTGGAATCATCACTCTAATCAATTTAATTGTGCTAATTTATGCCTAATTTGATAATTTGAGTGTTTGATTTTTGGCCTACAATGGTCAATTTTGGAGCCGATTTGATGGTGCACACATTTGTGTGTGCAATGATGCGTCTTCGCGTGGAGCAAAGGAATATCTTGGAGTGTGATTACAATGTAAGTGAATTCACTTGCTCATGTCAATTCTTGATTGATTAATGTGGTTCAAAGCACAGTGAGAGCTTTCACATGATTAAAGCAAGAAGTGACAATAATTATTTGCTAAAATTAGGTGTGTAATTCAATTGACCTACACTTTGCACCTAATTTGATACACTTGGAATGAAATTTATGGTCAAATTGTGACTAATGAACTTTGTGTGTATCAAAATAATGCTTAATTCTCATCGAGCATTCATGTGTATGCATAAAAATCATTGTGTGTGATGCACCAAAGAGGGAAAAAACTGTCAAAAAATTCAAGTGTGTGTGCACCTAATCTTGAGTTTTTGCATGCATATAAAGTGATGGAATTGATGGTATATGAGTATGCAATCATGTAATTGATGTGTATGCTAGGCTAATTCAAGCAATGGATAAGCCTAATTGCCAACAATTGGGCAAAGATTGAGTGTGTGTGCCCATCCAAGACCACTTGATTTTCAATGATTGATGGTCAATTGGGGCACCTAAATGATTTTTGATTGTGAAATGTTCATAAAAAGTGTGTGAAATCATTAGGTGTTAGCCTAAATGCATTGCCAATTGAGCCAAATTTGATCTTTTGTGCTTAATTTCTGAGTGTGTGCATTGTTTGATTGGGTCAATATAGTGTTAATTTTTTAGAAATTGAGCATGAATTAAATTCATGTATGCTTGATTGAGTTTGCAATTTGAGCATTGTAATGTGGAATTGAGGTAATTTTTGCATAAAATTTTGGTTTAAATTTTAGTGTGTCTCAATGGAATGTGCAATCTGGTGCTTGAATGAATAATTGGTATTTTTTACCAATTATGATAATTGAATTGGCCAAATAGTTGATATTGGTATCACAAATTGGGTCAAATGTAGAGATAGATTGCTCAAATTAATGTCCAATTGTGAAGGATTTTATGTGTTTCCATGCTAATGACTGATCTAAATGATGAACATGGCAATTTTCCATTCATTTATGTGCTTAATTATACTCAAATTCACTCATATATAGCCATGCAAACCATAATGACAAATTCAATTGAATTTGGATGATGAGGGCCATTAGACATGAGCAATTTAAGATTGCAATGATGCCAATTGGGAATGATTTTGCAAATGGGAGAATTAGGGCAATATGTTGTGAGCTATGCTATGCCTCATAGAGTATAAGATGCATCAATTTCATATGGTTTACCCATTTTGATAATCAATGGATCAAACTTTTGATATGCATTATACCAAATGGCTAATAAACGCTCAATGTAGACCAAAATGTGGATATTTTTATGAGCTTGTAACCAATTTTTTGATATCAATTGAGGATTTGAACATAACTTTGAGATATTTGCACTTAATTGATTGAAATAAGCATGTTATGATCGAGATGTTTTTTGCACTTAAAATTCATTATTGAGTGGCATTGGGAGGTTAATTCGAGAGTAAGGACAAGCATGTGTTGGTAGGTGTTAGCTTTAAAAAGATCATGAGCATAGGGGCTATGTGGTAAGAGGGATTGCAAGAATTATCTTTAAGGGAGCCATGAATCATGTCACTTGCACTCAAAGGAATGGTGGGAATGCCCCCTAAGTGAGATTTTAATTAAAAAAATGTTAATTCAAATTCCTCACACAAACCCATTTTAAGGAAATCACCAGCTCAACGGATTCTCCCTACCTGGCTTGGCGCTAGCGAAACGACACACACACTCAACTCCTCATGCACACTATGGCCCGCCACTTTTGGCCTTGGTGCTAGTAGTCGACCCCACACTTACTCTGCCTGGAATAGCGCTCGTCGCTACCCACTTGCTTTCAAGCTAAGACCACACACACACACACGCCCTTGATCCCACAGCTCCCGCCATGCTATTTTTGGCATCAGATTTCGTAAGGCCTTAAAAGGCATTGTGCCTGCTTTATTAATGTTTAGCTGCATGATCTCGCCATGGCAAACCATTGGCCTACCTTAACTGCTCTCTTCAGTGCCCATTTTTGTCACCATCTATGCTTTTTGTGCCGGATTTCAACAAAACACACACACACACACACATAAACGCATGCATTCTGCTACTAGGCTGTAGATCCATTAAAAATAAATCCTGAATCCCCAGCTTCGTCGCTACCCACTACCCACAAGTAGTTGTATGTGGATGTGTTGCCCGCGCTATGCTCCACTTGCAATGCCAGATCACCTTGCTTTGGCTCCTTCATCTGCTCTTTCCCATGTGCCCACACTGAGGTACCACACACAGAACATTAAAATTGAGCCTATTTGATAACCAAAGGCAAATCAAAGAAGGTCATAACAAGCGAAGGGAGACCTTGGGCCGCCACCCAACCCCCTATTCGCCTAGTCTTGAACCCGCTGCAAATGGCGTTCACCAAAGGCATATCAAAAGAAGTCATAACCAAGCGAAGGGAGACCTTGGGCCGCCACTCAACCCCCTATTCACCTAGTCTGGACCCCGCTGCAATTGGCGTTCATACTATTTGAGCCCACTCATTTCTTTGATATGTATGTCATGCGTATGAAGATATTATGAGCACTCCTATGCATAATTGAACTTCACTGCACAAAATGTTTTGACTTATGCATGATCTGGTTCTTTGCTTAATTGAAAGGTACTAACTCCAAAAGTTAATGATATCTTTGGGTATCTTTTGAGAATTACATTGCACATGCAATAATGCTTGGTCAAGACATTCTATGTACTAAAATTTGGGCTTGACATTGGCTATGCATTTTAGTGCTTGCTCTAAATGAAAAATCCTTGCATAGCACTTAAGTTGAGATTCTGTGAATGATCATGGGAGATCAGTAAAATTCAAGCTTGTGATTGTCCTTTAGTGCTTGTGTTGAATTTCCAAATGCCTAAAAGCACTAACATTTGAGTTGTTTTGAAGGGATGTGGGCAGACATGTGCTTTCATTGTTAGGTGCAGCAGGCTATGGAGGTTGCCACCATGGAGCCATGGCGAGGTGCTCGACTTGCAGAGAAACCAGAGAGAGAGAGAGAGAGAGAGAGATCAACACTGCAGTAAAAACAACTCACGCTTGTATATATTGTATTATTATGAAGAAAGCCTTTACATATATAGCTTTAGGCAGCCATGCAAAAATCCATACAAACTCCAGTGGTGCATATCTCTTGTGGAGAAATTGTGTTCCCACGGTATAGACAAACGGGCTTGGAACTCAACATTCATTGATCCAAGTAGGGGTCATCATTGCAAAAAATTGAAAAATTTGGCTACTTAGAGCCATTCCAATTATTTGGATTAAAAGTTGTATACCTGCTAGCTCATAGCTTGGTCTAAAATGAAAATGTTTTCATTGTGCTAGTATTTACCCAGCTTTTTTGAGCTTTCAAGTACATAATTTGGCTATTGAGAGCCATTCATTTTCATTTCATCATGTTGCAATCATCTCTAGCTCATAGATTGCTCTAGAATTGGAAATTTTATATGAGCTAGATGTTAGCCAACTTGTTTGGAGGGCTTCAAATTGTAAAATTTTGCTTTCAAGATCCACTTCATTTCATCAAAGTTGCATTATTTTCAGCTCTTGAGTTGTTTTTAAAATCCATATTCTCAAGTGAGCTAGAAACTAATCAACTTTTGAAACATGCATGAAAGATTGTAAAAACAGCAAAATTTGCTTATGAAGAAGCATTTTTTTCTCTCATTGTTGATATGTATGCATAAATTTGCTATCAAAGAGCATCATGTGCATAACCAAAGGCATTTTTTTCCCTTGGGTTTTTTCCCTTTGGAAAATTTGGGTATGCAAGACCCTAGCTTTAGGTTTTCATTAATGTTTTTGTGTGTTTTTTGTGTGGCTTTCAATAAAAGGGCTTTGGAGCTTGTGTTTACACTTAGCTTCAAATCATCTTGGGTTGTAAATAAAATATTCAAGAGACTTCTCTACAAAGCGGATGCTTGCTCAAGGATGCTCAAAAGAGCATGAATACGTGTAATCCTTCCATGATTTTTCTCTTTTGTTTATCTCTCCATTCTCTTGCTTAGCTTAAGTGAAATTTTGCTTCTAAGCTATGGTTCTTTCATGTTCAAAATCTAGGCATACTAAAGTTTCAACACTTTGCTTTCTGAATATTAACTCATCAAAAAAATATGTTTTATGTGTGCTAATCATAAGTAATTGGCCTTGACCTTAGGTACGGTTAATGTAGGTTCATTTTTCATTAGTCCTAGACTCTTAGTGATAGTCTTAATACTCCATTCATTTTTAACATGACATAGGGCTATAATTAGGCTTTAGTCTCTTTAGTCCAATTGCTATAAACATCTAATATTGGAAGAAATAAAAAAGTGCTAAAAAATGAAACAATGAAGCGAAAAAGTATAAAGAAAAAGTAGCAAAAATGCTACTAGACACATGAAAAGAAAATTTCTATGTTATGTTGTGACTTTGTGAGGCCTAGCGTCTTATTGGCACTTGGCAGGCAAGGGGAATCACCTTGGCTCGCTTGGTCAAGGCCCTCAAGCGATGCCCGAGGCTGATAGGGGTTAGGAGCTGCCTTGGTAGGCTAGTAGGCTTTTGGAACACCTTCTTGAGGGTTCAAGGAGCCAGGAGTCGCACCTAGACTTTCCTTGGGGTGGTAGCCTTGTATTGTGCTTGAATGACAAAAAAAAAACTTCCATGAGCTTCAAAAATCTTTGACAATGTACTGATAGATTAGGAGCTTTTTTATAGCATGTAGACATGATAGACTTGAATAATTTATTAATATTGGTCACATAGTTTTTAGGCTAGTAAGTTTATGAACTTGCATTAACCTAGGGTCTTAATTGATTGCTTGTGTTTCATGCCTAAAACTAAAATTTCAAGTGGTTTAATCTTCACGATAGTATAGGTGTTTTTTTACTTTATGTTGTCTAGTTTTTAACTATGATTCACCCATCTTTTAGAAGCAAAAATTCACTTTCATGATTGTTCATTGTGATTCATGTTTTTATCCTTGTTGGCCTTTGATGCTCATTACTTTTTCTTATGTTTTGCAGCTCAATATTTCTTCCATGTACTTGCTTTCTACCATGTTACCGTGTTTTTCTTCACCGGCACACGAAGACGTGCACCAAATTAGGAAGGGGGTAATGTTAGCAGCGGCTAACATAGGTTACACCGGTTATGCATCAAGCGGGAGATATGCTATGGATGTGACTCACTATTTCCTACTCATTTTGTATAAGTCTTGGGCTCATTGGGAGTTCCAAAGTTGTATATGCTAGTTAGAGGACTCAAGCTTAAACCCATAGTAGAAGGGATAGTGGTGAAAGCCTTTAAAAGGAAGCCTTTATGCAAGGAGGATTCATTCTTGAGTATCCACTATTGAGTATCCTCTCTTGAGGATCCACTTTTGAGAGCTTTCTCTCTCTTGAGTGTTCATTCTATGGTCTAGCCTTGAGCTTAATGTCCATGCTTAAGAGGCTAGTGCTAATCATTATAATTAGAGTAATCTCTTCTTGATTAATCTAATTCCTATTCTCTCATTAGTCTACTTCTTCTCTACATTTCAATATGTCATGAAGTAATATTACACTCTCATTATTCTAGATTTGAGAGAGGTTTGTACTTCTTGCTATTAACCACACTTATTCTTCTATAAGCATTTAATTTGCAATATTTAGCATCACTAATTAGGTTGATTAAGGTGGGTATTAATCTTGTAATTAGTGTGTGCACCGTATTTTTTTCTTGTGTGTGGATAGGTTTTATAAAACTCTAGCACCATTCACCTTGTGTGTGTAGCTATTGATGAAATGCCGTGATTGTCATATGGTGATTGGATAGGGCTACACCAATGTAATTAGTGTGTGCTTATCATTAGTGTGCTTGGGGTTTCTAGTCTATGGTAAGTCAGACTTTGGTGGACTTGGCGTGTGTAGGAGTTTTTTGATTAGTGATTAGAGTATGTTTAGAGTTAGTCTTGTCATGGCTAATCTCTACTTGCATTGGAGAGGTGATCTCTTGAATCCTCTATTTCTATTCATCCAATGCTCGTGCTTCCATGCCCTAACCGGGTTACTGATCCACGGATTTGATAATTTTGTGTGGGTTGCAATTAGTTCGTTGCTACAATGCCTCCCAACATTACAATTCATCTTTGGCCACTCTATGATGAAGATTTGGGATGATCAAGATGATTAAAGAAAAAGGTACATCGTTGAGGCCATTCATAAAGAGTACAGGCCGGCAAAGGGGTACAATCCAATCTCGAATGACAATCTTGAGTGTGGCAATTGCCACAATCTCACACCATCGGTCAAAGGTGAGAGACAGGTACAAGGTTGACGGTCCAAAGTTGGCATGGTTGGATACAGAGGAATGGGTGGGGATTGCATGAGAGACACAGGACAATCCTCAGATATTTCAGCAGCAAAGAAATGCAGCTAGAGAACATTTGGAGTATGGTGGAGCATCACATCTTGGGAGTGGGGGCTACAACACACTTTGGCATGAGTTTGTAAGTATTATACATATGCTTTAAATTGTCAAATATGTATATATTATTTGAAGATTTATCTTATGTTGAATTGTTTATTTTGTAAATAGTTATCGTGAAGCACCCTCTGACACGCTATTTTGTAAATAGTTTCCATGAAGCGCCCTCCGAGACGCTGGGAGGATAAGTATAGGTACAAGCATGGACTTGTGGCCCTTTTGACCCGACTACTGGAGGAGGAAGATTTTGTCGATTGGGAGGCATTACCATGAGGGTGACATCCTCCATATATGTTTTTTTTGTAGTCGTGGTCTTCTTGATACAATTGTGATCATTCATTGTATATATGTACAGTTTCACGCTTATGTTTATGATTTACATTTAGTTTACAATTATGATTATGGTATGGCAATCAAGTTATGGTTATGGTTTTGGAATTATGGTATTGCAATCATGGTATGGTTATGGTTATGGTTATGGTTTGGCAATCAAGTTATGGTTATGGTTTTGCAATGATGGTATGGAAATTATGTTATGGTTATGGTTTGGCAATCAAGTTGTGGTTATGGTTATGGTCATGGTTTTGCAATGATCATATGGCTATTATGGTTATGGTATAACAAGCAGGTTACGGTTATGGTTTTGCAAGTATGGTTTGGCAATCAAGTTATGGTCATGGTTTTGCAATGATGGTATGGAAATCATGTTATGATTATGGTATGACAAGCAGGTTATGGTCATGGTTTTGCAAATATGGTTTGGCAATCACGTTATGGTTATGGCATAGCAATCATGTTATGGTTATGGTATGACAAGCAAATTATGTTTATGGTTTTTCAATATGGCTTGGCAATCACGTTATGGTTATACTTGCGGTTTTCAAATCATGTTTTATTTATGGCTAGAGAATCTTCATGTCCACGTGCATATGGTTTGGGAGTCGAGGTTATGATTATGCTTTTGAAAACATGTCATGTTTAAGCTTTTGATTTTGTGGTTTTGTTAACCTTACAATTTTTCTCATCCGTCCTCACTCCCTCTTCAATGTCAAACTATAGGTGGAGTGCGGTTGCATTTGCACTCTTCTTTTGGGCAACGAGGGCTATTTCCTAGTGCTGCAGTGCATGGAGCATCAATCCCAGCCCTCTCTACCCAAATCTTTTTACAGGTTCTGGCACCGGTACAGGTATCTCGAAATGCACGTCGAAATAGGCATCAGTATTTGAAATTAATTTCTAGCACTTATTCCAGTGTTTCTACGGATGCGCATTTCGTTACCTATTTCAATGATCTTTGTATAGATGTGTATACTGACGATACGATGCCGATGCTTATACTGACACTTATACCAAGGTTTTTAATTTTTAAAATAATCTTTGATTCATCGGTATCTCTGTCAAATTTCACGTGATGTGTTGTAGTGAAAGTGGGGAACCCAATAAAGTACATGAACGCTTTTTCAAAACCCTATTAATCAACATATAATTGGAGATCTTAGAAAGTAGGTTCTAAATCCCCAAACTTTGACAAATTTATAGTTGATTTGTAGAAGTTACGGACTCCCCACCGAAGCTAAAACGTGGGGAGAGATTCCATTTATAAGACGGAGTTGTCACATCCAAAAAAAAAAAAAAAAAACTTCTAGCATATAAGGAATTTGATGGCATGCTATATATCAATGGATAGATCTTAATGAGTACATTTTAAATCCAAAAGGTCCAATAAGTTTTGCTTTCATTCGTAAAAATTTACCGCGCACCCGTTTTGGACAAGAGGGAGAAAATCAAAGTCCTTATAGGGCCCATTTGAGAGTCCAAAAATTTCCCTAATGACCCTAAAGACCAACGATCTTGCAACTAAATATATAGAGGTCCCCAATTGGACGCGTTGGGTGTTATTTATTGAGCCACTGGGGGGGGGGGGGGGGAGAGAGAGAGAGAGAGAGAGAGAGAGAGAGAGAGAGAGAGAGAGATCAACGACCTCCTTTGCAGGTACTTCGAGAGGAGAGAGGAGGTCGTATGGGAGCGTGCTTTATGTTACAGTGCAAGGTGTCAATAGAGTACCTAACCACACGACCCTGATGTGTGTGTGTGTGTGTGTGTGTGTGTGTGTGTGTGTGTGTGTGTGTGTGTGTGTGTGTGTGTGTGTGCGCGCGCACATTGGGAGACAAGTGTCTTTTGTCATATTGCATGGCAATCATAAGGTACCTTATCACACAATGTGTGTGTGTGTGTGTGTAAGCTGTTCTACAATACAATGCTTACCATGGGGGCATCACCTCGGTTACACGGGGAATATGGTGTCCTTGTGATAAGTATTGGCTCACTGTTTGGGTATTACATCGGTAACGCGACAACATTAGTATCATTATGGTGAGTCAACTTCCCTTCCCCTTGCCATAAAAACATATGGGCATCGGTTGATAACGTGGCCATATGATGGTCGTATGTAAACCATTATTGCTCTTTAGATTTGGATGGCACTTGATCCATAACACACCTATAGAGTGTCGTTTGTTAGAAGGATTTGTTTTTTCATAAATGTGTCATTCAAGTCGTTAACCCAACCGTATGAACGCCATATAACTTGTATGTTCATGTGAAATTCATTTTTTTTTAAGTATTAAGTATATGAAATACTTGGTCTGTAACGTGGTCGTGAAGAGTTTTTCATACACGAATGCCTTACCTATCTGTAATTGTTGTTTTTAAGTGTTCTGTGAAAATATATACTATCTAATTATATTCAAAAGAAATTTTTATTCATCAATCATTGTTGCCATTTTAAATTCTGAGGCCAAGGATAAGTTAATGCTTTAATTTAGCTAAGTTATGTGCATAATTGTGGTGCATAAGGCTCTCTACCTTCATTGCATCATCAAGGTCTTAAGGAACACAAAGCTTGTATTGTATCAAGTCTCTCTTTATGGGAGAAATTATAATACAAAAGCCTTTTGGAGGTGGGACCGTCTCCACATAAATCCGGTCCTCAACTATTGTCATGTTCTTTAATTCTCTCTCTTGCAAAAGTATTGTTCATGCCAAGTTAATATTAAGTATAATTGTTATGTTGCTAACCGCTAATTAAGTTCACCCTTTATGTTCTCAAAGTAGTCTCATAAAATTGCTCACTATAGTTCTTTTAATTCCGCTATTCTCAATGTTCATATGACATTTGCATTACAGGTACTGAGTGAGTTAAGATGACCAAAACAACCCTTGACAAAATCTAATCAATCTTTAAATCAATCGGGACTGAGTTAGTTAAGATGACCAAAACAACCCTTGACAAAACAAAACCCAAAAATCTCTTTATGTGGACCTTTTTCAAACTTTGGAATGAACCCTCAATCCGCCATTTTGTATGTTCAATGTACAAAGAGCAATGGGTATCGGATCGTTGTTTATGAATCTTACCATGCTTGGAAGCTTGTGTTGAGTTATCTTGGAATATTATTCAAAATTGTAGGCGACCTTCTTTCTGAGAGTTTAGGCTATGATCACTCAAGGATTAGTTCCCACTCACATTGCCCAATCAACAGAGAATTTTTCACTGGCACATTTGTATTACTATGCTTAAAAAGGCAAAGTTTTCAAACTATGGCAGTCCCTTGCCGGTTAACTTTCTTCTTATCTCTTGTCTGCACCTTGCTCGCCCTTTCATTACTTGTTTCTACATGTGATTCTTTGAGCCTCTGTACTTGTTGTAGTAGTCACAACCTGTCGAGGATTCTAACAATAACTAAGCCTCGTGTGACCACGCCATTATTGACTACGTCTTTAACTTTGAGACTTTCATTGTAAGAAAATTGCTAAGAAGTAACATATTTGCAATAGGATTCATCACATTTTGAATTGCATAGTTTGAGAGCTTATAAGCTTCAAATCTTAGCTCTTGGATTTGCCTTGATGCTTAGCAAAATTTTGAGGATAAAAGCTATGGATTTAAGTGCTATCTTTGATATCCCTTACCCAAAATTGACAAGGAAAGGATTGGTTTCCTTAATGATGATCAACCATATCACATGCTCGGAGTATTGTTTGCTCAAAAATATTTTCTTGAGGGTTGGGATTCCTCTAGCCTTGATGCATTGATGGTTTTAAAAAAATCTCAGAGTCATGGAAGGCTTTTCTGTAGCAGCATTTCTGAAGTGAACAGGTTAGAGGAAGTTGAATCTCATCTCTTATTTTACATGCAATGTCTTTTGGCACTCTCAGTGGTTCTTCTTCTTCAACAAAGACCACAACCATTGTAGAAAATGATCCAAAATCTCCTAAGTGTGGAGATAGCAACACAACCACTCAACCAACATCGTCAAAAACCATGATCATGTAGTACTTGGTATCGTTGCAAGAGACCGTAAACAAACAAGGTGACTACAAGCACTTGCAATGGAGAATTTCATGCTAAGGGTTCTTGTGGTTGAGAACGATAATCTCAAGAGAACACTGGAGATGCAGCAACACATTTGATGCAGCTTGAAGATGAAGTCAAGGAATGTAAACACTCTCTTGTGGACTTGAATGCTTTGAAGGATCGCATGAGCAAAGTAGAGCATGACTATGTATTGAAAGAGGGAACCTTTGACACCATGAGCCGGGATGTATGCAACATGAATAATGTATATACATGCAAGTCTTGGGCTAATGTATGTGGTAGCAATGTGGTTCCTAATTCCTCCCCCATACAAGCTATGGACCAAACAAACAATGTTGAGAATATGGATGTAGAGGAGTTGAAGGAAGAGGAGCGACCTTCCAAGAACATTGTTATTCCTAGAATTCTCAAATAAAAGTTAGATACATCTCCTTCTCTTGCCATTGTTATCAAAGATTTCTTCAAAATCCAGTTTTTCATGTCAGGAGTTATGGTTTATCAAGCACATAGAGTGGGTAGGCAAGGAGATCCTAGCTCAAGAGAATGGCCAATTGTATGCATGATGCTGGTTGATACCTAACAAAAGATTATCCTTGATAATAGTTGGATCTATTTGAGAGATACAAAATGTTTTGTATGTAAAGATTGCACTATTAAGCAACAAAATATGTGTCTCAAGACATAGGAGGAGAGGAATAATAAAAACAAGGAGATCTCTCATGAAGAAAATGTGCCCAATGAGGAGGCAAGTCCCTTGAGCAAATATGAATGTGTGACCTATGAGAAAGTATGCTTTTGGAATTGCAATGGATAACCATGGAATGCAGGGGTTAGAAAAGGTGAATTAAGAAGAAAAGCCGATGTTGTACTTCTTGTTAAAACTTGGGAGCATGATACAAAAATGATTAATGGGTTGGAGGATTACAATCTACATTCATTGATGTGGTCAAATAATCTCAAGCAACAAAGAGGGCAAGGAGAGGTAGCATGTATGGTTAAGAAAATATTGAGATATTTTCTATCAATTTTGAAATATGACAAGCACAAACATTATGTATGTCTAAAAATTATGACACCAAAAAGAGGATCCATTTTTATAGCTGGGTTATATATTCCTCATCATGATTCTCCCTTTTATGCTTGCATGGATAGAGATCATCAATTTCTTTATTTAGAGGAGGACATTGCTTATTTTAGAGGCAAAAGTGATTTTATTGTTTTCAAGGATATGAATGCTTGCACAAAAACATTGCAACATGATACTCAACAATTTGATATACCATTCATTTCAAGGAACTTGGAGGAAGTTCACTTGCATGATCGTAGTTCAAGGGATGAGAAAGATCCGGATCACTATGGAAAGTTACTTTACATGTGTGCAATAGCAGGGCCATGGTCATTGCCAATGGTGTATCTTTGTGGAGTGAAGCTAATGGATTTATATGTAGAAAGCATAATGGGAATAGTGTGATTTTCTATGTGCTACTCTCCAAAGCCATCATGTATCACATACAAAGTTTCATGCTTGGCCAATGGACCTCGGAGCTGACCATTGGACCTTATGTATTGACCTTGCATGTGGAGAAGCAAGTAAGCATGATAATCTTAGCCAAATGGAAGAGGAGTTATCACTATGTATGGATTTTAAATGGGCACCCATCTATATTGAAATGGTTGAGAAAAAATTATGGATGACAAAGCTTCAATATGACGCATCATTGGAAATTAAATGGAAAGCTTTCAAGAAAGCTATTTGTTCTTGTGTCGAAGAATGCTTTGCCATAAAGCATGTCCATAGTATCAACAAAGATAGATCACACAAAAAGGTTTGATAAAGAATGTCAAGAGGCTCAAAAGCCCTTGATAACGCTTGTTGGACGGATACGTCGCGACGAACATTAGCACAGCGAGAACTCACCTAACAAGATTTCTCAGCTAAGGACGAAGCTCGACCCGCAGGCACGTTGAAGCAAGCATAGGGTGTCAACTTACACTCGACCGACTCCTAACTAATTCCTACAGAGGTCTCTACCCAATGTCTAAGCTACAGTCTTCAGGAGTGCATAAGAGGAAACTTCCTACAACGCTTTCTAGAGCCGAATACCCATCAAACGGTCTCAAAACGCCACAGAACTTGAAGGAGACCCTACTAACACCAATAGGTCGCTCTCCCTAAGGTCTATGAACCAAAATCCCAACCCTAAACACACGGTGCAAAATCATGTAGGATGTCTAGCGAAAATTTACAGGTTGTCATTTCCAAAAACTAAAGTGCCTAATGTGTAGCTCTACTAAATGCGAACGCGTGGATATGCTGAAATGCGAAAACGAATAACGTATACTCACCAAATCACCAAATGAAGCTCATAGGTCGAGCTCGCAAAATCGAACCGTACGCGCACAATGTAGGTATTGGCGCATAGCTCTCGTCGGGGGCAACACGCTGCACTCTCCGCACTCGATTCCAACCACCAGTGCGCGCGTAGCATCAAGATGAAGCTCTCACTCTCTCTCGTACACAGTATGCTCACTCACAGACTTCAAACTTTTTTAAAATGACAAAAGGTTTTTCATTAAGGTCAAAAAGTGGTATAAATACCTTACAACCTCAAACCCTAATGTTCAAATTTAACCATCTACTCAATCTTAATGTCAAAACTGGGATACAATCTGGAAACTTCTGTAAGCCCCAATATTTACAAAGGTGAAATGTCGGGTTTTCTCAATAAATGAATAATTATAAAAAATAATAATCCGCCGAGCAGTCATTTTCCATAGGGTGTGTCCAGCTTCTAACACTCCCCCCCTCCTTGTTCATGTTGTCCCCGACATGGCTGTTGAGCTGCTTCTTCATCGTAGGCTTTCTCTCATCTTGAGCAGTGACTCATATCTTGCATGTTGAGCTAGTAGCGTCGGGCTGAATATGTCTCTGCTGATGGTGAAGAAGCCAGTGTAGAAGGCTTCTTCAAAGGCCTGGAGGTGATAGGATGGCAAAAACATGATCCTTTGATACAATGCATGTATCACCTCGTGGGATGGCTGACTAGACAAATCGTATGCGCATCTATATGTATCTTGAAAGAAGAAGATACTGTCTGTCGCCTTGCCTGGTTTGAATGTTTCAAAGACTGCCAAAAGTGTTTTACAAATCTTTCTCATCATGATGCAAGATAGGTCAGGCGAGCCAGTGAACAATTTGATGGCACCCTTTAGGGTTTTCACCATGTATTGCTTACTTATTCCCTCGCCTGCCTTCGAGCCTGGCAGCTTCGGGTAATTTAGCCAAGTAGGTTGGCTTCTCTGCAGCAACTCGTGGGCTTTCCACGTCCGAATCCTTGGTAGAGGGCAAGGTTATCTCTGATGACTTTAGGTGCCTCTACCAGATGGATTAGATAATGTGGATACTTTGTCAGTCATGCCTTTCTCCACCTGGGTTGAGAGTCGACTATCAACTTTACCCCTTCAGGCTTGGAGATGTCTGCTTTGTACATTGCCACTGTTGGCTCCTCTCTGATCCGCTTGTTGATTCTGGCAGCTTCATATTTCAGCAGAGGATATGGGAGAGAGGGCTGTAGCCATTCACGCCGAAGGTTGCTGGCATCTATCTTCTGAATATTCATTGATTTAAAGACCCTTTGCTCCCATTCCAAAGCTTCTCTGGCTGTGTCTTTGACTGTTGCTTCTATTGCCTTTTGCAGCTTCTCTTCTTCTTCTTGTGTCAGATCTTGTGGCTTTTGTGAGGGTCCTACGAGGATTTCCTCTTGCATGGTGGTGTCGATTGGATCTGCCACATTCTCTATGTCTATTCCCTCCATGGCTGCTGTCCCGGTGCTAAAATGCTCTTTTGTTTGCTGCTGGCCTCTCAGCTCTTCTCTTTGCTTTTGAAATGTCTTATTTATTGCTTCATCTTGTTCTCCCATATTCACAAGGAGGTCGTTTAGATCTCCATTTATCTTTTCCAACTCTTCAAGTTTTCTCTTGATGGCTTCTAGCTCATTTTGCATGGCTGTGTTTTCTTCTTCCATACGGTTTTGCATAACCATTGAGCCCTCAGCCAACATCAGTCTTTGCCGCTTCTCCAGGGTTAACTCTTTTTGGAGCTCCTTCATTTGCTCTTCATGTAAATCCGTCTCAGAAGTAGTGTGAGTCAAGCTAGTAGCTTTGACTCTGGCAGGAGATGCCCGCAGCCATTGGATGGTTTGATCTTTGACTTTCATCTGGTCTTTAAGCTCTATTACCTCATCCTGGCTAGCTTCCTGCTCTATCGTTGCCTTCTCTTTGGCATTCCTCAGGGCTTCCACCTCCTTGGATTCTTCAGCAAGTTGTAGGGTTAGGTTGTCCCTTTCCCTCTCTCCATCTGTCAATGCCTTGGTGAGTTTTCTGTATTCGTCTTCAGCTTCTTGCAGTCTTTGAGCTGCTGCCTAATTTTCTCGTTCCATCTCCTTGCATCTTTGCAATGTCGTGGCTAGACTGGCTTGCACCTCTGCTTGTTTCTCTATGTGCTCTTGGTTCTGTCTTTGTAGCGTGTCTACTTCGGATTTGATAAAAAGTTCATTGGCTTTGAGATTGTCAATCTCACTTTCCGTGGCCAATGATTTTTCCATGAGCTCGGTTAGCTTGTGCATCACGACGTCCCAGTCATTCGTGGGTGGATGTAGGTCCACTGTATCATTGGCCATCTCTTTCAGTTCCACTAACCGCAGGCTCTGCTTCTATTCCTTGGGCTGTGTGCTTGCCAAGTCAAATGCTACTGTAGCTACCTGTTCTCGTGAATATCCTGCAGCTAGTAGATCAAGAAATGTGTTAAACCTTCTTTCCTCTAGCTCTGCCTGGCTGCTCATCTTTGGGCTTTGTTTCTTCTTTTTGCTCTTGCTCTTGTCTCTGTTCTTGCCTTGAATCTTCTTGATCATCATATTTGTCTAGCTCCTCCTTTTGTTGGGTTCGTGGAGGGCTACGAGGAGGTGGTGATGGCGGTGGGTTGGACTCCGGGCTTGACGGTGGAGTTGGTGGCTTCTTCTTGAAGTCCCGGTCCGCCTTGGTCTTCCGCTCTCTTTCCTGCTCTTTTAGCAGTTGCCGCCGTACTTCATCCACTTCTTCTTCTGTAAATGGGATGTTAGGGATGTTTTCTGCCGTAGCATCTAAGATCTCAAAAGTTTTGATGTAATCTTCAAACCTATCTCTGTGCACCCTTTGGGATGATCCCGACATTGCTTCTAGTGAGGGCTTCCACAACTCACTCAAATCTCCTTTCAGTACTCTCTCGACTCTGAAGCTTTCCATTAATCTTTCGAGCCGTGCTGCTTTCTGTGATTTTGTCACTTTAATCGGCACTTGTACAGTTTCCTTCTTTCCCTTCTTCAACTCTGGCTGCTCCACTTGCACGGTCTCTAACCGGCACTTCAATCGTGTAGCAACTCTGGGTGCTTTGGGTGGTTCATCCTCTTTATCTTCTTTGAGCCTTAGCCAGTCATTCTGTGATGGAGGGTCAGGCCATCTTCCCTTAGCGTGCAATTCCCCATAAACCACTTTCGTTATCAGCTCACCCGACACAATGTAGGTGGGGTTCTTGTTGCCCATCTTCACCAGATTGTCATGGATATAGGCAGCATAGTTGATCACCTTTGGCTTGCTCTTCTGCATTGCCCAGGTGAAGGTGGTGGCAATGGCTCCCGGCGGCATTCTGTACTTCTATGGCCTCTTTGTACACATATGGAAGTACTGGTTGTAGAGCTGGCTCATGATAGCCACTTTAGGGTTTGCTATATCTTCAAAGGTGTAGTTTCTCTTCTTTGCAGAGTATACCTTGATTTCATCTCTTCTTTTGGTTACACTATCCCCTTTGTTGGAGAGGTCTAGTGCTGCTGCCACTACTCTCTCTGTGATTACAATCATAGTGTCCGGCTTGCTCTGCAGATCAGTGACTCTGGTCACTCCATCTTCTTTGATTGTGGTTACAAATTCCCACACTCTTTTGATGTCGATTCCTACCGGCAAAGCTTCAAAATAGTTATGGAGATCTATCTTCTCCAGGTACTCTACCATCTTGCTTCTGACAAACTCATTGAGCTCTCGAGGTAGCATGGGTAGCTCTATTGCATTTCCTTCAGTATCTTTGAACACGCCTTGGTAGATCTTCAGATCATTAGACTCTAGCAAGTCCTCTTGAATCCACGTGTTGGTTCGCCTCAGAGTTCCTTCTGGGATGACAAACGGCTCTACTTCTTCCAAGTAATCTTTGATTGTCATCCTCTTCTTCTTTGCCGGTGATTTTGATGCTGCCATGGATCCTGTTGCACTCAGTAGTAGTCCGAAGTTAGCATTTTTTCCATATCAGCTCTGCTGAGAAACTGAGTTTTAACTATCCAAATGACTTGAAAATTGAAAATAAAACTTAAAAGGAACTTGGGAAACCCTGCATGTGCTCACAGTGGCTTTCTGGCCAAAATTTATCATTTAGTCATCCTACGCGTAGGATGTCTATTTCATCAATTTTTGGTGAAACTTGGCATGCTAGTGGTCCTTGACCTGTTGAACTTGGCTATATGATTGGAATTGGGGTTGGGCATCAAAAAGTGCATTTTTGGGCAGATTCAGGCTTTAGGCTCCCAAATTGGGTAGGATGTCCACAACAGGTGGCAAATGATGTTCAAATGGGTTGAAATTTAACATATGAGCTCCTTGCACCATGGTAATGGCTCTCCTGATGTCATTTCTTGCACAGAAGTTCAAAATCATGATGGAGACATCCTACGCGTAGGATGTCTTTTTCATCAAAATTGCTTGAGATTTGTTCTGTGGGTAGCTCTTGGCATGTGGAACATGGTCCTGCTCTTGTATTTTGATTTGGACAAGCATTGGTGTTGGTATGAGCATGTGTAGTGTTTTTGGGCTCAAAAAGTGTATCTTGGAGGTGTTGGGGGCCAAAAGTGATGGGAATGGCTTCAAACTTGATATATGAGCTCTTGAAGGTGATATGAAGAGATCTGGAATTGAAAAACACCATCCGTGGGCCAAAAATGTCATTTAGATATCCTACGCGTAGGATGTATATTTCATCATTTTTTGCATGTGACCACACAGATAGCTTGGCAATGTGCTCATGAATGTATTGTGCAAGTTTCATGTAATTTGGACAAGTTTTAGTAGGTCTATGTCCCATTATTGCTTCTATGCCCTGACTTTGCATTTTTTGGTGCATATGAGGTCAATTTTTGTCCAAATGTGATGAAACTTGGTGGCTAGCTTGTACACGCTATTCAAAAACTTTGTGTGATAAGAGATGTTGGGGTTGGTGCCATAAATGGCCTTGAGACATCCTACGCGTAGGATGTCTCCTGATGAAATTTTTGTGGAAACTGCTACTGTTGCCTGCCCTTAGTCCCCTTGAGTCCCTTTTAAGCCCTATTCCAACAAAAAAGTCAAATAGATAGAAAGAAACTCCCTGTGTGGATTTCAGAGTCTCCAAGCCATTTTTTTGACTTTTGGAGTGCTTTTCGGCGATGAAATTTCTTGATGTTGGTCTCCATAGCTTCCCGATTCCTTGGGGATCCTTGCCATATGGTTTTTGTCGACTTTGGCTTCACCGGAGCTCCGTTTGGCAATTTGTCGCTCTAGAAACACCCGTGGTTGAATTTTCATGTCTTCGATGACTTGTGGTGGTCTACCACCATAGGACTTGGTTGTTGATGGTCTAGGAAAGCCGCTCATGAAGTTTGGTGGCAAACGGTCATGCGGTTTGGCCGCAAGAGCTATTTGACGTTTTGTGCGTCTGATGCCGTTTCTGAAGTTTAGTGCCGCTTCGGGTCACCTTTTGGTCATGTGGGCTACATAGACTTGTCGAGCATGTCGAGATGCTCCTACCCATGAATTTTGGTAGCATTTGGGCGCCTTTCCGCCAATTTCCCATTTGGTGGCCTCTTGCGGGGCTCTAGGAATTAGGGGTTTTCCCGATGGTTTTCTACTTCCTTTGGTCATCCAAAGTGGTTTCCTATGCTAGGGTAAGCCTTCGATGAAGTGTCATTGCTTTTGGGCTAGCCGTTAGGTGGTCAATTCTACTTGTAGGTCTCTACTGCTCACTTTCTGTGTGAACCCTACGCTAGTTTTCACGACAAAATGACAAACATGCGCAAAAAGCTCAAGGTAGTGAGCCTACATCTCATCTCTGGAGCCCGCCGGGTGGTCGTGCGCGTCGTAGAAACTGTTGGAAGTTCCGTTCGCTATAGGTGGCAGAAGCTCTCTCTCAAAAGTCAATAGTGGAAATGAGCTTAAATTGAAGTGAAAATTTCTTATAATGGGGGTCCCCGAACCACTTTTGATTAAATTTGACATGTGCTCCCAACTTCTTGCGAGATGCGGTTTAGGCTCAAAAATTTCTTGATTTGGACTCCATTTGCCCAGTTTACGAGAAATTTGACGTTTCGGTCAAAATCTGGCTAAAACACGCTTTTCGCTCCATTCACATAATTGCACCCCCACTGTACCATAGGTTTTCCTATAGTCACTGATCATTTTTGTTTTTCATTACGACCGTTTTTCACCTGCTTTTGTATTTTTAAAGTTTTTCTGCCGAAAATTAGTAAAATTAAAAGGAAAATAGAAAATTAAACCCAAAAAATCTCCAAAAAACATAATAAATCAAAAACATCACCGCAAAACACTATATACACTCACATGCAATTTTTATGGCCGGATTTCTCTATTTTTTTTATATTTTGTCCGAAAAATGGCTATTTTTACTTATATACACACCCTAGGGGCTTGATTTGGCGTTTGGCCCCATATACTTGTCCCTCCGTATCGTACAAAGACATTCTCATACAAAAATTGTGCAGTGGTTCTTGTGCCTGCTTTTTGTGTTGCCTTGGCTTCCGCCCATTTTGTGAGATAGTCCGTAGCCACAATGATATATTGGGTATGGGTGCGATATGCAGGGGGTGAAATAGGCCCCACAAAATCAATGCCCCATTTTGCAAATTCCCTTGCTCCCATCATTGGCCATTGTGGCATCTCATCTCTCTTTATGGGCATCTTGGTGCGCTGACATGCGTCACAATGCTTTACAAACTCTTCAGCATCCATATGAAATGTAGGCCACCATATTCCTGTGGTCAAGCAAATTTTTGTTGTCTTATCGCCTGAAAAATGGCCTCCACTTATGCCTCCATGTGCGTGTTCTAGAATTAGCAGGTATTCACTTCACTTGCACAGATTCTAAGTTGATTGTCCTTTCCTCGCTTATAGAGTTGGTTTCCAATTAAACTAAAGTCGCGAGCCTCCAGCTCTATAGCCCTTTTCCATGCTCTTGTTATGTTTTCAAGAAACGTCCTTGTGGTTAGGAAATCAATGATATATTGACTCCATGCAGGTGCAATTACCTGAAACAATGTCGCATGATCCACTGGTCGGTTGGCACTACATATAGTACAATTGTTAACATAAGCATGTGTGTCAGCATACATAGTTGGCTAATAACCCCTAATTGTTTCAGTCTCTAGTGTATTTTCATTGTTGAACAATGAAATGCACAATCTTGAATGTGTGATTCTTCAAGGTAACACTCGAATTCCTCCGGATTTATACATAATCGTAAAATTTGGTCCGAGCCTAGATGATACAGCCGTCCTGCAAAATCAACTGGAAGTTTTTTGTTTGTCGAATTGTTTGTTGTTTGGATCTTTCTTCCTTGTTATCAAATCTACCTCCAAAGGAAAGAATGCTAAAAATTTTCTGAGACCATTTGGGTATCATTTCAATATTAAAAAGATAAGCATCCGGTATGTCATCATCTACTCCTTCTGGAGCTTCTCCGTTGTGTAGCCTTGAAAGATAATCTGCCTGTAGATGTGTTTTACCCTTTTTGACTACCACTGTGAAATCAAACTCTAGCAATATAATAAACTAGCGTACAATTCTCCCAGTATTGCATGGTTTCTTTACCAGATACAAAAGAGCTTGATGATCTGTAAAGAACACAAATTTGTTTGCGAGCAAATAAAACCAAAATTTCTTTACAGCATAAATCATTCCTAATCCCTCTCTTTCGGTGGTTGTGTAGTTCTTTTCAGCACTATTTAACTGTCGGCTTGCATAAAAAACTGGGAAATCCATTGTTCCGTCTCCAAGTTGAGCCAGAATACTCCCTATTGCATATGCAGATGCATCAATGTGAACATGGAATATCTTTTCCCAATCTAGTGCTTTAAGTACCGGTGCTGATACAAGGTTTTCCTTCAGCTTTTGGAATGAAGTTTCACATTCTTTCGTCCAGTTGAAACTGACTAATAAACGATACAGAGGTTGTGCGATGACTGGATACATATATATGAATCTTTGATAATATCCGCAGTGTCCCATGAAGGATTGCACTTGTTTCGCATTAGTAGGCCTGGGCAGGTCTACTATGACTTTGATTTTGTCTAGGTCAGTGGTTATGCCATTTCTTGAGACAACGTGTCCTAAGATGCGTCCTTGCCTAACCATAAAAATGCACTTTTCCGGGTTAAGCCAGATTTGATATGTTCTGCATTTCTCAGATACCTTTTGTAAATGGTCAATATGTTCTTCTCGTAGAAGAGAGTGTACACAAAGATCATCCATATATATTTCTAAGAATATTGTTAGGTATTCTTTGAACGCATGCGTCATTAACCTTTGAAAGGTAGCTGGGGCATTAGTTAAGCCAAAAGGCATAACTCTATACGCATATATTCCCCATTTTGTGGCAAACGCTGTTTTGTGTTGATCCTCTATTGCAATTGCCAGTTGGTTATACCGTAAAAACCGATCTAGAAAGGAATAAGCCCGTTTCTCGGCCACCCTCTCAAGTACATGTTCTGGGATCGGCAAGGGATAGTTATCCCTTATGGTAGCTGCATTTACCTTTTTGAGGTTCACACACACTCGCAGCTTTCCGTTCTTTTTGGGGACAACCACAATGGGTGACACCAACCTTTTTGAGGTTCACACACACTCGTAGCTTTCCGTTCTTTTTGGGGACAACCACAATGGGTGACACCCAATCTGTATGCTTGATTTCGTAGATGAATTCAGCATCCATCAATTTGTCAATCTCCTCTTTGATTCTTTTAGCAAATGTGTCATTATATGTATAAGGACGTTGTTTGCTAGGTTTGGCATCTAATTTCCAAGGAATTGTATGTTGGCATATCGATGGATCAACTCCTTTGAGGTCTTTGTAGGACCATGCAAACACATCTTTATACTTCTTGAGAAGCTATGTTAGCCATTCTTCTTCTTCAGGCTCTAAAGCAGTTGCTATATAGACCGGTTCAGGCTTTTCACCTGGTTCAGCGAGGTCTATCCATTTTGCATTTTCCGGCCCATGGTAAGATTCCTGGTTTATTCTTTCCCTGACTGGTGGTGTCATTATGATTTTTCTGTCCTAGATGGTGAATTTCCAATAGTGTGATGGTACATTCATGTTTTCTTTTTTTGACCCCTCCTTACCGTCACTATCTCCCTCAGTAGTCCATACCTCTCGTAAAGACCGTTTTAGTCTTGGTATTTCTTTTTACCCTCCAGTTTGGTCCACTCTGGGTCTTTTGTTTTTTCTTGTTTTGATTTTTGCAATTTTTGTTATTTTGTTTTCGTTTTAGCTTTCCGTACTTGTTTTATTCCCACTTGCGTTCCTTTCCTTCGCACTCTCGAGAATCTTCTTGATATTTGGTCTTTTACACAATCCTCTGCTTTGACTAGCATTAGATAGTGAGTTTTATCTTTTATTCTTGGCATAAGGTTCTCTCTCTTTTTGTTTTCTACTCGTTTTTTCCTATAGTGTTCCTGGTGTCTAGGGTGCTGATTGGCAAAATCATAAAACTTGATATTCTCTGTTTTCTCCCCACGCTCGCTTGAGCTGTCTGAACACTCGTTATCTGCATCGTTGTTAACCCTCGTGACTCACGGACACCCTATCGCCTACGACGGACGCCATATTATTTATTTAGTAGAGTCAGGCACCGGGCTTGTCGGTCCAATAGGAAAAGGGTAGAGTGATCGCCGATGAGAGGCGCACTCTAACTGGAACACGCAAGGGTTAGTTGGCTAAGCATGGGCGCCCAAATGTGAATGGGGCGAGCTCATATAAAATTCACCTAAACCTAAAATTGACCCATTCTCTCAGTGTGCAATAGAAGAAGTGCTCTTGTCCTTATCTCCATCTCCATCTCCATTGTGTGCTTACACGGGTGTGTGTGTGTGTGTGTGTGTGTGTGTGTGTGTGTGTGTGTGTGTGTGTGTGTGTGTGTGTGTGTGTGTGTGTGTGTGTGTGTGTGCGCGAGCGCGCTTGAGGGAGAGAGGGGGAGAGTGTGTGTGTGATCGAGCATTGCGACGGCACCTGGGGCGGCAAGGCGGTTAAGCGCAGTATGGCGACGGCTCCCTCTTCTTTGCGGCGAGGAATCCTTCACGGCGACAAGCGCAGGGAGGTGAGTGACACACCCCTGCTCTCTGTGAGCTTGCTAGGCCTGCTAGTTGTGTGCTTGCAGCCTTCGTGGCTCGCACACGGTGCTCGGCAAGTCCCTAGCTCCGACAGGTGTGGCAGACGCGCACATTTTTGGCGCCGTTGCCGGGGAGTTGTCCTGCACCAAGCTCCAGGAAGCACTCTGTGCTACCCCATGGAATCACTAAGCTTAAGTAGGAAGGAAGAAAGAGAGGCATGGTGACTGTGTGTGCAGATCTAGTGTAGATTTGCAAGAGTTTTGTGTTGTGGGTTAGTGTACGAAAGGTCTGTTTATTTGCACAATCTATTAGAGTTTTGCTGATGCAGCTCACACAATTCTGTTTGAGCTCAAAGCAAGTTTGCACATTTCGATTTCTGCTTACAGTTCGGTTCAGCACAGTCAATTCAGTTTGTTTCGGTACATCTAGTTCAATTTGTGTTCTGCACAGTCAGAATGGCTCAGATCTGGTTTGCACGATCCTGTTATCCGCACTTAGTTCAGTTCAGTGCGCAGCAGTTTCACGGCCCACAGATCAGCACGTTTTCGTCAACATTATCTTCAAAAAACCAAAAAAAGAAAAGCAATTGTTGAAAAACAAAAAACAAAAGATTTTTGGGTGAGGTTTCATGCGCAAGGCTCTCTTGTGAGGGGAATATTTATTTCCATACAAAAATGAGTTGTAAGTTTGTCCCAAAAAGATAGATCGGGATCGTTTGATGAGCTTGAGCTTGAGCTTGAGCTTGGGCTTGGGCGTGGTCTTGGTCTTAGGATATAAGGTAAATTCTATTCACTATATATAGGCTAGTGCTCAAGTGAAAGGAGAAAGCATGTGCGGCAAAGCCTTCACCTTTCCCTCCACAAGTCACCCTTCAACTTTCTATTTTAAGCCATGTGCCCAAGTAGAAACTAGGAGAAAATGACTGTTTTAGGGACTTTGGGAGCTTCCGATAGTCAAACAGTGTTCTGTAAAGTGCGCCTAGATCTCCTAAGTGATACGCTCATTCCCAGCTATCACACGTCCCAATCCATTTTTCGAACCTCAAAAAACATCAAAAACAAGAAAAAATCAAGTAGACATCGGGGTGCAAAACACCCACAAAACAAAGCAAGTAACCTTTGAGGGTACTTGCCGACACTTGTAGGGCACCCAAAGCACATGTATCTATGCTTTGGTCGTGTGCTAGAGTCTGAACAACTAGCTAGTGCTTTGATTTACGGGGGTACTCACTATCCTTCCACGCTAGGGTCTACGCCCTCAGCAGGGACCCAAGGTAGTGCAACCCAAGACCCAAATATAGCGGCTAGCGACTCTTCCTTTGACTACGATATTATGGAAGAGCATCTTACACAAAGCCCCGGGGGAACAAATGAAACCATACCTAGCTAGGCCCAACAACCTGGAACTAGTGTTTTGAGCCGTTTGATGGAAACTTTTAGTAAAGCTACGCACTCTGAACCACCGGCAAGTGAAGTAAATGAAGGGGGTGGGGAAGTAGAATCACCATTCACATCTTCTGTAGACCCACACTCCCTCAGAGTGTCCACGTGGACATTCTACCTACCTCGTTTAATGAGGGCCCTATCGAGCTACCACCTTCCAAAGTCGCCTCTAAGGTAGCGGTGACTAAAAGTCAAAACACGGGAAGCAACATTGCATCCACCTCTCAGCAACCCTCTAGTACACCAAGTTTGGACGGGGTATTTCTCAATGAAAATTGGGAATATGACCTACACACGGAGACTTTGACCGACCTATACATGGGCTACACATACCATGTGGGTTGGTTAGAAGTTGTACAATCCACATCTAGTGCCACTAGTCTAGAGGAACAACAACACATGATCTGCAATGTCATCCATAGGATTATCCAGTCCGAGAGGCAAAATCCAGGAATGAACATACCTTTGACGGGTCCTATGCAATTTTTAGACACGGGCAAAGGGAAACAACCCACTCTATCACAAATGGAAACTCCCCCAGTGAGTTCCATCGATCCCACATATGTTGTTTCGCCAGGGGTCTCAATGCAATATGAGCCCACAAGTGATAGCTTTACTTTTCCAAGTCTAGCTCATCTTTCCCTGGATGACACCACGGATACCATGCCTACCTCAATGATGGGCATGCCAAGAAACACACCATGGACCTCGTTTGTTAGTAAAGCACCGCTACATGGTAGCTCAATGCCTGCAATAGTACCTACAAGTGCGTACCAATCGTATACACCTATGGGTCCACGTACTCATGTAATCCCTACCCCTCCCATTGTTTCAACTACCTATGCTCCACAACCACAATACACAAGTTCTTATTTCCATGGGACTATACCGGCTAGCATTAGCATGTCACATATGACGTCTGCTATGCCTAGGGCCACTCATATGAACTATGGACCACCACATGGCACAACATCGTACCCAATGTGGAACCCAAGGGCTTCCTATGCGCCAAGCCCAATGCCAATACCTACTCCACATGTAGTCTCTGGAGCGCCTTCACCCACGGTACTTGCTCACTTAGGTGACTTGGCAACATTTGCTCAAGCTATTGGTCGATGTATTGCTGAGAATATGCATAACACGCCTGATAGAGAGCCTAGAAGTAAGGCAGTACAAATAGCCAAGCTCACACAAAAATTTAGTGGAGACAGGGATGTGAGAAAGCATATCGAAGTGTTTGAACAAATATGCGATTCTCTAGGAGAACACAATGACCTACATAAGAGCAATGCTTTAAGCCTAACCTTAAGTGGAAAGGCTGGGGATTGTTATAGAACCCTAAGGGTGGAAGAAAAAATTATTTACCCTACTCTTAGGAGACTGTTCTTAAAAGAATACATACGAGAGGGAGTGCTTTGAGGTGTAGCCTCTCAGCTCCAAAAAGCCGAACGAGAGGAAGGAGAGTCGGTGAGAGACTTTATTAGTCGCTTAAAGCATTTGAATTCTCGTTGTAATCCAAATTAGCGCTTCAATAATAATCAATTGCTTGATAGATTCATTAGGGGATTACGACATGAGGATATCTACAATTGCATAGTCATTAGAGGTATCACCACTTGGGAAGCAGTCACCACCAATGCGATCCAATTGGAGGATAATTTAATGATTCAAGGAGAAAGAGTGTCTGTTGAGCCTAAATCTATTAGCACGCAAGCATCAGGGCATCAGCCAATGACCCTAAAGCCTATTGCTAAGGAGCCAAAGATATTTGAGATGACTTTACCAGATCTCACCAAGGCTATTCAAGAGAGTCTTAGAGACAATCGTGCTCCGCAAAATAATCATATGTATCCAAGAAGGGAGCAACAATGGTGCTCAGTATGCTGTGGACCACATAGTACCAGTGAGTGACCTACTTTTATAGTAAAATTCAATGGGAATTGCAATGCCTGTGGAAGGTATGGTCATCAAGCTAAGGATTGCATAGTATTTAAGCGTGCGATGGCCAATAGACCAACCTTAGCATGGACAGACACACCTAGAGTGCCTGCATTGATGCCGGCCCCACCTCTTGAACAAACAGCACAACACATGGTCCCTAGGGCCCAAAATGTTGTCCAAACAACACCCTTACCACCTCCAGTGCTAGGACTGCAACCACCACATCCGAGAATCACTTCTGTGAATCAAGTGGGTTGTGAGTCATCTATTGCTTGTTTGGAAGGCTGTGAGGAAGATATAGATCCTAATATTGCCTATGGGATGGATGTGCTTGAAGAAAGTCCACAATACTACATGGAGGACTATTGGGGACAGGTCAAACCTGTATATCAAGTAGCTGCTCTTGCTACAAGAGGCCAAAATATCAATTACACTGCCAAGATACCACCTCTTCAATGCTATGAGTATGGAGGTCCACATCGTGTAGCCGAGTGTCCTATTAGGCTACAAAAGAACGCCATACTAATTCAAACCAATCAAGCAAGCACGTCTACAATGCCAACACTCATGCGTAATCGATGTGGCATAGATCATTTGATTGCCCAATGTCCAATAATCCAAATGCACCGAAGATACGCCATTAAACTTGATTGAAGTTACCAAGGAGCCATCACCAAGTACACCCGTGGTACCAGTAAACGTACTCACATGATCGATGCTCCAAAAACAAAATTATATTCTTGAGGAAAGAGACACAGCATCAATTGCCCAATCTCAGAAAAAGAAGAAAACACGAAGAAAGAGGTCGCAAAAAGCAGCGAAGTCAGACCCCAGTTCAAAGACCAACATAGGGACTGGTGATGACCCCGTATATATGAACGACACTGAAGAAGATTCTGATTCATGTGAAACCATGGAGACCAACACGACCACTAACATAGAAACCAACAAGGAAGATCTTCATGAGCCACAATGGCGAGGATCCAAAAAGAAGATAGGAACTTATCCAAACCCTACAGAGAAGATGGAGCGAGTCAAGAAATTAAGGAGTTTGGTAGAAGATACCCAAAGGGATCTAGAACCAGCACCTAGGAAGATCCAGATTACAGACACCGTCTTCCCTACGCAACAACAACCTCACCAAGTCCATAGACCCTTGGAAATACCTAGTGTCATCCAAGAAGAAAGTGACTTAAAGTCATGGGAAAGTGGGCGTACTCACTTCTTGATGGAAAGAATGTTTACAGCGGGACTACCTGATCCTATCGAGAAATGGAGATCCAATCTTCCCCACGTCAACGGACTCAAGGCCAAAAGGTGCCGTTAAACATTGCCAAATTGATGGGTTTCATGTCTTCAGAAGTTAGAACCACCATCATGTCCAAACTATATAAACACCCCGAGCTAGTCTCAGCTCTTCGAGCCTTCCTCAATGGAGAACTGAAGTTTGGGCTACCACAATTTTCACAGATGGATGGAGCTGGGGAGATGCCAATGGAGGAGGAACACTTAGATCCACAACCCAACCTAGATGAGAACCTTGTTATAGAAATACCTGTTAGCAAGTCGGGACAATACTTTGAGGGTGATGAATCCAATGCAACCATACCAATCACTGCTAAGGGATTAACTGTGAAGGGAATCCTTGATGGTGGTGCTAGGGTTAGCATTATGACTAAAAATTGTTGGGAAAGTATGGGAAGACCTCACCTTGTGACCACAACCATATACTTAGTGCAGATGGCCAATGGGTCTATTATTAAACCTATCGGGATGATAGAAGATCTCAAGATCAAGGTCTTTGGACATAAAATAAGGATTACCTTTATTTTATGGATTTCTCCAAACACACTATGGCATCGGAGATGATCTTAGGACGTCCTTTCATGAGGGAAGCAAAAATGGTGCATGACTGGTCTGAAAACCATGTCTACTTGCAGTTCCAAGATTCTGTCATTCGAGTGGATCTTGTGATGGGTCGAGCACATCCTCTAGGAAACAGGTTTATAATTGATCATAGATCTGACACCACAGTTCACTCGGACCCATTGCAGTATTGTTACACGTGTAAAGCAGACACTGATGTTGGGGAAGATTCTCCTTATATGGATGTACTACCTGGGATGACTAAGTTGGACCATGTGGATTGGGTCCACCCAGCAGCAACCATAGACACTTGGGGAAATAGGGGGACGACCTGGATAACACCTGAGGGGGATGAAATACCACCACTTGTACCCTTAAACATGCTAGAAGCAATGCATATAGCTTCTAATGATCTACAAGATGAAAGTTTGACTGGCATTGAAACCAGTAGCACCTCACAAGACTATAGCCCACACGATTTGGGGTCAGAATCATCAGTTGAAATTGACTCTGAGGACGAAGAATCTGATTTAAATCTTAGTGCAAATGTGGGGACAAACCATTCAGGGCCCAGTGGTAACCTAGATGATAATCTATCCAAGGGAGCAGAAGACACAAGTAGTGATTCATCTAGTGAGTCTTCACTATAAATCGACCGTAATCAAGAATTAAACAAGAAGAGTAAGAGATATAAGAGGCGACGGTATCGAGAAAATGTGCGTGCTAGAATAAATGAAAAGAAATCTACTGCAGAATGGCTTAATTATATAGGGGCATGTGATGCTCATCGAAAGTTGGTAGATAACTGGGGTGAATACCTTCAAAGCGTTATGTGGTGTAGTCCACAACCTATTGACATCGCACAACTAGAGGCTACAGAGAAGCCAAGGTTGAGCCATACCATAAGGAGACGACAAAATCGAGAGTTTGCTCAACAACAAAAGGAATCATGAGTTAAATCACACTCCACAGAACAACAGGACCCCACAGACTTACACCCTGCACCTGAACATTTCAAATCCTATACCACAGAGGAACGTAAGGTTGTGTATACAAAGGCCCAAAGAAAACCTATCAATGGGAGCAATGGAGTCTATGATGGTCCATCGATAGTTAAGGAAATAGAGTTAGCAGACCCAGAAGAAGAGTCTAAACCTGTCTTCATTGCCCAAGATCTGACAGTGATGACTGAGGAGTGTGTACTTAAAGAACTTCTCAAGGAATTCAGGGATATATTTGCTTGGACATATCATGATATGAAAGGTGTTCCACCTTCCGTGGTGCAGCACACAATCCCCATGAATAGCATGGCTAAACCAGTTTAGCAACGACCCTACCCAATGAATCCTAAATATGCAAAGATCGTTCAAGAAGAGATTGAAAAGCTTGTAGAATGCGGATTCATATACCCTATTAAGCACTCAAAATGGGTGTCTCCAATAGTGATTGTGCCAAAAAAAAAAAAAGGGAAACTCAGAGTGTGCATAGATCTCAAGAAGGTCAATGCCGCCACTAGGAGGGACCATTACCCCTTTCCATATTCGGAACATGTGCTTGAAAGAGTTGCAGGGAAGGAAGCGTATAGCTTTTTAGATGGGTACTCTGGCTACAATTAAATCATAATTGCGCTAGAGGACCAAGCTAAAATGGCCTTTATAACCAAATTTGGAGTGTTTGCATTCCGTGTTATGGCCTTTGGCTCAACCAATGCCCCTGCTACCTTTCAAATATTAATAAACACTGCTTTTAGAGAATATTTGAGGGAGTTTTGCAAAGCTTTCTTAGATGACCTTTGTGTATATTCCTCTTGGAAAGAACATCTATCATGCTTACGAAAAGTGTTTGAGAAGTGCAGATTGTATCACATCTCCTTAAATCCTTTCAAATGCCAATTTTGGGTTAAACATGGAGTCATTTTAGGGCATATAGTGTCCAAAAATGGGATTTCCATAGATGAGAGCAAAATTAAAGCCATTGTTGAATTGCCACCACCTACAAACTATAAGGGAGTTCAAAGATTCATGGGCCATGTTGGTTATTACCGACGGTTTATTTTAAACTTTTCCGAGATAGCTCGTCCTTTGTACAAGCTTCTTTGAGTTCCACTGGACTGCGGAGTGTGACTATGCTTATCAGTCATTGAAAAAGACCTTGACTAGCACTCCTATTCAATGAGTGCCCGATTGGAATGTAATTTTCCATGTGCATATTGATGCATCAAACTTTGCTATTGGGTGTGTTCTAGCTCAACCAGGAGAACATAAATTGGACTACCCCATCAGCTTCGCAAGTCATCAATTGAATGTGATGTCGAGAGAAAATACACCACTACAGAGCGAGAAGGGTTAGGTATGATTTATGCAGTGAAGAAATTTCGCTACTACCTTTTGTCCAACAAGTTTGTTTTCTATGTTGATCATCAAGCCTTGTTGTATCTCGTAAATAAACCTTGTTCCATGGGAAGAATTACACGATGGTTGCTAATTCTCCTTGAGTTTGATTTTACCATTGTGGTGAGACCTGGTAAAAGACATGTCATGGCGGATCATTTGTCTCACATACCCAATGGTGAAGCCCCTACTGGAGTCGATGATGAATTACCCGATACTTCTCTATTCCTAGTCGAAACCATAACTGAATGGAGTGAGAAGATTGTGAACTTTCTAATTAATGATTTTCCACCCAAAGAGCTTCGTAAGGACGTAGCTTGAAAACTGTTAAAAGAATGTGAACCTGACTCTCTCATTTGCAGCAACTCTCTAGAGGCTAGGGAAGGACGATATTCTGAGACGTTGTGCCCGTGAGGATGAGTATTTGTACATACTGCAAGAAGCCCACATGGGTGTAGCCGGAGGACATTTCTCGGGGGGACTAACAGCTAGAAAGGTGTTGCAATCAGGCTATTGGTGGCCAACCTTATTTAAGGATGCATCACTTTTTGCAAAAGGATGTGATGAATGCCAACATTACAAGATCACTCAAAGAAAGGATAGGATGCCCTTACATCCTGTTAAAGTGACTCAACCATTTGAAAAATGGGGTTTGGACTTTGTAGGCCCAATTAGTCCGGCAACTCGTAGCACTCAATCTCGATATATTATCGTTGCCACTGACTATGTAACAAAGTGGGCGGAAGCCAGGGCGACAAGAAAGGCTGATGCAAGGTCAACTGCCAAGTTTCTCTTTGAGAACATTATTACAAGATTTGGTTGTCCCTTTGAGATTGTGAGTGACAATGGTACTCATTTTATAAATGGAGTAATCAAAGAACTCACTACTAACTTCATGATAGCTCACCATAAGTCCACACCTTATTATCCGCAAGCAAATGGCCAAGCTGAGAGCACCAATAAAACCTTAATCTCTATCTTGACCAAAACGGTGGAAGCTCATCGCACAGATTGGGATTTAAAGTTAACTTCAACTTTATGGGCTTATCGTACTGCGTACAAAGTTGCCATTAATTGCACACCGTTTAAGATGGTGTATGGCCAAGAAGCGGTTATGCCATGGGAGTTTGTCATTCCTAGTCTTCGAGTAGCTTCTCAAGAAGGTTGGATGGTAACCCTTTAGTTGAGCGATTATATATCCTTAAAAGGCTAGATGAAGAGAGGAAATTAGTTGTGCAAAATGCACTTGTGGAGAAAGATAGGAGGAAGAAATGGTTTGACGGTCATCTAAAGAACAAAGATATCAATGTTGGTGATAAAGTCCTTATGTATGGAGTGCGTAACAAAAAGAAAAATTTGAAATATGCCGGAAAAGGACCATATAGAGTATGTGAGATCACCCCACAAGCAACCATTCGTGTGGAGACTCTTGATGGAGTTGAAACCATTGGATTCCTCAATGGGAGCAAATTTAAAAGATACTATGATCTTTTAAGCCAAGAGGAGCTACGTGCCATCCATACGAAAAAGACAGCCAAGGCTCAAACAGAATTGAAAAAGATACAAGCTCAAGCTGAGGCGAAAGAGCGCCAACAACGCATAAGACGCCAGCGAACGCCAGCGAGAGGCTAACTTTGGAGTTACACATACATTCCACGTTGAAACAGAGGATGATTGGTTGGACTCTGACACACCTCTATGATACCCTATTGAGTTAAATAGTGCCTATGGAAAAGTGATATATAACGCCTTATTGGACACGGGTGCTAAATATAATCTGCTATCATATGGGGTGTGGTGTCACTTAGGGAAGCCACCTCTATCTGAGAGTATTATCCAAGTCAAGGGTGTCAACAAGAAAAAAACTACGGTTTTTGGAATCTGGCACACTTCTGTCAGTTATGACAAGGGAGTTGTATCTCAAGACTTTTTGGTCATGCCTACTGGAACTATGGAGGGTAATATAAACCTAGGACGCACGTGGATGATAGCCACCAAATGTACTATTGATTGGGGAACTAGGGGTGTCACAACGCAAAAACCAACTCTTAGTCCTACCACACAAGCCATAGTCCCTGATATATTGCCTCTTAAGGAAATAAAACCTAAAACTTTGCATGTCCAAGATGTTGAACCATATGTCCCCATAGCCCAAGTCTCTAGAGCTTCAACTGATGTAGCTAAAATAAATCTTGAGACACACAAGACCCATCCCAATATAACAAAGAAAACATACAAGTGGGTCCCTAAAGCTTCTTTAGCAACCATAGCCAATGCTAAAAGACAGCAGCCTGGTAAGAGACGTCCCATTCGCCCCAAGAAATGTAAAGAAATGTTGCGTTGGATTCCTAAAAAACTGTTGGAAGCCCAAGGCTACTATGAAGGAAATGATCAAATCTTGGTGCCAAAACATAAATTGTGCTCTTACTTGTCACCGGGCCCATGTGAGCTCAATCCAGTGGCTCCAAAACAAATTGAAGATCATGGAAAGGAAAAAATCATGGAATACGACACACCTGCTCCAGAGCTAGTTTGGGTACCAAAGAAAGAACGATTTGTTCCGCCTAGCTCAGGAACAGGGAAAGCAAATGAAGCTTCTTGCTCTTCATGTAGTTCCTATACGAAAATAGAAGCTTTGACACAACCTCCACCTACCATTGTACATATCCATATAAGCAAGAAAGATTTTACACCTCCCGTTGTAAGTTCGCCACCTACGACGATGTTGCAAATAAAATCATGGGAGAGTACCTTACCACCCTTGCAACTAGATGAAACGCAAAGGGCGATCGAAAACTATTGGTTAAAGCCTTCACCCATAACAACTTGGAACAATTGGTTTCAAAAGGTGACGACATCATTCCAAAAGGTATGATCTACCCAAGGAAGGGGGGAGTTTTTGCTGACATCCATCATTCACTTGCTTCCCTCTCAACCTTCCTCCCTGACCTCTCAATCTCCAATCCTACGGAATGTATATATAAAGCCTTATACTAGTTCTAGCAAACAAACAAAAAAAGATTTTTTTTTTTTTTAAAGTAAAAGAGCAAGAGCGACTAGCAACGAGAGAGCACCCTATCAGATCCTACACATACTTAAGTCTAAATTCACCATGTCACATCAAGCAGCACACAAAAACAACTCATGTTTTAAAGACCTAACCAAATCTATCTGTATTCTCAAAGATGGCTAGTTCACCAGAGGCATGCGCTTCTATTTTTTAAGAAAGGTACCCTTTTTCTTTTTCTCAAGTGTTTCACATCTGCTACCCTGTACTTTCTTGTGAAAGGGATTTGGTAGAGAGACTTGCGCGTGAGCGAAGTTTTGAGGAGTTATAATGGCTGATACGTCTATGGATAACTAGTGATCCCTACCCAGTAGCAAATGTTTCTCCGCTGGCACATGCTTATTCTTTTGCACAATACGGGTATCCACGCATCGCGAGGTTCTTGATTAACACGCTTGCGCAAGAGGATGATGAAGAAGAAATAATAGAGACCGAGGAAGACTATGGCCTCACGGAAAATGATTTCGTTTATCTAGATGATGAGGATAGAGGCCTAGCCTTAGGGTGGCCACCGGGTTTATATAATATCCTCTTTTCTTGATTCTAAAAGGGATGACAGATAGGTAGGTTAGGGGTCTGGATTGTTTTTTGAGTTTTTTTTCTAGGAGTTTTAATTTTTTCACACTGACATGCCTCCTAGAGGTATAGTGCTTGTTTTTTGGATGTGTTAGGTAGGACTTATATGGATTTCCATCCACATGGCTGAGGACATCTGCTTCGACGAAATGAGAAACTCCATACCTCCAGTTGTACTACTTTCCATGATTCATGTTGGTGGATATGTATAATTGCTAATAAGGATTTTTCATGGTTTGTTTGAGTGTAATAGTTATGTTTGTTATCTGCCATCATAGATGTATAAATTTGTCTTTGCTTAAATTGATGGAACTAGAGTTTAATCTTATGGATGAGCCTTGAGATTAGGAGATCGTGACTTTAGGTTAACTCATTTACTTGACCACTAGGCCTAGCTAATAAAATTATCTGATTATTTGAGACCTTAGGAAGGTTTAAGGCATAGAGAAGCTTGCTCACTTAAACAACAAAAACACTGGTGAGAATACGAAGGAAATGCAAGCAAAAAACGTAAGTGCCACAAATGAAAAATCTAATGCTGGCCGGAAGAGAAATCCTGGCTTGATTTGGTACTTCACTCACATGTATTGTCTATGGTACTAGAGCCCTAGAGGTTCCCAGTGTGGGTCCTTTCCTTGAGAAGCAAAAAGCCCCGGACATACAAAATAAGCACACGCGTCAAATGATTGTGAACCAAAGTAAAAAAGAAAAAAAGAAAAAAATGAATGACATTTAAAAGACTTCCATCGAGCTTACAATTAACATTTCAAGCATTTGTTTGCAGTTGTGAGAGCTAGTTGGCTAATCAAAGCTGAAAAGCACAATTAGGGAATCTTGCATTTAGATAATCTTCTTAGCTTAGCTAGTACTAGATAGTTGTTTTAACCTTAGTCATAGCTAACTAATTGATAGACTCACCCATAAGCCCAAAACTCTTGATTAATTAATTTACTCAAAGTGCAATTTATTTGTCCTTAATGGCAGTCTAACATTTCATAAATCTTGCATTTACTCATTTCCACATGTACTTTACATTCCCCTCATGATTTATGGCCATATAATTCCGCTTGCTAAAACAGTGACTTTGCCTTGCATATTCAAATCCAGATGCTCTACAACATGGAAATAACAAGCTTCAACTCAATAGCTTCCGAGGACGGAATCTACATCAAGAAGGGGGGCATGTTAACCCTTGTAACTCACGGACACCCTATCGCCTACGACGGACGCCGTATTATTTATTTAGTAGAGTCAAGCACCGGTCTTGTCGATCCAATAGGAAAAGGGTAGAGTGATCGCCGATGAGAGGCGCACTCTAACTGGAACACACAAGGGTTAGTTGGCTAAGCATGGGCGCCCAAATGTGAATGGGGCGAGCTCATAAAAGTCACGTAAACCTAAAATTGACCCATTCTCTCAGTGTGCAATAGAAGAAGTGCTCTTGCTCTATCTCCATCCCCATCTCCATTGTGTGCTCACAGGTGTGTGTGTGTGTGTGTGTGTGTGTGTGTGTGTGTGTGTGTGTGTGTGTGTGTGTGTGTGTGTGTGTCTGTGTGTCTGTGTGTGTGTGCTTGAGGGAGAGAGGGGAAGAGTGTGTGTGTGATCGAGCATTGCGACGGCACCTGCGGTGGCGGCGAGGCGGTTGAGTGCAGTACGGCGGCGGCTCCCTCTTCTTTGCGGCAAGGAATCCTTCACGGCGACAAGCGCAGGGAGGTGAGTGACACACCCCTACTCTCTGTGAGCTTGCTACGCCTGCTAGTTGTGTGCTTGCAGCCTTCGTGGATCGCACACGGTGCTCAGCAAGTCCCTAGCTCCGACACGTGCGGCAGACGCGCACAATCGTTATTTACCTCCAGATTCTCAGAGGAGTTATAAAACTCTTCTTGTTCTGGTGGCTCCACAATCTCATCTCCTTCTCGTATAATGCTTACCATGTAATAGGATAGCACATCATAGCCATCCTTATCGCAAAATTTTGTTGTTGGACTATCTGTAATGGTACAGACATCCAATGTTTCTAGTATGTGTTCCCATTCTAGAGGTTCCAAGGAATCTTCAGAAAAAGGTTTCGGAATATAATCCTTGTCCTCAATCGCTCTTTCTAAGACGCATTCCTCTCTTTTTAAGCTCCCACAATGTGAAGCTCCACACATCCATAGCTCTTTTTGTTGCCCTAACCATGCTGGGAATTCGAACCCTGCTAGTGTAGCTAAACCAAACTCTTCCACTGGTGTCTCGTTCACATCTTTGTAACTATGGTCTTTCAGGTGTATTTTGGTTGTAGTCTCGCCATGTCTGAGGTATATGTGGTTGTAACCCCAATCCTGGACCATCTTTAATTGTCTCATGAATGGTCTTCCCAAGATGATTTCATAATTGTTCTTTTTGTCTAAATCGACTATTGCAAACGTATGCTCATACTCGATTCCGCACGAAGTGACAATTACTTTTTCTAAGAGTCCTAGAGGCTTTTCCATGAACCCGTCTACCAATTGCAATTTCATTTTGGTAGCTCTCAGAGCTGGTTGTCCCCATTTTTTCTAGATTTCCTTGGTGGCGATAGCAACTCCTGCTCCACTGTCAAGAATAGCTTTGGAAACTACTCCTTGGAATTCTACTGGTAGTGTGGTGTTTCCATCTTCTCCCTCACAATACTCTCCAACTTTGTTTAAAGGTACAAGCCGAGTGTTTAGTTGAGGCCAGTCCAATTCTCCAATCCCTTCCTGAAGCTCCGAGGTGGGGTCTTTCACTCCAAATTTTTCTAAGCATTTGCCTACGGTGGTCCACATGTTTGGTCGTAGCCTTAGGAGTTCGGCTAATGTGATTGTGCATGCCATCGGGGTGGATAGCAACTCAATCAACCCTTGTGAATCCATCACTCTGTTAGAAGAAAGTCTTTGAGATGGGATTGCTCTCACCTCAGACTTGGCTTCATACTCTTCTAGGTAAGAGGGTAGAGTTTTCAGTGAGTCTTGTTGGCTGTGCCCCGAACTAATTGATCCCTGGTCTCCCCCTTGTGAATGCATATCAAAGTTCATTTGCAATCTTGCCTCAAATTCTTCAATAGGAGGTAAGATCTCATTTTTCTCTTTTCTCGTGCTATTCATGTGGTAACTCACCCTGTTAGCTTTGTTGGCATCACGGATTTGCTTCCACAGGTCATCTAGACCGTTACAATCCCTACTCATTTCTACCAATGTTTTAGGCTGGAACCCCTCACTTGTCTCATCTGTTGTATTTGGCACTATGATAGGTTCTCCCCTAGACTCAGAGGCATTCGTGAGTCTTTCCTTCATTTCTACTTGTTCCTGTAAATTTGGTTTTGGAGCTATTTTCATGCCAACTTGCAGGTTTACCAAGCGGGTTTTCTACCAAGGATTGAGTTGTTTCAATCATCTTTCTACACATTTCCAACCTCTGTTTTTCTATTTCAGCATATGGATAAGTCATCCATCTTTGCTCTTGGGTTTGGTTGTTTTTGAGTCTGGCTTCGTAATCTTTTAGAAGTGCATCTAACTGCTCATTTACCTTTTCTACCAGCACTGATCCTCTTGATCCTGCACTTTTGGGTTCTGCTATTTCCTTGGGTGCTATGGCTTTCGTAGTGTGTGAGCTTAGGCTAGCTAGATCCTCTAACCGCTCTAATCTATCCTTTGTATGTTTTAACTCCTCGGATAGAGCCGTTTGCTCTCGTTCTCTCCTAGCTTTCATAGGCGCCTTTCTAGCTTTCCAAGTGCTTCCCTGATGTTTCTTTTGTGAACTTGGGGCATTGGTTTTTGGCTCTTCAATTATGGGTTCGTTTGTCATTCTTTGAGCTTGGGCTCGTGTCACTACCTGAATGGGTATTATTGTCTCATTTTCTGACCCTCCACTAGAAGGCACTGCTTCCAGCATGTTCAAGGTAGTTTTTGCTCCTTTGCTCGGGTTCTTAGGGCAATCAAGAATCAAATGAGTAACTCCACACTCAGTGCAATATGCGTTGACTCTAATGATTTCATCATGAGGACAGTCTCTTAGCCAATGGTCTCCAACACACTTGTAGCAGGGTCCCTTAGGCTGTTGAGATGCTTCTTGAGCTCCTTTTTGTTGGTATGCATGTCTCTGCCCGCCCATGCCTCCGTTGGCTATGAACAGCAATGTTCGTTCATCCAAGCTATATCTTCCTTCTCCCATTGCCTGTGCAGCTGTTGGTGGTCGTGCACTTCCTATCATGCTCCATGGTTTTGGCGTTGAGGGTTCTACCGGTGGATAATAGACAGTATTTGCAGCATATCCATTGGGATCTTCGTAATATGCATGCATAGGCACCGAAGCCTTCTCTTCTGATTCGGTTACGATTGGTGTGTATTTTATGTTGATGACTGGTCGTAATCCTGGTAGGGGTGGTTGTTTCCCCAACATTGGTTGTGGTCTTTCTACACCTACAGGTTCTGGTAGGTTGCCTGCTCTATACTTAGGCATCGGTGGAATTTGAGGAGATGCTACTTGAGCTTGGGGAGCATAAGGTCTCTCTCTCACATATACCTTGCTATAATAGCATTCCTCCGTCCCATGGTTTGTCCATTTTTGTACAATAGCACACCACTTGGGCTGTTTAGCCTGAGGTTTGGCATACAAGTTAATCTTTTTTAGCACTTCCTCTACAAGCAGCAAGCTGCTCCTGTCTTACAGCTACTTCTCCTTTCGGTGCTGTCTTAGAAGACTTGCTTCCACTTTGTTGTAAGGATGAATCGTCATGAAGATTCACCCTCTTTGTAGACCACACAATTGTCTACAAGGTAAAGAGCCTCCTTAGTTAACTCGTTCAACGTCGTGCTCCTCTTCATATGTAAGTCCTTCTAGAGATCTGCATTCCTTAGTCCTTGGATAAATATAAGCATAAGTCTGGACTGAGTTGGCAGTTCTTCCACAAGATAAAACTTAACATATCTTTTTAGTCTTAGGGCTGCCTTTCGCACAAATTCCCCTTCTTTCTGTTTGAATTTATGGATTTGTGAGACTGTATTATGAGCTATCCCCCTTTGTGAGAATTCCTCGATAAACTCGTCAAACACCTCCTCCATAGACTCAAAGTCTCTACGCTCCACAGAGTCAAACCAAGTAGCAGCATCATCCTCTAGGGTTAGTCCAAACCCTGCAAATTGGGTAGGGAAGTCTAACACCTCTTCAACTCTAATTACATGCACAAAGGCTGCTACATGATCTCTAGGATCTTTGTTTCCCGTGTATTTCTTGTTTACCCATTTCGTATATGCCTAGAGCTTGCTCAACAGGGTCGAGCCTTCGACTCTCATAGCCTATGGCGTGCCCTTCTTGGAGCAAAATAGCTCCAAGGCAATCACCACAAGCATCGCATTGGACCTCAAATGGTTTTGAGAGATCCGGTAGTGTAAGCACAGGTTGAGAGATAAGCTTTTCTTTAAGCTTTTCGAAAGCATTGTTCTCCTTAGCACACCATGTATACCTAACTCTTTTCTTTGTTAGGTCATGTAATGGTCCCGCAATTTGTGAGAACTTTTCTATGAAGCATCTATAGTATGCACACATACCTATGAAGCTTCTTAGTTCATGAAGATTCCTTGGTTTAGGCCATCCTTTTATTACCTCTAACTTGGATGGATCCATTTGGATGCCATCTTGAGAGATAATGTGACCTAAATACTGAATCTCTTGCAAGAAAAATTCACTTTTCTTTCGATTAACATAAAGTTTATTCTCTCTTAAAACTTGAAATATTACCTGGAGGTGTTGCTTGTGTTCCTCCAAAGAATTAGAGTAGATGATAATATCATCAAAGAACACTCCAATGAAGGTTCGATGAGGCCTGAACAGCTTCTCCATCAAGCGGTTGAATGTGGCTGGTGCATTGGTCAATCCAAAAGGCATGACAATGTATTTGTAAAGACCAAATGTAGTACGAAATGCGGTCTTTACAATGTCTTGATCAACTATCCTTATTTGATGATAGCCACTTTTTAGGTCAACACTACTAAAGTAGGTCGATCCTTATAGCTTATCAAATAGGTCTTCTACCCGTGGAACGGGAAACCTGTTCTTGACAGTGATCCTATTTAGTGCTCTATAGTCGACACACATACGATATGTGCCGTCTTTCTTTTGCACTAATAGCACAGGTGAGCAAAATGGAGATGAGCTTGGCCTAACCATACCCTTCTCAACTAACTCATGCACTTGCCACATAATCTCCTCTTGTTGAGCTTGAGAAACTCTATAAGGAGGTTTATTAGGCGGTGAATTTCCTGGAAGAAGTTCAATTGCATGGTCATCATTACCTCGTTTAGGAGGTAGCTCACAAGGGATGTCGTCAATAAAAACATCTTGAAACCCCTTGAGAAAATTGGATAACTCTAATTCCTTTTGGTTGCTTTTATTTTCTTTTGCTAAAGCATTAGGTTCATTTTGAGAGTCTTTAACAAAAATCATGTACACGGAAATAGAGCTCTTTATTGACTTGTTGAAAGTTGGTGTATGTACAATGGGGATGGTGTTACCCATTTCCTTAGCATCTATATACATGTCTTTTTCCCTAAACTTAAAGGAGATTCTCCTTTCAGGAAACTTAACATCGGCAACCAGGCGATCAAACCATGGTGCCCCTAGGATTACATCCTCATGCTTGAGAGGAGAGATAAAGAAGTCCTCTTTGTCCACATAGCCTTGGACATGAAGCCTCAATTTCCCGATTAAGGGAGTGACTGAAGCTTCTTGCCCCTTGAAGGCACTGTTTGCGGGTAGGACATCTCCCATCTCGTAGGATTGTATTCCTAGCTTGGTGGCCAACTCTATAGATATAAAATTGTGAGTAGAACCAGGGTCAAAGAGAATAAAAGCATCATGTTCTCTTAACTTTCCCCAAGCATGGCATAGAGGAGATCCTTTGTGGTGAGTTTGGTGAGTCTCCTCCTCTTGGATTTCAACCAAGGAAGCTCTAGGAGGATCTTGGTGGTTGTTCTTTTGGGGACAAGCGCGGTACGCATGCCCTTGTTCGCCGCACTTGAAACACCGGTTATCCTTACGATAACGCTCAAGCTCTTCAGGAGAGAGTTTATTCTTACCTTTGTAAACTCCCTTCTCTTTAGCTTTGTTGGAGTTGCCCTTAGGAGACTTTTGGACATTGTCCTTCCCCTTAGGCTCATTGGAACCCTTGTTTTCCGGGGGCTTATTATTTCTTTTTGCCCCCGTTTGGAAATTGATTCGAGAGGCGACCATAGTGTGGTGTATTACCGCCGATATGGTACATGGTCTTTGGGAGTTGACATACTCCGCCATTTCTTCGGTCAAGCCCGCACAAAATTGTTGCTTTTGCTCTCCAAAGTCCAACTTTTTGAAGACAGTGGCTTTGAGTTGTAGTTCCCAAAACTTGTCTACATATTTGTGGATAGATTCATTGGGAGAGAGCTTTAAGCTTCGCCATTTGGTGAGTACTTTGTCTTTGGCATCGGTGGCCAAAAACTGCTTCATAATGGAAGCTCTTAAAGCTTTCCATGTTCGTGGAGCTTCACCGTTGGCTCGTAGGCTAGACCACCATTGTCTGGCGGACTTTTGAAAGTGCATAGCTACATGGCGTAGCTTAGAGGACTCCGTGAAGCCCTCATCTCCAAACGCCGCATCAAATTGTTGGATAAAGGCCAAGACTTTGTCCGTAGCACCAAAGGTACCATCATAGGTAAGGAAAGAGATGCTCTTCCCTCCCTCTTTGAATTTCTTCAACTTGGACGACCTCTTCCATGCGGCATAGGATTTCCTATGGCCTCTTCTTTTTGATGGTTCAAAGGTTGCACCATCACTTTCTTCAGAAGGTGAAGAATTTGAAGAAGGTGGAGAAGAGGGTGACCTCTTTATCGCCTTTTACTTGTCTTGATCTTTGTCGTCTTCACCATAGCTTTCATAAGAGGAAGAGGATGAAGAAGATGGAGAAGAGGGTGTCCTCTTTCTCGCCTTTTTCTTCTCTTGCTTTGTATCATCCCTCTTTGAATTATGGCATGGAGAAGAGTGTGATGGTCTTCTCCGCTTTGGTGGTGATGGAGAGCGTTTAGCCCGCCGTCTTCGTGGAGCCATCTCAAGCCGAGGTGGCGGAAGACTCGCTTCTTTCTCGTTACTTCGGTGGAGGCTCTTGAGTTCTCCTTTGGGAAGGAGATGCACCATCAAGAAGTAAATTCTTGAGCCCTTCATATGGATTCTCTTCTTCTTCCCGAATCGGAGAGAGACCTCTTTTGGTAGTCTCACAAGGAGGCTTCCTAGGTGTTCTATCGTCATGGTGATGAGCTTGGAGAATCCCGTGAGCACGGAGCTGCCGTTGCACTTCACTTTGGAGAGATGGATTGCCCATGGCTTGTTGAAGCCTAGAAACAAGATAGTTAACAAGCATTGAAGCATCATTAGTAGCTTGCTCATGAGCAAAATCAAAGTTATCAACATTAATTTCACTCTCTTTACTATTGTCAGCCATTCTAACAACTTTTAGGTGTTATGCTTTTTGTTTCTCTCTCCACCCAAGCACTCTTGTAATTCTCATTAGGAATCTATTCTAATGAAATGCCCACTCTGTTCATGCTAATTTCCGCTACACATAAGTTATTAAGCCATTAAATGTTACTAGGTGTTCTCTCGTCATGGTGATGAGCTTGGAGAATCCCGTGAGCACGGAGCTGCCATTGCACTTCACTTTGGAGAGATGGATTGCCCATGGCTTGTTGAAGCCTAGAAACAAGATAGTTAACAAGCATTGAAGCATCATTAGTAGCTTGCTCATGAGCAAAATCAAAGTTATCAACATTAATTTCACTCTCTTTACTATTGTCAGCCATTCTAACAACTTTTAGGTGTAAACTTTTTAGGTGTACTTCTGCACTTCAAGCCCTAGTTGCTACTCCTCTTTACCCCTTTAGAAAAAGCACTCAAGCTACCGTACCCGCGGCTTGAATACCATTAATTGCAAGGAATAGAAGAGAGGGTCTTTCGACACCAAAACAGCACCGGCTCCTGTCAAGCTTCTAATAGCTCAATAGTGGTTAAGCCGTAGGCAAGCTCCGTAGGACTCCACTATTAAGACCATAGCTCTCAACGGTGATGCCCCGTTAACTGCACGATGGCAGGCGCACTGCAAGGCTGAAAAATCCCTATTCTACTTACTCACAGGAAATTAATAATACCAACCATTTGTAGCTAGCTTGAGGACCTCCCTTCTTGAGCAAGAAAAGAGAAACCTTGAGCTCTGATACCAATGTAACATTTAATGGCCTAATAACTTATGTGTAGCCGAAATTAGCATGAACATAGTGGGCATTTCATTAGAATAGATTCCTAATGAGAATTACAAGAGTGCTTGGGTGGAGAGAGCAACAAAAAGCATAACACCTAGTTAGATAGCATCGACAATACTTTCAAAAGAGAGAGAAATTAAGCTATTGACAACAGTTGAGGACCGGATTTTCATGGAGCCGGTCCCCCCTCCAAAAGGCTTTGTATTATGGTTTCTCCCATCAAGAGAGACATTGTACAATACAATTCTTTGTGTTCCTTCAAGACTAGCTAGTGCAATGAAGATGGAAACTTCATGCACTAAGCAAAACACTTAACAAACACAACTTGAATTATCCCCGTTCTCAGACCCAAGACCTCACACACCTTCGAAGATGGTGAGAGCTAGCAGGGTATGAGAGTAGATTGAGAGGAAGAAGGAGTATCTTACGAGAAAGATGTACATCTCCTCACATAATCACTCATATGTAGCATAGCTTAGCTTAGTAATTAGCTTGGTAGAGGAGATGAGCATGCATTGAAGCTTGGCTCTTGGTTGGATTTGCATCCACATGCCAAGAGAGTGTTGATGTAAGCTTCTATCTCACAAGCTTGGAGTAGGTGATGAGTTCTCCATTAAAGCTTGGGAAGAGATAGTCTTCTCTTTCTTCACCCATGAGCTTGTGTGAGTGTGTGTGTGTGTGTGATAATGCCTTGCAAAAATCAGCCCCCTCTCTCTCTTGGGCGAGCCCTCTTGCTAATTGCTCTTGCTGAAGTCTCATTGGCCCTCCCCAAGTCAAGCCAATTACAATTAAGCAGCATAAGTGATAGCCTTCTGACATGTGTCCCCCTTTCCCCTTTTGTGAGAGCTTTAGGTAATTAAATAATTAAACTAAACTCTCATTGGACCCCTTTGCCTCCTGGCCAATAGGAATCAGGCAAGCCATGGGGCTCCTGAATGCTCATTGGACCCCTTGGGAGACTGCCCAATAGTCTTCTAGGAGACTTAATTCTCATTGGTTTCTTTTATTAAATGTTTTTAAATTAATTAAACTAGATTTACTCTAGCTTAATTCTCATTGGTCCACTTCAAGGTTCATCCAATAGAAATTGGGCACACCTTGTGGGCATCTGGCCTAGGGAGCTGACATGTGTCCCTCATTCCCTTTGTGTAAAGGGAGCCTGTGTGTGTGTGTGGCTTTCTCTCTCATCCCCTACCTTTAGGGCTCGCCCCCTCCCATGTAGGGATGTGCAAAGACTTTTAGGGCACACACAAAGCATCCAATTTTCCCTAGGGTTGAGCTTTGGACACAACCTTTGAATTTTGGAACCTTAGCATTTTGGAAGTCTTAATGGGCTGAACCTTAGGGTCTTTTTAGCCCATTGTTGCACGTGGATCTTTTGCAGATGGCCCCCCCTTTGGATCCCTATTTTCCCTCCTTTGGATCCCTACTGTGGCCGGTCTGCTAGCTTAACCAATATTCTAGCTTTTTCTCCCCTGGCCTTCCCCACATTAAATGATCAGTTTAATATGAGAAAATCATTTAGGAGAATTAGATATTGATTATTATGACATTACCTCTCTCTTGAAATCATAGTCGTCCTCGACTATGGTGTAGAGAAGATAAAGCATGTTCATGAGTCCTTTTCTTAGCGGATAGAGGATCCCTATGTTACCCTACGACATCATTCCACAATGGATGACTAGTCCATTTGGCGCTTGAGAGCCTGAGGCTGCCGCAAGCATGTCTGCACATTATTCCTATCAGTCTTCCATAGTAGAGTGACAAGCTCTACTTGGTGTTTGGGAGACGTCGTCTCCGCAAACTTGATCTAAGCATGCATACTACTTTATTTTTGTGCACAAATAAAGAGAAAGAGAGTCTTATAAGACAAAAATTTTGTTCATTTTTAACATTTTGTACATTTGCTTACTCTTGGGAAGCATTGTAAGCATTGACAAGTTTTAGGTTATCCTTTAATTGTATGCCTTGCATCCATCTAGCATCTTCAAAAGGATAATTCTTGAACTTAATAAGATATCGTCGGATAGTCTTACCGCCTCTTAGTACCTTGTCTTCATGTCGGAGAATGGACTCGGGCTGCAGCACCTCTTCTTGGTCCTCGATCTCAGGTGGGTGTTCAATAGTTGGTTCTTGAGGTGGCTCTCCTTTGTAAGGCTTTAATAGGCTCACATGAAAAGCATTGTGTATGAGCCAATGATTGGGCAACTTGAGTTGATAGGCCATCTCATTGATTGGCCTAAGAATCTGAAAGGGACCATAGTACCATTTTGCTAGTTTAGCATAGTACTTTTGGTGACCCGTAGGATTCCTGCCCGTTGTGTGCCTTAATCGAGCCTTGGGAAACTTTACTAAGACCCAATCGTTTTCTTTAAAGGCTTGGGCTCTTCTGTGTTTGTCAGCAGCAGCCTTTTGCCTTTGCTGTGAGATAGAGATAGCATCCTTAATCTTTTGAAAAGATTCTTGTAGGTCTCGGCTATACTCATCTGCAGCGAAGATCTTCCCATGTACCTTAAGTAGCAAGGCACTTTTTGATCTTCCCTCAATTACCTCAAAAGGTGCTTTTCCCGTGGAAGTATGTACAGTGTTATTGTAAGCATACTCCACTAAGGGTAAGTACTTCTCCCATTGTGATCTTTGATCTACTTACGTTACATAGGCTTTTAGTAGATCGAGAATGGTTAGGTTAGCTATTTCACTTTGGCCATCAGTTTGTGGATGATAGGCTGAAGAGAAGTTTAGCCTTGTTCCTAAATTCTCAAAGAGACCCTTCCAGAAATTACTGGTCATTCTAGGATCTCTATCCGACACTATGGACATGGGCAAGCCATAGTACTTGAAAATTTGTGAAATAAAGAGGGTTGCCATTTGATGGGCTTTGATAGTCTTTTTGACAGGTATAAAATGAGCTTGTTTACTAAACTTGTCTACTATCGTCCATATTCCCGTATTCCCATGGATAGACTTAGGCAATCCAAAGATAAAATCCATGGATATGCTCTTCCATGGTGAATTAGGGATTGGCAAGGGTTGAAGCAATCCAAGTTGCTTCCCTCTATCAAATTTTGTCTTTTGGAATACCACACATTTGGAAACATACTCTTGTATGTTCACTTTCATGGTAGGCCAATCGAAATATGTTTCAATTCCCTTTAAGGTAGACTGAATCCCTCTATGCCCCGCATAAGGTGGAGCATGAGATTCATACATTACTTTCTCACGTAGTGAGTTAGTAACGCATAGTCTATTGCCATAGAGAAGATGACCATCTTGTAAAGTAAATGGTTCTTCTTTCTTCCCTAATGCAAGGGCTGAAATCACATCTCTAAAATCGGGATCAATAGCATACTCATCTATCATTGAAGATAGATCATTGTGAGTTGCTATGGAAACCGCATTCACTCTTGGCCGTCTTGAGAGTGCATCAGCTACTTGATTATGCTTGCCAGCAATGTGAGCAATATGAAAATGAAATTGCGAAAGAAAATTTTCCCACCTCATTTGTTTGTCGGAGAGCTTGGTCTGCGTCATGAAGTACTTAAGACTTTGGTGATCCGTTCGCAGAATGAAAGGAGTCCCCAATAAATAGTGCTTCCATGAGTCTAAGGCATGTCTGGCCAAAATTTGCAGGTCGTCGTTTCCAAAAAATAAAGTACCTAATGTGTAGCTCTACTCAATGCGAACGCGTGGATATGTTGAAATGCGAAAACAGATAACGTATACTCACCAAATCACCAGATGAAGCTCGTAGGTCGAGCTCGACCGTACGCGTGCAATGTAGGTATTGACGCCTAGCTCTTGTTGGAGGCAACACGCTGCACTTCTGCGCACTCGATTCCGACAACTGGTGCGCACGTAGCGTCAAGATGAAGCTCTCACTCTCTCGTACACAGTATGCTCACTCACAGACTTCAAACTTTTTTAAAATGACAAAAGGTTTTTCATTAAGGTCAAAAAGTGGTATAAATACCTTACAACCTCAAACCTTAATGTTCCAATTTAACCATCTACTCAATCTAAATGTCAAAACTGGGATACAATCTAGAAACTTCTGTAAGCCCCAATATTTACAAAGGTGAAATGTCGGGTTTTCTCAATAAATGAATAATTTCAAAAAATAATAATCCGTCTAGCAGTCATTTTCCATAGGGTGTGTCCAGCTTCTAAGAACGCTTGATGCAACTACGGACAATGACAACTATTTAAGTTATTTGCATACATACAAGACATTGATTCAAAAGAAGAGAAGAAGATGGGAAATAAAGCATCAAATTTTTCAAGTCCAAGAAAAGGCACGTGCATGTGGAAGATTTTGGAGATTTTGGAGAAATTTGAGGGGCAAGCGGGTTGAGAGTTCTAGTAACTTGACTCTTGTGGATACGTGCACACATTGTAGGCAACTATATGAGCAACCAAATACTATAAAAATTTCATTTTATGGTTCACTCCCATGTATGTCCTCTTTTTTACTATTGATGATGTATGCGATGGGCCAAAAAAGTTGACCACTTGCAAAGCGAGAGATCTTCAAGGTATCAAGCCAAAATTTATTAAATGGACGGGAGATTTTATACGTGAATGGATGTGTGATATGTTCAATCTTGCACTTCAATATGGTATGCCTTTGGAGTACTAATTGGGTCAAGCTTTTGCATAAAGGAGGGGATGTAAAGAATAGAAATAACTACCGAACTATAATGATTGGGTCTCTTATGGCAAAGTTGTTTGGGTGTATAATATATATAAACTTGAGTGATTGGGCTGAAGAGAATGGCAAGACTACAAAATGACAAGCCCGTTTTGTCGACGCCATAACACAATTGATCATCTTGTCACTCTTTGCGTTCTCATGGAGGAAAGTTGGTTGAAAGGCAAGCGATTGTATTGTTGCTTTGTGGACTTTCAAAAAGCCTTTGATATGATTCCACATAGCAATTTGTGGAGAAGGATGGAAGAACTCCACCAAGTGCCAAGTGAGTTTATGCTTGCGGCCTCTCGATTCTATGAGAAGGTGATGTGTCAATTTCTCATGGGAAGAGAAATTTCAAAAAAAATTCAAGCACTATTGTGGTTAAACAAGGATATCTAAATCTCTTTGTTCTATACATCAATCAATTAGAATAAATAATATGTGACTTTATGCAAGAAGAAGGCATTGAAAAGGTCACTATTTGTAATGCGATAATCATGCTTTTGTTGTATGCAAATGATGTAGTGCTTTTAGCACACACTCTAGAGGATGCACAAAATCTTGTGATTATCCTTGAGAACTTTTGCTTACATAGTGGGATGATTGTCAATGAATTCAAAACAAACGTTATGCTTATGAAAACAAACCATAAGGAGAAGCCTATGCATTGTGTACAACAATGAGACACTTGAAGTTGTTGAGAGATTTAAGCACCTTGGCCTTGAGATTTTGGCCAATCATAAGTGACAAGAATGTGCTATGCATCATTTGGAAGCCAAAAAGAGATCATACTATTTATTTGAGAACATGTGTAATACAGGAAACTTCAAGTGTTGGGTTCTCAAGAAGTACCTTTTTGACTCGTGACACCAGTTCTTCTTTATGGAGTTGAAGTGTGGGGTGGGAGCATCTCAAAGTCAAGTTGGAAAGAGTTTGAGAATGTCCAAAAGCGTTTTCTTACAAACTTTCTCCAAGTTAAGAGACAAGCACCATATATGCTCCTACTTCCTTAGTTGGGATCTCTTCCAACTAAGGTTATGGGCATGGAAAGTGTCAAGTGGAGTACATGATAAAGATGCGGCAAAACCCCTCACATCCACTCCCTACAATTGCATAGGAAGCAAGGAAAAAAGTCCAAAAGATGCATAAAAGCAAGATCTTGAGCACGGGATTAATGCAAGACATAAAGAAGTAATTTGGGAGATGGGATGCATTACACATGCTACATGATGCCTCAATAGACTCCCAAGTAAATAAAGCTTTTCTACAATTCCAATGTATTATGGCTTGGGAGGAATCCGATGGGTCACACTTCATACATTACACCAGCCATATTTCCCCCAACTACAAAAACATGTCCTTCACTGAAAGAGGAAACCATACTCACAATCCCCTTGTTAGTGATATGCACTATTGCAGCCATTTGGCTTAGCTCCCACTCCCTTCGATGCAAGAGAGGGTATTGAGGCAATGGAGAAGAGTCAAATTGATTGTGCACATTATGTTCACTACTGCAAGTTTGGGAATCTGAGTACCACACACTCCTAGAGTGCTTAGCTTTTGGTCACATCCAAAATTGCTTCCCTCACATTGTTAGCCATGACATAGACCTACACACTTTCCTCTCCCAACCACAATGTGGGCTCTCCATTGTGACTATCATCACCGCAAGTTTGGAGCATTGTCATCATTCACACATATACTACATCACGAGTAACTTTGTTCCGTAGCTCATATATGACCTCCAAGGATGATAATAAATTCTATCTATACACACTCTCTCTATCATCTCTCTACTCTATAACTTCTCTCTCTACACTCTTTCCCTCTTTTTCTCTCTCTACACTCTTTCTCTATCTCTATCTTCTCACTCTAATCTCTCTTTTCCTCTCCCTTCTCCCTCTTTTTCTCATTAATCTCTCCTTTCTAATGTTCCTTTTCAATTTTTAACTCTTTTGTTTAATGTTTCATGGTTAATGTTTAACAATTTTTCTTTTTCTTATTTAACATACACATCTTTCAAACATTTTTTACTTTAATTTGACATTAAACATATAGATGAGAGCTCTCTCATTTTTTTCTCTATCTACTTTAACATTAATTTGACATTAAATATTAAATCTATGTCAATCTCTCTCAGTCCATCTCTTTTTCTTTCTCTCTTTTTACTCTCTCCTTAATCACACACCAAACAAGAAAGCATCAGCTTGAAAGAAAAATTCAGTTGGAGAAATGCGAGTGTAGATGCACTCCTTGGGTAATTTCTATTTATGGTTCTTTATAAATTGCACTCTCTTATTGGTCCCCGCTTGCATTTGTATTAAGTCTCTATTTTGTTGTGGATTAATGGGAAAAATGCTTCTTAAGGATCACCACATGCCTTCGGATCATCAAGGGACAATGTCCTATGTCAATGCACTGCGGCATGGAGTATGAGTGCATCCATGCATGCATCAATGATTGCATACTATATTGCAATGAAATTGCACATGCTGCCTCATCTCCCATGTGCAGAGAATCATGCTACAAGACCGGTGTGAGTGAGGCTCACCTACCCCATGAGGTATCGAGGGATTTTTTACTTACCCCTTAGATTCAGCACATATTTAGAAGTAGGTCTACTGTGGAGCTTCTCACATGGCATGCCAATCACCGCTCAAATGATGGAATGATATGTGTCCCTCATGATTCAGATGCATGGAGGCACATCAAGACTCATTGGCCCAAGTTTTGGTTGGATCATCAATACTTGAGGTTTGGGTTGGAACAAGCGACAGTGTCAATCCCTTTGGCACCAATCTACATCATCGAGCACTTGGCGTATGGTGATCATGAACTACAATATTCCACCATGGGAGACAACCAATAAGGGAAATATACTTCTTTCTTTGCTTGTGCCAGGGAAGTACAAAGTGGAAAATATTGATTTCTACCTCAGTGACTACACTCTGCACAATATGCCTTTATTGGTCTAACATTCTTATCGGACTCTGGACAGTCTTTTTTCTAGTGGTCATATGTTGCACAATTATGGTAATTTTTGGTTTTTGGTTTAGGCATTGGTTTTTGTTGAGAAGACGGAGAAAGAGAAGAACAGAGAGACGATACACAGAGAGTGAAACCCCAAAGTGTGTAGAATATGCACACAAGATGGTATATATATAGAGGGGATACATAGTTATATTTAGAGTATCTTCACATATAAGCTTAAGAGCCCCGCTCAAACAAGGGTCTCTAGCTATGGATGAAAAAATCCTTGGGGGCTTTAGGAAAAAATCCATAGCCTTATATATACCCACCATTATATTAAAATATATTTTAATTTACAAAAATAGTTTATAAGGAGCTACATCACTCCTGTTACATACAACGGTAGCCTCGAAGGCTTAATAAAATTATCTAATTAACTCTTCAAATACTTCAAAGAATGCTTTGGATCATCTTTAGCTTCCATAAACATATACCATCTCTGAGATACTTCAACTCATGTATATATTAATAATGCTATGGAACAAAAAACCATCTTAATAAGACATGATCAGTACAAATGATTTGTAATCATCCCTATCATGAAACAAAACCATGGAATAATAAATATCTCACTAACGAACGAACGATATGAAAGACTTATAATCATTATGAAAACATAACATGTCTCATAGAACAACTCCATGAAATAATAACCATCTCAGTAACAAACGATCATAAAAATACAACATGGAATCATGAAACAACTCTATTAATGAATAACCATCTCAACAACAAATGATCAATATAACCGACTCTAAATCACCACATGAAAATGCATCATGACATCATGGAATAGCTCCATGGAACAATAACAATCTCAATGAGAAAGAATTTGTACGAATGATTTATTATCACCATGAAAATGCATCATGATCTCATGAAACAACTCCATGGAATAATAATCATCTCAATAACAAACGATCAATATGAATGACTTCTAATCATGAAAATATATCATGGATCATGAAACAACTCTATAAAAGAATATTCATCTTAGTGATGATCGATCAGTACGAACGACTTCTATTCATCATGGAAACGCATCATAGCATCATGGAACAACTCCATGGAAAAATAATAATCTCCATGCAAAACAATCAAGATGAACTATTTTTAATCATTATAAAAATGTATCATGGCATCATGAAACAACTCTATAAAGAAATAATCATATCAAATGAACGACCAGTATGAGCAAGTCCTAATCACCATGGAAACACATCATGACATCATAAAAAACTCCATGGAAGAATAACCATATCAATAAAATGAACAATCAGTACGAACGACTTCTAATCATCATGGAAACGCATCATGACATCATGAAACAACTCTATGGAATAATAACCATATCAATAATGGAACGATCAATATGAACGACTTGTGATCATCGTGGAGACGCATCATGGAATAACGCCATGGAATAATAACAATCTCAATAAAATAAACGATCAATACAAACGACTTCTAACCATCATGGAACAACTCCATGAAATAATAATCATCTCTATAACGAACGACTTTCAATTATAAAAATATATATATTGACCTCATGGCATGGAACAACTACATAGAATAATAATAATAATCATCTCAATAATGAATGGTCCGTACATATGTTTGTGATTATAAAAACATATCATGATATCATGGAACAATTCCTTGAGAAAATAGTTATCTGCTAAATGAGAAAAGATTAGTGCAACTTATTTAAAATCGCTATCAAAATGCATCATGGAACAAATCCATAAATGAATAATCATTTGAGTAACAAATGATCAGTACAAACGACTTCTAATCATGACATGAAAATATAAATCTCATTAACAAAATGATCATAAGAACTCATCATGAGTAAAAATCATAATTATTTATATTTTAGTTAAAAATAAATTATTAAATTGTATCTCTTTGATAAATCATCAAAATTATAAATCTTCAACATCCATATGTAAAGAATTGACATGAATCATTAAATCATAACTATATGACATGAGTTACAATGATACCAAATCATTAAGATTATAACTCTTTGATTTTTATAATTAAAAGAGAAAATAAATCATCAAAATATAACTCTTTAATAAACCATCAAAATCACAATCATTGACATTCACAAAAAAAGAGAAATAATATGAATTGTCAAAGGATAAGTGTCAATATCAATTGAAGATTATAAAATAGATCATCAAAATTCTAAGTATTTAAGACCTACCTAAATCATTGAGACATAACACTTTAATATCCAAATGGAAGAAAAAAAAATTATCCAACCATAATTCTTTACGATAAATACAATCCACATAGCTTCATACAACTTTTAGTAATTTCAATGAAAGAAAATCTTGATTTGATCTTTATCATAAATCATACACAATCAAAACAAAAACAAAAATAAAAACATTTTAGGTGATATGATTTTGATGTAACTCGACGTACATGCATCAAAATATATGTGACATATATAAAGAGTAAATATAGATAAAAGTCAATTTATCTACTTCTTTCAATATATAATTCAAATTAAAGACGATGTATATTCAATATTCTTAACTTTTAATCTAATTTCTTTTACACAAATCAAATTGCATATGATCTAAAAAAAGAAAATCCAAGAATCATGTAGCATTCAATATATAAATCTAATTAAATACAATATAATTAACTCTTGATAAGTTCTTTTATGCAAATCAAATTGTATATAATGCATGAAAAGTAAATCAAAGATTCATAACAAGAAGCTTAACATAAATGGATTAAAAAATATAAAATCTCTTACCTTTTGATGGTGTCAATTGAAAACTTATTGAAAATAGTTACCAAATCATTGTATGCTAATTTTGGTGCAAAATTTAAAAAATCTATCATGACAAGGGGTGTATGCAAGATAGACCGTACCCACATCCCACAGTCCGCGCTCAACTCTGACATCCATCACGCAACTAACTCATCAAGTTTCCCTTTCTCCCGAAGCACAAGAGTTCGACGCGTGGTACACCACTATAACTCGTCGAGTTACTTATTGGGAATGCCACGTAGCTCGTTGGTTGACTTGGTATCTCCACGCATATGTCCATGAGGCATTACCACATGACTCAGTGAGTTACGTGGCATGCGGACACAACACCTTGTCAACTTTGCCACGTAACCAGGCCAGTTACGTGGCATTGTGAAGCGCAAACGCCACGTAACTTAACGTGTTACATGGCATTACATATTGCACATGCCACGTAACTTGGCAAGTTATGTGGCAACACTGCTTAGCACTGCCACATCACTCGTTCCTACACGTGGCAAAGCTGACAAGATGTCGTGTCCCCATGCCACGTAACTCGTCGAGTTACATGGCAATGCCCTGTGGACATACGCATGAAGGGACCATCGCCCGTAACCTCGATCAAAACACGAGCTCGAAGGCTCGAGTTCATGTTTTAGTCTTCAAGTACCAAGGTCGCCATCCCTCCAATCCATACAAGGGCCCCCGAGCGACAGCAGAGTCACAGACACGGTGACTCGCTGCGTCTGCAGAGAGAGAGGTTGAGGTTGGCTAAACTTTCCTTCCACTGAGCACTCTCTCTCACACACACGCACACAAAATGTGCCTGGGTCTCTCACATGGACACACACATAGATGCAAAGTTTGCGCCCCTCTCTCTGACATCCACGAGCATGTGCAAAAGATTTGGATTCGTTAATGTCGCTTTCTCACCCTCTCTCTCACATACACAATGTGTGTGCCTGTTGTTGTGTCTATTGGGGGGGGGCAGAGCAGCGGAGTTGGCTTTTCACATGTATGTAAGCAATTTTCACCATTGGTTTTAAAAACTGAGAAATTTGAGTTAAGTCAAAGTAAATCAATGCCTTGTAGGCAGTAAGATATATTGAGTTAAAGTTAGCTGAACAAAAATGGTATTAAACTTGGGTTTTTCCCAAGCAGTGAGGGCTCTCTCTCTCTCTCTCTCTCTCTCTCTCTCTCTCTCTCTCTCTCTCTCTCTCTCTCTCTCTCTCTCTCTCTCTCTCTCTCTCTCTCTCTCTCTCTCTCTCTCTCTCTCTCTCTCTCTCTCTCTCTCTCTCTCTCTCTCTCTCTCTCTCTCTCTCTCTCTCTCTCTCTCTCTCTCTCTCTCTCTCTCTCTCTCTCTCTCTCTCTCTCTCTCTCTCTCTCTCTCTCTCTCTCTCTCTCTCTCTCTCTCTCTCTCTCTCTCGCAAATTGTTGGGTAGGAGAGCAATGAATATTTGCTTGGTAGATATGGCCCACAAGCTCTCAAAGCATCTTGCCACACTTACCTTCAACTGGGAATACCAAAATGCCCGTGGAGAGTGCATTTGGAATGTAAAAGGCCCGCTTTCGCATTATGTTATTGAATTGAGTATACATTGCTAAAGGAAACCTTGTAAAAGTGGAAGTGATTCAAAGGAAAAAAACCTGAGTGGATTAATTCGAGCAGATGGAAACATTTATTACATAGTACATAGGCTCCTCTCTCTCTCTCTCTCTCTCTCTCTCTCTCTCTCTCTCTCTCTCTCTCTCTCTCTCTCTCTCTCTCTCTCTCTCTCTCTCTCTCTCTCTCCCAAAAAACCAATTAGCACCATACAGTTCATTGCTCCGATCTTGATGCAACAGCCGATGGTGGTGTATATACGAGCCTCTTTTTTCCTCCTCAAAAAACTAGCATCGAGTACTGCATGGCTCAGGGCCGCAGGGCCGGCCACACAATCAATATTCATAGGGCTATAACCTTAGTGTGGGAAATAAGTTGTGGCCTATCTACTTTAGGCCACCCAATCCTAACAAGCTAACTCCTACAAATTGGGATTAGGGCCAAGATGAGGTGTTCCATGTACTTAGACACCCACTAAAAGCAGTTGGTGTCTTGATCCTTAGGCAAGTACTTCCAAAACTCCAATTTATACTTCACCAATGTATATGCATCCTATGTGCCTACATCGTCGTTTGAAAGGAAAATGCAATCTAATCTTGTGGAGCCGAGATTAAAGAGTGCTCATAGTCGTGACTTTTGACGGACGCTACTTTGTCTCTGGCTCCTAGACATCGGTTGTGCTATGCTTAGGACTCGTCCTAGATAGATGTAAACTCCTTGGGTTTGTGCATATTAGCACACAATGATTGTGCCATAAATACAATTGAATGACCAAATTTATCGATGGGGGTTTAAGGCCGATATTCAATTTCCACACAGCAATAGTGAAAGGGTTACCTTATTTACCTGTTAGAATTTTGTTGCACATTTTTGCAGTTCTTGTTACTGATTATGTTTCCTTTTTCAATGCAGTCACCATGTCGCAGCGGCGGTCAAGCATGGTGGTAGTAACCCCCCCCCCAGTAGCCTCCTGCACCCCCTCAGCAGTCGGCTCCCTTAGAGCAGCCACCCACAGGCACAAGAGCAGGGACCGGCACCTCCTGTTCCTACACCCTCTCTCGCAGACATACACACTTTGGCAATGGAGTTGTTTTGTGGAGCATATGCCTTTGCAGTCTTTCAGTTTGCCCAGAGTCCAGGTCCGTGGTAGAGTCCTTGGAGTCTACTACAGTAATGTTCGATAGGATGCACGACCCCCATGCCTTCCAGGAGTGGGCACTCACACACTGTGTTGGGAGAGCAGGGTTGTCGTGGTATCATGTGGAGGCCCTTCCTTCGATATGCTCACTCACTTTGCAACAGTTTCATCCATGGCCAGAAGACATAGTGGCAGGAGCACCCTTTCCCATAGAGCACTATCTACACCCTGGCATGAGAGAGCGTGCCCGTCTATGTTACGTGACATACTACGGCGCCTTGCCTCACCACTTGGAGGTGCCTACCTACTTTGCTTTCCAGCTCTGCGTAGAGTTTGTCCTCGGGCTCGACGTGGACTACTTTAACAGACGTCCAGGAGGGGGCCACGATTTTGGTAGACTGGGCCAGCAGGAGAGGCTGCCTGGGACGATTGAGTTGACAAGTCGTCCAACTCGTCGATGTTGAGTAGAGCAGATGGTTCCTTGGAGCGTAGTCTAGGGCCTGAGCACACAGCTTGGATGGGAGGTTTGTTCCGTGGACGACACACTCAGCCACCTTGTCGAGCAGTTTGCACAGCTAGGAGGCCCTTCTCAGGTACATTTTTGTAGTCTTCTCCTACCAATCTTTAATTGGTAGAGCAATGGGTAATACTTTTTTATTTTATACTAGGTGTCGTTACGTACTACACCGCTTGATGCCCACACGGACACAACCATACTACTTTTGCTACTTCTTCCATGGTATACATAACCTTTCCAATGTTTCCTTATCTTTGGTTATGAATGTCATTTATTATTCTTCTCATTGTGGCATTTTTGTTTTTTCACAATCATGCTACTTTCTCTACACCACCGGAGGAGCCACCTCTATTGTGAGCAGACCTTCCACCCAGTTAGCACCCAGTACTGCCTTTATAGCTTCTCAGGTACATTCGCTCATCTATTGTGTTTTAAAAAAAAATTAAATGGAAAAAAATAGTAAATTTTGTGTTCTTTATAGGCTGGCCCCTCTTTAGAGCTCCACAGCCATGTAGATGAGCTTACGAAGAGCTGGCCACAGCACAGCAAAGGGTTGGAGAGCTAGAGCAGGCAGTTAGAGACACTAGAGTGGCTTTGGGGGACTCCACCATTGAGCGTAGCATTGCTTCCTTCCTAGCGGAGCACTTCACACAATTGCATGCTTACCTCAGCCGCTCCCCCAGCACACATAGAGTTTAGCCCTCGATACCACTCTACCCTTACATGCCTGATGTGGGTTTGGGTAGGTGCGAGCTTCTGATGGGCATACAGGCCACACTGGGAGACCATGCAGAGTGTTGCATTTGTCTCGACCTATTTGACGATAGCGGCTTCTACACTTTGGGTTGTGGCCATTGTTTCCACCTCTATTGCATTGTCCATAGCATGTGCGTGCATTCAGATTGTCCGATGTGCCACCCGTAGATACCGATTTCCTTGTACCACCATTGGAGCATCGACAACCTTTTTCCACCACGAGGGCAGACAATAGACCTTGTCACTTGCTGCCCCCTTGGGGTGAGTGACAAGGCAGACAGACAGGTAGTCGTGGTAGCGCTACTAGAGGACGGGGTACCGAAGGAGGAGGCAATACAGATGGCAGAGTCAGTGGGTGCAGTTGGGCCAACGATTACAAAGGCAGAGGAGGTCAGGCGGGAGCGCTTTCGACAATGGGACGTCCTCATAGATCGTTCTAGAGACAGAGCACTGAGGAGGCCACTCAGTGATGCTTTTTTCCCCCCAGAGACAAACTTTGTTGGCCCAGTACTTGTTGGTGAGCTGCTAGCGGTGGAGGAGGGTACTCGCTCACAATTTACTTCGCGACTATATGCAGAGTTACAGATTTGGAGATGGGACAGCAGTCACGTCGCAGACTAGCCGGCCAGGAGCTGGCACTTGGGAGGATTTAGTTCCAACGTGACAGGGCCTGGGTGAAGGTTGTTGAGTCTTCAGCAGCAGCTGAGGCCCATGTTGAGCAGAGTATAGCACTTGGAAGTCAACCCACCATAGCACAGAGAGTAGTCCAGGCCCCCGTGCTAGGGTGCATCTCACACCCTACACAGAGCATGTAGCATCAGACTCTGATTTAGATTGATTTACGTGTATATATTTTTGCGTTTGTTGCATATTCTATATGTTTGTAGTCTCTATGTTCTATCTTATGCAATCCATTTGCACCTTGTTGTTGCACGATGTGTCTTTATGATTCTACTTGCCATGTTAAGGTGTTTGCAACTCAATTGTACCACACTTTTGTACAATGTCAATTTGTGCCAAAACTCTGTGCATTTTAATTTTGTGGTTCACTTGTATCAAACCTTTTTACGATGTGTCTCGTTGAGCATAAATGTCATGTTTACTTATTGCACTCCATTTGTACCAAACCTCTGTACACTTTGTCTTTATGATTATAGACATCTCGCTATAGGGTTTGGTGTTCACTTGTACCATATCTTTGTACAATTTGTCCTTATGATTGTAGACAACACATGTTCTAGGTCTTGCAATTCAATGGTAACACATCCTCATTTGATGTCTTTTTATGACTGTAATTACAATGCTTTGCTTTATGGAATTTTAACTTTGCAAAATGTGTCATTATAATTGTACTGGCCATATTCTAGTGTTTGCAACTCACAAGTACCACAGTTTTGTATGATGTATAGGTGCACCAAAACTTTGCCCCCAAAGGTATTTATGATTATAGTTGTCTTATTTGAGTGGCCATGTTTTAATTTTGTCCTTTGTACCATATGTCCTTAGAATTGTAGTCGCCATGTTTTAATTTTGTGGTTGACTGGTATCAAACATTTTTACGATGTGTCTTGTTGACCATAATTGCCATGTTTACTTATTCTAGTCCATTTGTATCAAACCTCTGTAAACTTTGTCTTTATGATTATTGTCATCTTGTTATAGTTTTGGGTGTTCACATGTACCACAGCTTTGTAAGATCCTCAATGGGCCGTTAGCGAAGCCAAAACAAAAAACTTGCAATTGTGCCACCCTAGACCAACGAGACGGGAGCGGATGGCCATGAAGCCTTGTAGGGACAGGGAAAGCACCTAAATCCCCAACCTTGCAGAGTTTCATAGCCATCACAAAAAAAAAATTCAGTCTACGGTGGCATTATCACCTATTGTTTCCCATTGGGCCCTTAACGAAGCCAAAACAAAAAAATTGGCAATTGTGCCACCCTAGACCGATTAGATGGGACCAAATGGCCATGAAACTTTGTAGGGGTGGTAAAAGAACCTAAACTCTCACCCTTGAAAATTTTCCTGGCCATTGCAATATGTCTCAACAGTCTATCGTGGCACAATTGCCTGTTTTTTTCTATTGGGCCCATAGCGAAGCCAAAATGAAAAAATTGGCGATTGTGCCACCCTAGACCGATGGGACGGGATCACATAGCCATGAAACTTTTTAGGAGCTGGAAAAGCACCTAATTTTCATCCCTACAAAGTTTCATGGACATCCCCTCCCGCCTCATCGGTCTACGGTGGCACAATCGCCTCTTTTTTTCCAGTTTTGGCACATAGCGAATCCAAAACGAAAAAATTGGTGATTGTGCCACCCTAGACCGACGAGACGGGAGTGGATGGCCATGAACCTTTATAGGGGTGGTAAAAGCACCTAAATTCTCACCCCTGAAAAGTTTCATGTCTATCGCAATCTGTCTCGACGGTCTACCATGGCACAATTGCCTATTTTTTTCCATTGTGCCCTTAGCGAAGCCAAAAGGAAAAAATTGGCGATTGTGCCACCCTAGACCGAGGAGACGGGAGCGGATGGCCATGAAACTTTGTATAGGCAATGAAACCACCTAAATACCCACCCCTGCAAAGTTTCATAGCCATCCACTCCCGTCTCGTCGGTCTACGGTGGCACAATCACCTATTTTTTTCCATTGGACCCATAGCGAAGCCAAAACAAAAAAATTGGCAATTGGGCCACCCTAGACCAACAAGACGGGAGCGGATGGCCATGAAACTTTGCAGGGGTGGTAAAAGCACCTAAATTTTGACCCCTGAAAAGTTTCATGGCCATCGCAATCTGTCTCGACGGTCTACTATGGCACAATCGCCTGTTTTTTCCATTAGGCCCATAGTGAAGCCAAAACAAAAAAATTGGCAATTGTGCCACCCTAGACCAATGAGACGAGAGCGGATGGCCATGAAACTTTGCAGGGGTAGTGTTTACCACCGGCATCCACTTCTAGTAGCCATGGGCTGGACTTGTCGGTCCAACAGGAAAAGGGTAAGAGTGATCGCCGACAAGAGGCGCACTCTAATAAGAACATTCAAGGGTTAGTTGGCTATAGCATGGGCACCCAAGGGTGCATGGGTGAGCTCATATAAAAGTCACCTAAACCTAAAAATCACTCATTCTCTCATTTGTTCAATTGAAGAGTGTATGCATGCGAGAGAGAGAGAGAGAGAGAGAGAAAGAGAGTGTGTGTGTGTGTGTGTGATCGAGCATTGCGACGACACGGCGGCGGCAAGGCGGTTGAGTGCGGCATGGTGGCAACTCCCTCTTCTTCGCGGCAAGGAATCCTCCATGAACGCGAGCGTAGGGCGGTGAGTGACACACCCTTGCTCTCTTGATCTTGCTAGATTAGTGTGGTTGTGTACTTGCTGCCATTTGTGGCTTGCACACAGTGTATGGCAAGTCCCTTGCTTTGACATGTGCAATAGATGCGCACATTTTTGGCACCGCTTCTAGGGAGATGCCCTGCACTAAGCTCGAATAGCACTCTATGCTGCTTTGTGGTGCAATATGAAATGTAGGAAAGGTAGAGAAAGAAGGTGTATGGCTGTTGAGAAGGATTTGTGAACTTTGTTTTTGTTGCAGTGTACTATTTTCTGTTCATAAGGTGGTAGTTTTTTTTTGCTGCAATTTATTGTTTTATGTTCATAACGTGTTAGATTTAAGGTATTAGATCTATAATGTTAGATCTGTAAGGTGCAGTAAGTAGATTTGTTAGTTAATTAATTGATGTAGTACTGTGTTAAACAGTGTGTAACAGTAGCTTTGTTAGTTGTAAGTAGGTAAGTTAGGTGTATGTGTGTGCGTGTGCCCAATGCGATAGTGGCGACCTGAGTCCCAAAAAAAAAATATTTAGAAAGAAGGACCAAGATCGGGAACATTCCCAAAGCCCAAGACCGAACGATGTGTTGTAAGCACACCACGACCCCCTGAGCGATACGCTTGTTTCGAGCTATCACACGCTCTAATCCAAAAACTGATCATTAAAAGGCATTAAAAAACATCTAAAAGAGGAGTGAAAACGGGGTGCAAAACACCTAAAAAATCAAGCGGTTAAACTTTGCGAGTATTCGCCGACGCTTGTAGGGTGCCAAAGACACATGCATCTATGCTCTGGTTGTGTGCTAGAGGCCGAGAAACTAGCGAGCACTTTGGCTTACACGGGTTCTTAATACCCACCTACATTAGGTTTCGGGCCCTCGGCGGGGACCCAATGTAGTACAACCCAAGACCCAAACATAGCGGCTAGTGACTCTTCATCTGACTACGATATTATGGAAGGGCATCCTACACCAAACCCCAAGCAAGTAAACAAAAACGTACTTGTCTGGGCCCCATAGCCTGGATCTAGTGTGTTTCGTCGCTTTATAGAAACCTTTAGTAGAGCTACTCGCTCTGAACCTACGGCTAGTGAAGTTAACAAAGGTGCGGGAGAGGTAGATTTGCCTTTGGTATCTCAGGGGCAGCCTATACTCCCCAAGAGTGTCCATGTCAATATCCTACCCCCGCTTTCGTGGAATACCCTGCAAAGCAATCACCCCCCGACGTTCTACTACCCGATGGTAGGAGTCTTACGGAGGTGCAAGAAGTTGAGCGCTATATGCAAGTGGCTAGGGAGAGGGAAATGGAGAGTTTCCTAAAACAACGCCGAGCCATGAAGGGAAAGACCCATGGGACAACAGGCATAGCAATCGAGCAATTGAGTGCTCCTGAGCTAGTAGGCAATGTGGGTCAAACTGTGGGGAACAACAATGCTTTCACCTCAAGGGAAACCTCTAGTACGCCGGGCTTAGAAGGGTTATTTCTCAACAAAAATTGGGAATATGACCTACAAACTGAAACCTTGACTAATTTATACACGGGTTACACATACCATATAGGTTGGTTAGAAGTTGTACAATCTACTTCTAGCACCACAAGTCTAGAGGACTGGCAACATATGGTCTACAATGTCATCCATAGCATCATCCAATCGGAGAGGCAAAACCGAGGGATTAACATTCCTTCGACCGGCCTTATGAGATTATTGGATACAGGCAAGGCCAGCCAACTGACAGTATCACAGATGGAAAGTCCAATTGGACCCTTCATATATTGCATCGTCTGGAGTTTCGGTACAGTCTGAACCCACAAGTAGTAGTTTTACTTTTCCAAATCTAGATCATCTGTCTCTTGGAGACACTACAGCTACGATACCTACTCCGGTGATGAGTACAAAAAGTACACCTTGGACCTTGTTTGTTATCATTGCACCGCTACCTAGTAGCACAGTGCCCCCAACAATACCTACACGTGTGCATCAAGCCTATGTACCTGTCGCACCTCATGCCCACATAGCTCCCACACCCCCAATTATGCCAAGGGATCACACTCCACAATGGCATTATCTGAGTTCTTATTCAAGTGGATCCATATCATTTAGCAATAGCATGTCGTATCCGACACCGGCTATGCCTAGGGCCACACCTATGAACTTTGGACCACCACGTGGTACACCACCATACGAGGTATGGGACCCGAGGGCCACACGTATGCCAAGGCCAAGGCCAACTCCCATCCCACATGTAGTTCCAGGAGCACCTGCACATGCGACCACTATACCTGCTTATTTAGGAGATTTGCCAGCATTTGCTCAAACCATCGATTGATCTATTGCTGAAAATATGTGTAACATGTCTGATAGAGAGCCTAGAAGTAAAACAGTACAAATAGCCAAGCTCACACAAAAATTTAGTGGAGATGGGGATGTGAGAAAGCATATCGAAGTGTTTGAAAAATTATGGAATCTCTAGGAGAACCCAATGACCTACATAAGTGTAATGCTTTAAGCCTAACCTTAAGTGGGAAGGCTGGGGATTGGTATAGAACCCTAAGGGTGGAAGAAAAAACGATTTACCCTACTCTTAGGAGACTATTCTTGAAAGAATACATATGAGAGGGAGTGCTTTGGGGTGTAGCCTCTCAGCTCTAGAAAGCCCAACGAGAGGAAGGAGAGTCGGTGAGAGACTTTAAGTTGCTTGAAGCATTTGAATTCTTGTTGTAATCCAAATGAGTGCTTCAATAATAACCAATTGCTTGATAGATTCATTAGGGGATTACGACATGAGGATATCTACATTGGCCTAGTCATTAGAGGTATCACCACTTGGGAAGTAATCACCACCAATGCGACCCAATTGGAGGATAATTTAATGATTCAAAGAGAAAGAGTGTCTGTCTCGCAAGCATCGGGGCATCAGTCAATGACCCTAAAGCCTATTCTTAAGGAGTCAAAGATGTTTGAGATGACTTTAGCATATCTAACCAAGGCCATTCAAGAGAGTCTTAGAGACAATCGTGCTCCGCAAAACTATCATGTGTATCCAAGAAGAGAGCAACAATGGTGCTCAGTATGCTATGGTCCGCATAGTACCAGTGAATGCCCTACTTTTAGAGTAAAATTCATTGGGAATTGTAATGTATGTGGGAGGTATGGTCATCAAGCTAAGGATTGCATAGTATTCAAGCGTGCAATGGTCAATAGACCAACCTTATCATGGACAGACACACCTCGAGTGCTTGCATTGATGCTGGCCCCACCTCTTGAACAAACGTCACAACACATGGTCCCTAGGGCCCAAAATATTGTTCAAACAAGACCCTTAACACCTCCAGTGCTAGGACCGCAATCACCACATCCGAGAATCACTTATGTGAATCAAGTGGGTTGTGAGTCATCTATTGCTTGTTTGGAAGGCTCTGAGGAAGGTATAGACCCTAATATTGCCTATGGGATTGATGCGCTTGAAGAAAGTCCACAATACTACATGGAGGACTATTGGGGACAAGTCAAACATGTCAAGTAGCTGCTCTTGTTGCAAGACGCCAAAATATCAATTATGTCATAATAATCAATATCTAATTCTCCTAAATGATTTTCTCATGTTAAACTGATCATTTAATATGGGGAAGTACCAGGGGAGAAAAAGCTAGAATATTGGTTAAGCTAGCAGACCGGCCACAGTAGGGATCCAAAGGAGGGAAAATATGGATCCAAAGGGGGGGCCATCTGCAAAAGATCCATGTGCAACAATGGGCTAAAAATACCCTAAGGTTCATCCCATTAAGACTTCCAAAATGCTAAGGTTGCAAAATTCAAAGGTTGTGTCCAAAGGTCAACCTTAAGGGAATTGGATGCTTTGTGTGTGACCAAAAAAGTCTTTGTACATCCCCACATGGGAGGGGGCAAGCCTTTCTTCTAGGGGATGAGAGAGAAATCCACACACACACACACACAAGCTCCCTTTACACAAAGGGAATGAGGGACACATGTCAGCTCCCTAGGCCAGATGCCCACAAGGTGTACCCAATTCCTATTGGATGGCCTTGGAGGTGGACCAATGATAATTAGGCTAGATTAAATCTAGTTTAATTAATTTAAAAACACTTAATAAAAGAACCAATGAGAATTAAGTCCTCTAGAAGACTATTGGACAGTCTCCCAAGGGGTCCAATGAGCATTCAGCAGCCCAATGGCTTGCCTGATTCCTATTGGCCAGGAGGCAAAGGGGTCCAATGAGAGTTTAGTTTAATTATTAAATTACCTAAAGCTCTCACAAAAGGGGAAAGGGGGACACATGTCAAAAGTCTATCACTTATGCTGCTTAATAATGATTGGCTTGACTTGGGGAGGGCCAATGGGGAGATAGCAAGAGCAAATAGCAAGAGGGATCGCCCAAGAGAGAGAGAGAGAGAGAGAGAGAGAGAGAGAGAGAGAGAGAGGGCTGATTTTTGCAAGGCATTATCACACACACACTCACACACAGTCTATGTGTGAAGAAAAGAAGACTATCTCTTCCCAAGCTTTAATGGAGAGCTCATCACCTACTCCAAGCTTGTGAGATAGAAGCCTACATCGACACACTCTTGGCATGTGGATGTAAATCCAACCAAGAGCCAAGCTTCAATGCATGCTCATCTCCTCTACCATGCTAATTACTAAGCTAAGCTATGCTAATATGAGTGACTATGTGAGGAGATGTACATCTTTCTCATAAGATACTCCTTCTTCCTCTCAATCTACTCTCATACCCTGCTAGCTCTCACCATCTTCGAAGGTGTGTGAGGTCTTGGGTCTGAGACCGGGGATAATTGATGTTGTGTTTGTTAAGTGTTTTGCTTAGTGCATGAAGCTTTCATCTTCATTGCACTAGCTAGTCTTGAAGGAACACAAAGAATTGTATTGTACATTGTCTCTCTTGATGGGAGAAACCATAATACAAAGCCTTTTGGAGGGGGGACCGGCTCCATGCAAATATGGTCCTCAACTGTTGTCAATTGCTTAATTTCTCTCTCTTTTGAAAGTGTTGTTCATGCTATCTAACTAGGTGTTATGCTTTCTGTTGCTCTCTCCACCCAAGCACTCTTGTAATTCTCATTAGGAATCTATTCTAATGAAATGCCCACTATGTTCATGCTAATTTCCGCTACACACAAGTTATTAGGCCATTAAATGTTACAAATTACACTGCCAAGAGACCACCTCTTCAATGCTATGAGTGTGGAGGTCCACATCGTGTAGCCGAGTGTCCTATTAGGCTACAAAAGGATGCCACACTAATGTAAACCAATCAAGCGATCATGTCTACAATGCTGATATTCATGTGTAATCGATGTGGCATAGATCATTTGATTGCCCAATGTCCAAATAATCCAAATGCGTCAAAGATCATGCAATTAAACTTGATTGAGGTTACCAAGGAGCCATCACAAAGTACACCTGTGGTACCAGTTAACATACTCACATGATCGATGCTCCAAAAACAAAACTATATTCTTGAAGAAAGAGACACGGCATCAATTTCCCAATCTCAGAAGAAGAAGAAAACATGAAGGAAGAGATCGCAAAAAGCAGCAAAGTCAGACCCCAGTTCAAAGACCAACATAGGGACTGGTGAAGAGCCCGTATATATGAACGACGCTGAAGAGGATTCTGATTCAGGTGAAACCATGGAGACCAAAATGACCACTAAGAAAGAAACCAACAAGGAAGATCGTCATGAGCCACAATGGCCAGGATCCAAGAAGAAGATAGGAACTTATCCAAACCCTATAGAGGAGATCGAGCGAGTCAAGCAATTAAGGAGTTTGGTAGAAAACATCCAAAGTGATCTAGAACCAACACCTAGGTAGATCCAAATTACAGACACATTGTTCCCTACGCAACAACAACCTCACAAATCCATAGACCCCTAGCCATACCTAGTGTCATCCAAAAAGAAAGTGATTTAAAGTCATGGGAAAGTGGGCGTACGCACTCTTGTTGGAAAGAATTTTTACAGAGGGACTACCTGACCCTATCGAAAAAATGGAGATCCCATCTTCCCCACGTCAAGGGACTGAAGTCCAAAAAGTGCTGTTAAATATTGCCAAATTGATGGATTTCATGGCTTCAGAAGTTAAAATCACCATCATGTCCAAACTGTATGGAGACCCTAAGCTATTCTTAGCTCTTCAAGCTTTTCTCAATGGAGAAGTGAAGGTCGGGCTACCACAATTTGCATGGATGGATGGAGCTAGCCATATGCCAATAGAGGAGGAACACTTAGGTCCACAACCCAACCTAGATGAGAACCTTGTTGTAGCAATACATGTTCACAAGTGGGGACAATACTTTGAGGGCAATGAATCAAATGCAACCATACCAACCACTACCAAGGGATTAACTGTGAAGGGAATCCTTGGTGGTGGTGCTGGGGTTAGCATTGTGACTAAAAATTGATAGGAATCTATGGAAAGACCTCACCATGGGACCACAACCGCAGTAGTAAACATGGCCAATGGGTCTATTGTTAAACCTATTGGGATGCTAGAAGATCTCAAGATCAAGGTCTTTGGACATAAAATAAAAAATACCTTCATTGTTATGGATTTCCCCAAGCACACTAGGGCATCTGAGATGATCTTAGGAAGTCCTTTCATGAGGGAAGCAAAAATGGTGCATGACTGGTCTAAAAACCATGTCTACTTACAGTTCCAAGATTCTATCATTCGAGTGGATCTTGTAACTGGTCAAGCACATCCTCTAGGAAACAGATTTATAATTGATCATAGATCTAACACCACAGTTCATTCGGCCCCATTGCAGTATTGTTACGCATGTAAAATGAACACTGATGTTGGGGAAGATTCTCCTTATATGGATGTACTACTTGGGATGACTAAGTCGGACAATGTGGATTGGGTCCACTTAGCAGCAACTATAGACACTTGGGGAAATACGGGGACGACCTAGGTAACACCTGAGGGGGATGAAATGCCACCACTCGTACCCTTACATATGCTAGAAGCAATGCATATAGCTTCTGATGACCTACAAGATGAAGGTTTGACTGGCATTGGAACCAATAGCGTCTCACAAGACTATAGCCTACACGATTTGGGGTTAGGATCATCAATTGAAATTGACTCTGAGGATGAAGAATCTAAGTTAAATCTTAGTGCAAATGTGGGGACAAACCATTCAGGGCCCAGTGGTACCCTAGATGACAATCTATCCAAGGAAGCAGAAGACACAAGTAGCGATTTATCTAGTGACTCTTCACTAGAGATCGGTCGTAATCAAAAATTATACAAGAATATTAAGAGATATAAGAGGTGACGATATCGAGAAAATGTGCATGCTAGAATAAATGAAAAGAAATCTAATGGCTTAATTGTATAGGGGCATGTGATGCTCATTGAAAGTTGGTAGATAACTGGGGTGAATACCTTCAAAGCATTATGTGGTGTAGTCCACAACCCATTGACATCGCACAAGTAGAGGCTACAAAGAAGCCAAAGTTGAGCCGTACCGTAAGGAGATGACATAATAAAGAGTTACAAGCCATCCATCAAAAGAAAGTAGCCAAAGAACAGGAAGAGCTTAAAAAGATCCTAGCAAGAGTTGAGGCTCGAGAAAGACAACAACATCTTAGATGCCAACGAGAGGCTAATTTGGGAATCATGGAAGCATTTTTTGAAGACACTGATGATGATTCATTGAAATCATAGCCACCCCTACGATATCCAATTGAACTAAATAGCCTATATGTGAGAGTACTATATAACGCATTATTGGATACAGAAGCTCAACATAATTTGTTATCGTATGGAGTTTGGTTTCAGCTAGGAAAACCACCCCTATCCACAAGCACCATCCAAGTCAAGGGTGTCAATAAGAAGAAGACCATTGTTTTTGGAATCCTACACACTCTTGTTATTTATGACAATGGAACCGTGGTTCAAAGCTTTTTGGTCATGCATGTTGGTACTATGGAGGGTAATATAAACCTGGGACACAAATGGATGTCTATAGTCAAATGTAATATCGATTGGGAGACCGGGAGAAAAACATGCAGAAACCAACTCATGGCCCTTAATATCAAAAAAGTGAAGGCAGCTACCATTAGAGACAACTTTCCTCTTCCAATCATTGAGCATGTTTTAGAATGAGTTACAAGAAAAGAAGCTTACAGCTTCTTAGACGGCTTTTTGGGATACAATCAACTTTTGGTTGACCTAAAAGATCAGCATAAAACTGTTTTTGCAACAGAATGGGATATATTTGCCTATCGGCTCCAGCCACATTTCAAAGGTTGATGAATCATGCTTTCAAAGAATATCTTACGAAATTCTTAGAAGTATATATGGATGATCTATGCGTACATTCATCAATCCGGGTTGATCATTTTGAACACCTCAGAAAGGTATTCGAAAAATTTAGACTTTATAGGATTTGTTTGAATCCTGAAAAGTGCACATTCATGGGTAGACAAGGAAAAATTCTTGGATATAAAGTGTTTAAAAATGGCATAGCTACTGATATTGAGAAGATTCATGTCATTGCTAATTTGCCTAGACCAATAACAGTCAAGGGGATACAAGCCTTCATAGGGCATTGTGGATATTACCGACGGTTCATCTACATGTACGCTATAATTGCAAAACCCATGTATAGCTTGATTACACACTTTGAATGGACCGAGGCATGTGAAGAATCCTTCATGAAGCTTAAGCAAGCTCTCACCTGAGCACCAATATTGAAAGCACCAGATTGGAATAAGATATTCCACATACATGTAGATGCTTCCAATTTTGCTATCGGTTGTATACTAGCTCCACCAAGAGACGGGAAAATTGACTTTCCTATCTCTTATGCTAGCCGAAAATTGAACATGGAGGAAAATAATTACACCACCATTGAAAGGGAAGGATTAGGAATGATCTATGCCGTTAAAAAGTATAGACATTACCTATGTTTGTGTTCTTTGTGGACTTTGTTGTATTTGGTCAACAAGCCATGCAGCACAGGAAGAATAGAGAGATGGTTCATCATTCTTCTTGAATTTGATTTCACTGTGGTTGTAAAAAAGGGAACTACACATCAACGAGCAAATCACTTGTCAAGGATTGTTTTAGGAGAATCACCTAAAGGGGTAGACGATGATCTACCAGATGCCTATTTGTTCTCCGTGGAGATGACACCTAGATGGTCAGAAAACATTGTGTCATTGATGAAAATAACTCAAGTGGATTCACAAATACCACTTCCTATTATGATCAGATTAATTGAGCAATCGACTATGTATCAATTACTAGCTGGTAGGCTATACAAAAGAAATTGAGACAGGATATTGCTCTTATGCATTAATCTTGAAGAAAAAGAATAGTACCTGAGTCAAGCACATGTTACCATAGTAGGACTTCACTTTGCAGAAGACCAAACTACGCAACGAATCTTGAGACTTGGAGTAATTTGGCCGACTATGAGGAGAGATGTTAGATCTTTTGTAAAGGATTGTCCTCAATGTAAACAACAAACACCCGTACCTCATGTAACATTGTTTCAAATGTCACCTGTTCCTAAGTGGAGTAACTATCTAGTTACTTACTTATCAAGCCGAACATTTCCTAAGGATATGAGTAAACACTGTCAAAGAGCAATTGAAACTGAAGCAATAGACTATGCTCTTATTGGGAACCAATTATATCAGAGAGGTAAAGATCAACATTTGCGTCTTTGTGCAAATGAAAACGAGTATATTTTGATTATAGAACAAGCACATGCTGGATTAGCTGGAGGTCACTTTTCTAGTGAGACCACCACAAGAGCAATCTTGATGGCAGGCATATGGTGGCCAACACTTTTTGCAAGTGCCAAAGAATATGTTCGAAGGTGTGATGCTTGTCAACGAGCAAAAATACCAACACATGTAGATAGCATGCCCTTGAGACCAATGATGGGGGCTAGAGCTTTTGCAAGATGGGGTATAGATTTTGTTGGACCAATACAGCCACCTGCTCATAGAACCCAAGCTCAATATATCATTGTAGCTACGGACTATTTGACCAAGTGGGCCGAGGCTAAAGCAACTCAAAATAATGATGCCAGAACCACTGCTGCATTCTTATATGAGTATGTATTCACGAGATATGGGCTACTAATAGAAATTGTTAGTGATCAGGGAACTCATTTTCTCAATGAGGTAATTGAGTATTTGCTTAATGAGTTTATGGTCATCCATAACAAATCAACCCCCTATCACCCACAAGCAAACGGACAAGCTGAGCATACAAATAAAATTCTTAGCTCAGTGCTGACCAAAGTAGTTAGTTCAGGAAGAACAGACTGGGAAATGAATCTCCATGCTGCTCTATGGGCTTATCTAGTTTCATTCAAAATAGCTTTAAATGCTACACCCTTTAACCTTGTTACGGTCTTGATGCCATATTGCCAATAGAATCTCTATTGCCGACATTAAGGGTAGCACAGAATCTTGAGTGGACTGGACATGAATTGTCAAAAAGACTTGAAGATTTGGAAAAGCTAGATGAGCAAAGGTTAATTTTTGTAGCTTACATCTATGCACAAAAGTTGTCAAAAAGACTTGAAGATTTGGAAAAGCTAGATAAGCAAAGGCTAACTGCTGTAGCTCACATCAAAGCACAAAAGCGAAAACAAAAATAGTTTTTTGATTCCCACTTAATCACAAAAATCTTCAAGAAAGGGGACTTAGTTTTTGTCTATTCCCTTAAGCAACACATTCCCAAGTTTAAGAAAAAGGGAAATGGACCGTTTATCATTGAAGATGTATCTCCAAGTGGAGCAGTAAAATTGTCCACCCTAGATGGTGAACCCATGGCTAATTGAATTAGTGGATGTCGTTTAAAGAAATACAATTTGCCGCTAACCAATGAATTGCTAGAAAGAATGCATGCAGCCAAACAAAGGAAGATTAAACGACATCACGTTATTGATGAAGCCCAAGAGGAAGCTTGGTTTTGGGTACTCAAGCAGAAAGCTGCTCTCAAGAATCAACAGATACCGATTCCCATCAACACTCTGGAAATAGATGACCGACAATGGGAATTACCTAAAGACGCAGTTTCAACAGATGATGAATGGTTAGACGGAATGGACCTGCGCATCAAAGTACAGCTCAACAGGCATAACACCAATGCTTTGGTTGACATAGGAGCTAGAGTAAATGCAGTAAGTTATTCCACGTACAAGAGGGCAACAAGTCAAGCATTGATAGCAGGAATAACGACAATCAAAGGATGCAACAAGAACCCAACTCCAACATTGGGAGTAGTCAACTTGAACGTGATAGTACATGGATGTTCATGTCCTCATCAATTTGTATGCTTACCAGATGAACACATGAATGAGACAATGATTCTTGGAATTCCCTGGATGCGAACATACAAAGCAGTACCAGATTGGGATACAAATCAGCTAAAGCTATCACCTAAAGGAGGGCAACTCATAGTTCCAATTGCACCAAGCAAGGAGGAATGGAAAAGAAGCAATCAGCAGACCAAACCACGAAGTAGTCAATCTTCTTCATCCCCTCGACCAGCAAATGCTACAAGTAGCATGCAAGGAGTCAGGAAAATTTGGGTACCAAAAGCACAGCTTAAGGATAAACCGATTCAAATCTGGGTGCCTAAAACTCCACGGCAAAACAAAAGAAGGTTCCAAGGGTTAAAACACAGATACGAGCATCTCCAAGCAAGGAACCTAGCATGAAAATGGTTTGGAAGAAAAAGGAGCACTTATCTTCTCCACAAACCATAACACCAATCAAGCAATGGCGAGTTAAGTCTCAAAAGACTCCACCACACCATACAACACCAAGCAAACCAAGCTACCAATGGCGAGAAAAAGCTCGACAACAAACAAAAGCTCAAGCAATCAGTGTGTTGAAGCATCCTGATGGTACAATCAAACAGAGAGCACACAAGTTACAAGATTTGCTCTTTGGAAGACATCAGCAGCAAACCTCGACATCAGAAACCCTTGAGTTAATTACTCAAGACCCAGCTCTTGCACAGCATATTGGTTTGAATTGCATTGATCTTCATAGCATGGTAGAGCCAACCACGGCTATGCATAGACACAATTGTTCAACACATGCACACAGTCGTCCCGCAGTACGCCATCTAGGAGGGGCAGAAGGGCACTAAGTACTAAGTAAATAAGGGCAATGTTTGAAGAGGGAGGAAAAAAGTTCAATGTTAACGTGTAATTCATCATCAAGGGAAAATTCACTGATAATATCTTCCCGATGAGTGTAAATAGTGTATATACTATCAGAAAATCATCAAAAATAGTCCTTTTTTGGGTATTTTTAATCATTTTTATTGATAATGAGGCTTAAAAATAGAAAAATCCAACAAAAAATAGTAAAGCTATGTTTTTTAATGGATTTTCTTAATTATTGGATTTTCACTTTACTTTTCTAGAGCATTTTGCTCTTTTCTTTGATTCTTCAAATAAACAGGTCAAAAATTAATAATAAATAGCAGGGAAGCTCAGATGGAAAAACGGAAGACACGATGGTGATCAGAAAGATATGGCGGCAGGTACAAAAATTTTCAATGAAATCAGAAGATGGAAGCGGGAAGCCTAAATTACGCGGCCAGGCCAGCTACTCTTGCAAAATTCTTGCAGAATGAGCTACAAGAATTCAATCAGGGAAATTTTTGAGTCTAACATAGATTTCACGGCCTCGTAGGACTAATGGGGGAATTTGGGGAAAATTGGTTCGGGAAGTCTGGGTATAGACATCCAAGGTAGGTTAAAACCACCTCATTTCCACTTGCAGCTTTTACAAAGAGAGATTTCGATCTCTTTCGTGCGACTTTTCCGGAGGTTCCACAGTTGACCGTTTTCAGCGCCGTCTCACACGAGACATGAGGGGTGAGTTCTTTACTCGTCAATGATCTATTTTGTACAGCCGGTGGCTAGTCTAAACCCTTAGAAAAAACCCTAGAAACCGAGCAATGCACGAAGACCTACGACCAAAAACTGACCATAGCGGCCTGTCAACTTGACCAAATCAAATGGGATTTGAACCATAGCATGCCCTAACATAATAGAACCTTTCCATATCATCAGTTGACCATTCGACAGGGGTCGAGGGGGTCCCCAGTAAAAAAGCTAGGTTATTGGCAAATGCCAGAATTCCGATCTGACTCCACAAATAGCTTGCCTACGAGGTTCATATACAATGTATATGATTGGTTTAGTGAAATCAATCAAGCAAAGCCCTCGAAAAGCAAAAAACGGCTTGAAGATTACAAAGTGTCAACTTTGACATACGGATCAAACTAAGTCCAAATGAGCTAGAATTGGACAAGTTGCTTCACGACTATGTTGCGAACAAGTCCAAAGCCTCAAAGTTGACTGACCAACCCAACAGACAGTGTAGTCACAGAAAACGGTGATTTCAGAGTCAACAAAGCACAAAGTGATGCCAGCATGCCCAAACTTGACCAAATTCAATTTAGGACTTGTTTTAGGTGTATAGAATATGTTTAGGTCAAAAGTTGTAAGTTTTGCAAAGAATTTGTCACTGTTGTAAATAATTACGATTATTTACTTTTGCATCATTTTTGCTTGGACTCCTCACCTATCATGTGTACACACCTAATACATGCCAAAAATCAAGTATGAGCCAAAATGAGCACCTATAACTTGGAAAATTGCCAAAAAATGCAAAAAAAGTCCTTGCAAGCCATTTTTTGGGTTATGGACAACATTTTTTTATCCAAATCACTTTATATCTCATACACAGGGTCTATACAATGCCTAGAACCAGTTTGTACCAAAAAATGTTAATTTTGGAAGAAAAGTTAATAATCACGATTCTTTACTTTCTAGCCAAAATGGGGGAGTTTTGATATTTTGCCATCATACATCCAAAGTACATGATTTGTTAAGCCCACTAGCCAAGTTTGAACCAATTTGGAGCCCAAAATCCCAAATTTCCTTTATATCTACTGTTTCAGAGACCTAAAGCCAAAATCTGGTACCATTTTCACCATATGCATCCAAATGAGCCCATAATTCACACAGAGTATGTACTTGGTATATACTTCAAGCCTATGAAGCCAAGTTTGCAAAATGTTGAAAAATTTGCTCAGTTATAAATAATCATGATTAATTACTTTAGTTGCAAAAATTTGTTTTACAATTTTGTTCCTTGCATGTTTTTATGCATCTATGCTTGTTCAAAAATTGATTTGAAGCAAATTGGACCAAAATTGTCAGCATTTTAAACTAAAGGACATTTCAGAGAAAATTCCAACAAATCTGCTAACTTTGCACACTATTCACTGAACAAGAGCCATGCAAGCAGCAGAGAGGGCCAAGAAGAAGCTCAACCAAAAAGGAGAAGTTGCAGGAACTGCCCGCTTATCAACTAGACCCGGATTCGGTCAAAGCAGCCAAGGCAGCATACCTCTCCAAAGAATAGCTAGAAGAGCATCATACCACAGTCTTCACTAGCATATTCAAGAGTGAATAGGGGCATCAGGTGGAGTTGCAACTCCTACCTAAAGAAATTTATGATGTTGCCGCAAAGCCAGAGACCAAAGAAGCCAACCGCAGGCTAGGACTCTGAGACTTTTATGAAAAAGAGCCTTGAGGAGTGGATTTTCAGAAAGCTTATGGCCTTTTGTCCGCAATCAAAGAAGATGGAACGGCCCAAATATCTGACACTTAGGGAAACAAGGTCGAGGTGGTCATAATCAAAGATATAGTGGCAGAGGCACTCTGACTGCCTACATAAGGAATGACCATGAGAGCAAGGGACAGAAAAACAACAGGCACTTTTACCAAAGAGACTGCCGCAACTACCTTTGCAGATTTGATCCACAAACAAGTGGAAGAGCCAACCCGATTATACCATCAGCACTTCCATTTCTTGGCAAAAAGGCCACCAAGGTACACCACGCCGAATCATGCGGTTGCCACCACATCCACACAAGTTCTAAAATCAACAACCAGGCAACCAGTGAACCACCTTGAAGGGCACCAAGAAAGAAGGCAAGATCACTTACTTGGGTGCGCCAGAAGTTTTGACAAGGATAGCATACCATGCCATCTGCATGGCCGACAATCTACCACATGTCCCTGATCAAAACACATGGATATTGGCAGCACAACCGTCTCCTAGAGCTACAAGGTCAGGAAAAAGATCTTATAAATCAGATAAAGAATCGGCTGAAAGCTCGCCGGAAAGGCACAGCAGCGAGAGCTCTGATAATGAGGAGAAGAGAGCGAGAAGAGAAGAAATGAAGAGAAAAGATGTGGCTGCCCACCAAGAAGATCCCACGCAAAAACAAGCTCGCTTTAAAGAGAAAAACACGCCTACCAGCACAATCGACAAGCACAAGGGAAGGACCCAGAGAAATGGGTACCGAGCGGACTTAAAGGCCCAAGAACAAAGCATCACACTAGAAAGGAAGCTACAGACCCCACTAAATCTTTGGAAAAAATGTACCAAGAAGCAAAGGCCCTCAAGCTAAAGGAAGCCAAAGAAGCGGCTAGGAAAGCCAAAGAGGCGGAGGAACAAAGACAAGCCAAGGAAATGTCTAGAGAAGAAGCACAGGAACAAGTCTATGAGTCTCCCAGACCCACCTCACCGCCTACAGAATAACAGGACCATCCTGTGCCAAACCCACCACCATCACTTGCAGGTAAAGACACATCAAAAGAGCCAACTAAAGAAGCTGAACCTGAGAAAGAGAAAGTCAAAGAATCTCAGTCCAGCAAAGAAACAAGATCTGGACAAGAGACCGACCAGCAAGAGAAGCAAAAAGAGCAAGAAGCAGAGCCGGAACAAGAGAAAACAGCCGAGGCATCCACAAGGCCTCAGGATGACAAAAAAGAAGACGAACCCTCTACCTCCATGGAAGAAGAACCAGCAGCTACGACAGAGGAGAAGAACACACCTGAGGCTGCGGACACATCCACTCAGCTGGCAAGACAGGAGGATTGGCAAACTAATGATGAGGTAATATTGCAAGTAAACAAATATGCAAGGCCGATGCAAGATATGACGGAGAGACTCCATTCAGCAGCACTTAGCCGCAGCACAAATGCTAAAGAGCTCAAGATGGTGATTGACGCTCTCCAAGGAGACTTAGAAGACAGAATGACTGTCATCACCGATCTTCAGAGGCAAGTGCAGGAGATGAAAGCCGAAGCTGAACAGCATCAGCTAGCTAGAGATAGACAGCAAAAATAAATGGAAGAGTTAGGTGATATGCTCACCAAATTATCGGATGCTTGCAAGGCAAAAGACGAACAGCTGACAGAAGTTACAAATGAACTTCTTATGACAACCCTGTCAACTCAGAAAATTTAAGTGCAATTGGATGTTGCCAATGCCTCCTTACAATACTCTGAACAACGAATCAATGATCAGGCAATCTTATTACGGAAAATAAGAGAAAATCTAGCCGTGGCCTCGATCAAAGGGACAGATGAAGTATACAAGGCACTAGAAAAGAAGAACAAGGACCTCAGGTTAGAATTAAAGCTGGAGCAATCACAGCGCAGGGACCTGGCATTGATGTGGGTCCAAAGAGAAGAAGAGCTCCTAAAAGAAATAGCTGAGCTCAAGAGAGTTAACCAGCTCCTCCGAGATGGAAATCCAGAAACACAGGAAGAGGCAGGCACATCAGAGTCACCAGAGATAGATATACCCTTGGTCTCATTTGTTGACTTGGAGACACAGTCCACAGCAGAGTCGAGTGGTGAAGAGGATTTTCATATTAGCATTACAAATGCAGACACAATGCCTATGGTCCAGCTATCTCAAAAGCTGAAGAGAATGCACTGAAAGAGAAGACCACCCAAGAGGTGGATGAGCAGCGGAAAGCCGCGATGGATTGGGAGTTGAGAGTTCTACACTCTGTCAATGTCACTCAACTCACTCCCCATCAGATCAATGCACAATGGCATCAGCAATCCCTGCCATACCCTCTCATAAAAGTGAAACTACTACAGGTAAAGGAGAGGCTCTACAAAGACATGCAAGAAGATGGCGCAGATAAAGACCGCCCAACGTCGAGGTTAAGCTGGTTGACAAGAATCCGAGATATTTGATTATGTTCACAAGAGCACCTGCAGCCCTGCAAAGAGATCCCACTTTCTGTCTTGTACCCAGAGTAAGGACATGGAAAGAGAATGAGGCACTGACAAAGAAGAGGACAACGTGGCTAAACTGCCCAAGGCTGCCAGCTCCAGAGAAAGGCCAAGCCACCGAGGAATACATGGTGAAAACCCTAACGGGCGCCATGTCTTTCTTCAAGAGTCTACCGATCTCTCCTACGCAATAATATACAAGATATGTCGAATGTTGCTCACTTGTATTGAATTTTTTCATGAGCCAAAGCAAGCAGGCGCCCCGTGGATGTCATACCTCAAGGGAAATAAAGGGTTATGCTATGATCTCAGTGGTCAGTCTTCTGAAGAAGTACTCTAAGGCTTCTACGCCCGGTGTATGTTCTTGCCATCACATAATATGTTGGCATTTGAGGAAGCTTTCTACACAGGATTCTTCACTTAGTGAACGAAGATCTTTGCACCAATGATCAGCAACCTCACATCCAGATTTGTAGACTACTCAGCGGTAGAGTTGAAGAATAGAGTGACCATGTAGTTTGTGCAAGTGCGAGATAAGGAAAGAAAATCAGATACCAAAAGGCACTAAATGCGCTTAAAGACCGCCTCCCCAACCGTCAACCCGAAGATTATTTGAGCCCATAAAGCTGTGTCAAGGGACGACAGAGGCGAGGAGGGGGGAATGTTAGCAGCAAGCTAACACGAATACCATTTTCCGGAGTTCTCTTTGTAAAACATTTATTATTTTGATAAATCAGGAATATTGTAACTCCTATTTTCTCGAATAAACTTTGTAATTAATGAGCCGGGGCTACAAGCTTCCAGATTGTATCAACTAGTCATTACCCAGCTTTGGTAGAACTCCATATTATTAGTTTTGACCACCCAAAAACCTTGGTTAAGGTATAAAAGCCAATTTTTGTAAGTTTTTAACAAGTTTTGGATAATAGAAACGTAGCGTGAGCTAACGACGCTCACTGTTGGACGGGAAGCAACTCACACACCCATGAAGTGCATGCAAACACTACCTAGATCAACATAATGTCAATCGAGGACACAGATGACACAATAGGCACACGGAGGAAATATCTTTAGCTTGTCAGGCTGAGATCGTCCTACACATACAACACTTTGGAAGGCCAACTAAACCACAATCAAGAACCTACTGCTCTCAACTACACCACCTAGCCACATACGAAAGGTAACTCACCTAATCATGCCAGATTCATACGAAACTTAAGGAACACCATCCCCTCACTAGGATACACCTGTCCCTAAGCTTCTACACTCAAAATCCTCACTCTAAACCCATCTACGGAAAACGCGTAGGATGACAGAGCTGAATTTTGAAAGTGCCCGAAACTGAAATTTATGAGTACCTATGTGTAGCTTATGTTGCCACGATTCTATAGACTACTAGCACGCAGAAAACAGACATCATTTGATACACTTACGGCCACAAATAGCTCGTAGATGCGTCGGCGTGTGCGCTTCGTCACGCGTGGAATGCTTGGCGTTGTCGCGTAGCTCTCCTTGAGCCTACAGCAATGGTGCAGTCGGATCTCCAATGTGTTGAGCGAGCCGGGCGTAGCGAGAGGATGAAGCTCACGCTCACTCTCTTTCTCTCTCACACACAGTAGACGGCAGCACTGAAGTTTTGATTATGAAAAAAGTCTCCTTACAAAATGACCTAGGTACCTTATATACTAAGGCTACCTTAGGTTTAACCAAAAATGGGGTTGAAAGGGTCAAATGGCTTTGTATTTACAATCTGGAAGTGCCATTGCACCCCGGCTTCTGAAACTAGAATAACTACTCATTACAAATGACGTTTATATCCACAATCCGCAGCATTTCATAACTCACAAAAGATAAGACTTTGCTACGAAACTTGAGTTATGTTGTGTTGTTGACCCAGCGGTCAACACTCACCCCTTCCCCGTTCATGTCGTCCCCGACATGACCTGATTGTTGATGGCGATGTGGTCTTTGTTGCTGTCGTTTTGTTGTTGGAAAGAAAGTATAGGCTATAGCCTTTGTAGGAGCTTGTCTTGTTCGTCCAATCCGATGTACATAGTCTTCACACGATTCAGGAAAATCATAATTGATGACGAACTTTATGTCTTTCACATCCACGCTCCGAGCTGCAGCATCTGTTTCTGTCATTATAGGTCTACTGCCATATCTAAATTCAAAAAGAGCCCAATGTCGTTTAACTTGACTCTTATCATCATGGATAGAGAAAGCTCCATCCATCATTTGCTCCAGCAAATCTATCAATTCGGAGTATTTGTGATTCTCAGAAACAACTTCTACAATCTGTAGAATTGAGTGATTGGCTTTCTGATCTTGTGAGCTAATGACAACTTTGTAAGGATTTTGTAGAAATTGTATGGCTAAACCCTTAACTTCTTTAGGCCAAGTTGCACTCCAATGCAAAGTCTGTCTGTCAGGCCGAATCCAGGACTTAATTATTCTAATTTGAGGTTCAAAACCCTGCCGAGCATTCGATGCGCATGATCAAGGACAAGCTTTTGAGATCCTCTGATTACCCTTATGTCTGCTCTTTGTCATTGAGGACTTCTTTGTTCTTGAGTTATGTTGTGTTGTTGACCCAGCGGTCAACACTTTGCTGTGGTTTTCGCTTCATCTGTTGCACTGCTTGTATCTTTGTCGAACCACAACAAGAACTATGATCCATTAGAGCGGACATCTATCATCATAACCATTCATCTTTTGAGATATCCTCTGATTACTTTTATGTCTGCTCTTCTTCATTGGGGACTTCTTTGTTCCTGTGCAATCATGTTGTTAGTGTTGTCTATAGCTTTGTCATTGTAGGCCATTCTTCGACTCGCCATTGAGAAGTATGCTATGATCTGAAATTGGTGCTCCAATTCATTTGTCAATTGATTTGAGTAGCATTTCCTTATTGTTGATGTAGATAGAATAAGTACAAGAGGATGGTGATAGGTGTCTTTAGATTAGGGTCTAAAACCTGGATGAACAAAGGGAAAAAACCCGGTGGGAAAAAAAATGCCTTTGGTATACGCTCTTATTGGAGTTGAGCAGTTGAACGTGAAGTACATGTTCATGAAAGGTGAGTGCTTGGGTGAAACACGGAAAGAGTGCCTGATGCAAGTGCCAATTATGGGACACTCTATATGCATATGAGAAATTTGTCAACAAAAGCATGCAATGTGAAAGAAGGAGATGATGGGTGTTTCGAGGAATAAATGTAGCACATGTGACATCAAAAGATGTCTCAATAGCTTCCACCTTTCCAAGAAGGGTTGTCGATGTAGAAGTTTCTCCACTTGTATCTCACTGTGCTCAGTACGTGAGTGTCTTTTGGACCTTCTCCTTCACTTCACCAGACTTAAGTACTTAGACTTCGACTCTTTTGCTCACCTATACCAACATGAGCGACACAACATAAATATGCTCAACTCTTCCAGCTTGAGCAGTACCTAGAATAGCTAAGACGCTTAGACGACAGAGAATATTACTTGAAGCCTTGGGACTAACACCTCACTCATTTTGTGGCTTAGCTACTCGACTCTGACTTGTATGACTTGTCGGTTGCTTGTTGACACTGCTTTGTGACAAGTTCTTTGGCTGTTGTAGTGGCTGTTGAGACATGCTTCGTGAAGTTTCATCGTTTTTCTGTACCTTCTCCTCTTTGTAGTACTCAGGCCTCTCGTTAGTCTTTTCTTCATGTGGATTATGGATTTTTTTATTTTTTCTCAATAATAAACAAAGAAAATCTTAAAACAACTCAACAAAAGAAAAATCATTCAAATAGAAATCTAAATGCTATGTACACTATACAAATGTCCCTAGGGGCTCATATAGAGATTTTGTCCCCATACTCCTCTGTAAAACTACTATGAGGGCATATACTCTAAATTTCGTCAAAAATTATCACAATAAAACGCAAAAATTCAATGCATCTCACAAAACATTGCCCTCTAAAAGTCATAATGTTAGGTCTGCATTCAGAATGCCTCCCCCCTTCCTATTTGGAGTCATCCTTTACGACAGGGTATCGCAAAGAGTATGTGTTGTGCTTGGGCAATTAAAAGTTGTGCCTATGCAGGCCTTGTAATGTAGCCCTATTATGCATACACAGTCAATGCATGGAAAAGATTTATGTTGTGCAAGTTGTGGGTATAAGCAATTTGCTTATTGGCATTTGTTGGCGAGGCTTCCTATTCTAAGCAATGTAATGGTCTTTGAAGCTCCTGTATCATTGCTTGATTGAAGCGACTTGCTCTCTTCTAACTATAATGTAATCGTAGGAAGAATTGTAAGAATTCAAGCATCGATGCGCTGACAGCAGTTTTGTTGATCTTCTTTGGGACCCATTTCTTTGCGATTATTGGTTGTTTTGTTGCTGGCTCTCGTTTGGGAATCCATACTTGCCCGTGCTTCGTTTGTGTTTGCAGAGACTTCTTTGGGATCCACCTTTTTGTTGTGTGAGTCAACAGTGGTCTTTGCTTCATCCCTTGTACGCTTGGTTGGGGACAGGATTCAAGCTTTGAAAGTTGATACTGTGGTTGTTTTGGAATCCAAATGAATTCCTGACTTTTTTGTGCTTGAATCAACTTCTTTGGAACCCAAACCTGAGTTGTGAAAGCTTGCGACTTTGTGATATTCTTACCCGTTCGTGCATGCTTTCCTTGTTTTTGTTTTGATGTTGGACCTTGTGATTGGTCATTAGAGATCTTTGTCTTCTTGATCCATATCTGTTTTTGGCCGATCTGGCTTTTTGGTATCCAAATTTGTCGAGCTTTTTGGCTTTGACTTGTTGTCCTATTCTTTTGACATGTCTTGGTTGTTGCTGAAGGGGTTGGTGATAGTGATGGCTTGAGTTGATGATAGGGGATGTCGTAAGATTCATCACTATCGCTACTATCCTCAACAAGGTTGACTTCTTGTACTTTCCCTTGATTTTTTGGCTGGTAGTGGAAAGTTACTGTCTGTTTTCTTGTGGGTGGTAGTTTCTTGGAGCACTTTTCTAGCCCATTGATTAGAGCATTGTTCGCTCGTTGCTCTGGTCGTATTCCTCCTAGCTAGGTCTTTGCATCCTTATTAGGAGCCCTGTATGAGGATGCTTGTGGTGGATGTGTCTTCACCGAGGACTTTGGAATCCACTTTTGATGCACTTTATTCGTGTAGCGACGGCATTGATTCCCGGGTCGTTGATCTTCTTGAAGCTTGAAGTGTTCTACAGAGTCATAGAACTCGTCATCTCCTTCATCTTTTGATTCTCCACATTTCTTTGTTTGCTCCTTATTTCAAGAGCTTGTTGATGCCTGGTTCTCTTCGTTTTCCTGGATTACACTTACTGCAAAATAAGGAACGACATCATAGCCATTTTCATCACAAAACTTTGTTGTGGGAGCATCCTCCACGGCGCACACGTCCAAAGTAGCCAAGATGTGTTCCCATCCAAAAGGCTCTAACTCTTCTTCAGGAAATGGTTCTGGGATATAGTCCTTATCCTCCATAGCTCGCTCTAGGATACATTCCTCACGTTTCAAGCTACCACATTGTGAAGCTCCACACATCCACAGTTCTTTAGGCTTACCTAACCAAGCTGGAAGTTCTGATCGTGTTACTGTGGCGGAATCAAACTCCTCAACCGGTGTTCTCGTCACATCCCTATAGCTATGGTCCCTCAAGTTTATCTTTGTTATGGTTTCCATATGTCTCAGGTATATATGGTCATAACCCCAATCTTGGACCATTTTCAATTGTCGCATGAATGGTCTTCCCAGAATGATGTCATAGTTGTTCTTCTTGCCAAAGTCAACAACAGCAAAAGTGTGTTCATATTCAATGCCACAAGAAGTAACAAGTACTTTTTCTAGCAGTCCTAGGGGCTTTTCCTTGTGTCCGTCTGCAAGTTGCAGGGTCATTCGTGTGGATCTCAAGGCAGGTTTTCCCCACTTTTTCCAAACCTCTTTGGTTGCAATGGCCACACCAGCTCCACTATCAAGGATTGCCATGGTTTTTACGTTATTGAATTCCATAGAAAGGGTGGTGTTTCCATCTTCTCTCTCATAATACTCGCCTACCTTGTTTAATGGCACTGGCCTAGTATTTAGTTGAGGCATTTCAAGCTCTTTGATGCCTTCCTCGATTTGAGTCATTGGGGTTTTTACACCACATTTCTCTACACATTTACCCACATTAGCCCACATGTTTGGTCTTATTCTGAGCAACTCGGCTAACATTATTGTACAGGTGACTGGGGTAGATAGAATATCTACTAGCCCCTTTGAATCGATGACCTTGTTGGGAGACAGTCTCTTTGATGGGACTGCAACCACATCTGACTTGGTCTCGTACTCTCCCATGTAAGATGGTAGTGTTCTTAGCGAATGGGGTTGACTATCCATAGATTGTACATATCCTTTGTCGCCCCAACACGATCTCACGTCTAGATTCATTTGAGATCCAGTCTCAAATTCCTCTATTGGTGGTAGAAACACTCCTCATTCATCACCAGTCTTGTCTAATCGTCTTCTTAGGTCATCGGCTTCATTGGCCTCTCTGACTTGTTTCCACAATTCGTCAAGACCATCTATCTCTTTACAATCTTCACGTATAGCTTGGTGAAATCCCTCGGAAGAGTTATCTGTGGTATTCAGTATTATCCTTGGTTCTAATGCTGGGTCTTTGAGGTTTGGTCTGTGCTCATGACTAGAATCTGTCTCTTTTAGTTCCTGGTTTGGTGGGATTACTTGTGTAGGCATGACACGGATCACATCCTCAAGTTTTGCAACTTGTGGTTCTAGTAAAGCTTGGGCTGTTTGAATCATTTTCTGGAACATTTCAAATTTTTGCTTTTCTAGTTCCGCATAGGGATATGTCATCCACCTGTGTTCTTGGGTTTGGTTGTTTTTTAGCCTCACATCATAGGCTTTCAAGAGGGCATCTAATGTCTCATTAACCTTCTCTGCCAACACAGATCCTCCTGAACTAGCACTTCTCGGTTTCTCATCCGTGGATGGTTCTTCTAGAGGTTTAACCATCTGTGTAAGAGAAGGTGCCTCCTTTTCCTCATGTTGTTTTATCTTCTCCTCAGCTTCGGTAAGCTTCTCAGCTAGGGATTTTTGCTCTCGTTCCCTGCGTGCTTTCATCCTAGTCTTTCTAGCTTTCCAACTATTTCGTTTGCTCTTGGTTTTCTGACTAGATGCGTCTGTCTTTGGTCCATCATCTGTCTTTGGACTCATGTCACTTTCCGTGTTCTTTGTCTTTGGATTCTCATCAGCTTTCTTTTGAGCTTGTGCTCTCGTAACTACTTGAACTGTTACGACATTTTCATTTTCTGAGCTACTAGGGAGCTGAACAATCCCTGATACATTTGTCGTGATTTTCCTGATTTGGTTTGGGTTTTTTGGGCAATCGGGGATCAAGTGAGTGATGCCACACTCAAGACAATAGGCATTTACTTCAGTGATCTCCGTATGAGGACATTGTTTGACCAAGTGGTTGTCACGACTTTTGTGACAATCTGTCTCTGGTTGAGGAGATTCTTTTAGAATTTCCTCTTGGCTATAAGCAAGCTTTGACCTAGATAAGCCGCTATTTGCAATGAATCGCAATGTCCTTTCGTCCATTTCATACCTTCTTTCTTTCGACTGAAACCCATGAGGTGGAGGTTGTACCGGCCTCACCACTCCATGTGTTTCTCTCACATTTTGTTGCTCCGAAGGGTAGTACCCACTTTGGTTGCTATACCACATTGTAGCTGGTAATGGCGTTGGTTTATTTGATGCTTCCATCATTGGCATGTATCTCATGTCTAACGGCATTCTAGCACCTGGCAACGGAGGTTGTTGTCCTAAGACAAGCTGTGGCCTTAAAACTCCTACTAGTCTTGGTGCATTCCCCGTAATGTATCTAGGTGGAGTAGGTGCTTCTGGAACAGGTTGTACATACCTCTCCCTAGCATTTTCCATGCTATAATAGCACTCTTCCCCCATATGGTTCGTCCATTTTCTCTCAATTTCACACCACTTCGGCTCTCTCGAATCAGACCTTACAAGAGGAATCAACCTCTTGACCAAGTCGTCGATCAGCTTTTCTTGATCAATAGGTGCCGTTGGCTTGGCAATGGAGTCACTTATATGTGAAACACTGTGCTGAGAGGATGTGTCATCTCCTTGACTCTTTAAGTTCTTTTCTTTGTATGCCTCACAATTATCCACTAGATAAAGAGCTTCTTTGATCAACTCGTTTAGCGTCATCCTCCTTATCATATGCAGATCCTTTTGAAGGCCCGCATGTCTCATTCCCTGGATAAAGATCAACATCAATCGTGCTTGCGTAGGTAATTCTGCTCTCGGATAGAGCTTAACATATCTCTTGAGCCGTAATGATGCTTTGCGTACTGATTCATTCTCTTTCTATTTGAATCTATGGATTTGCGAGATCGTGTTGTGAGCAATGCCTTTTGGCGAGAATTCTTCAATAAACTCCTCAAACAGCTCATCTAGGGTCTCAAAATCCCATTTTTCCACCAAGTCGAACCATGTAGCTGCATCATCTTCTAGAGTCAATCCAAATCTCGCAAACTATGTCGCAAAATCTGAAACTTCCTCTGCTCTAATCACTCTTCTAAAAGCCGTTACGTGATCTCTCGGATCTTTATCTCCGGAGTATTTTCTGTTTACCCATTTCTGGACTTGGGATGGTCTAACTCGTCGATTGTCTACAAGTCTAACCAGAGACTCTCCCAATCCTTCTCTCGTTATCGCTCTTGAAGGGAATCCTGGTGGCTCTCTTCTTGGAATTCCTATAGGAATTCTTGTGTTTGGTGGAGGCATTTGTGGTCCTTCATTGACCAAATATCCACCTCTTTCTAGTACAGTTTGTGGATTTGTGCTTTCTACAACTCTGTATTCTCGTCCATACTTGTCGACAACTATAGATCTCCATTGACAGTCGACTCCGTATGTGTAGACATATAAGAGCTTGTAATCCGTTATCTCTTCTAGGTATGGATATGAGCACCTATAAAGATTGACCTCATTGTCGTCAATGTATCTATATAGTCCTTCACTCTCATGACCAATCATCCAAACTCTCTCAACAAGATGGGTCTTTATCAATTGCAAGTTTGGAAGATCCATTGTGGGAGGATATTCCTCTATTGTCGGGATCTCCAAGCTTGTGTAAGCTCCGTTTGAATCTAGGGTAAACATGATTTCTGGGCTTAAGAGCTTTTGTTTGGTTCAAGTAGACTTAGTCCACTGTGTTCAAGTGCTTTGGTTAGGGAAAAGTCGAAACTATGTCCAAAACCGCAATCGTTTCATCACAATTCTCGCAAATTGTAGGATGAATTTTGAGGCCTCAAACGATGTTTTTTTCAAAATTGAACTAAACAGTTGCCGTAGGCATCATTTAGTTCAAGTTTTGCTCTAAGATCTGTAGAGCCGCTCTAAGGCTACGTTTTGATATAAAAACTTTTCCGATCCCATACCGTTTGTGAAAGTTATGGCCAAAACAGTGAAATGCAGTTTAGAATGGCCAAAATGAGTCCAAATTCAATTTTTTAAGAAGATTTCGGATCTCTATGACACTATGAACACTTCTGTATGGTCAAAATTACAGTTGGACCCTAAAACTGACCTAGAGACATACTACGCGTAGGATGTCTATATGCTCAGAATTTAACAAAATTTGGTCCAGTGACTCCCCTTAAGTCCAGCCACACAATGGTAAGCTCAGAATTTCATTTGGACCTAAAAATGGCCTTGAGACATCCTACGCGTAGGATGTCTTTTTGCTCAGAATGACTTGAAATTTTCACCCCAGCTTCTCCTTGATGTGCTGATCACAGTGGTGTGCTCATAGGTTGGCTTGGAGTCCTAAATCAAGCTGGAGACATCCTACGCGTAGGATGTCTTTTTGCTCTGTTTCAGCTCAAATTTGCAATGTAGCTTCCCCTTGATGTGCTAAACTCGCAGCTATTTTTACTTTTTGATTCTGACACCTATAGGTTGGTCAAATGATCAAGAATCTGTTCCAAAAGCCTGATGTCTGTTCTAATGAATTCCTAAGTCAAATAAACTCCAAATTGGACTAAATTTGCCTAGGAGGCTTGCCTATGGCTATATGACAGCATGGTATGGTCACAGTAGAATTTTGGTTTCAAAATTATGCAGTAGACATCCTACACGTAGGATGTCTTTTTGCTCAGAATGAACCCAAATTTGAACCACAGACTCTCCTTAAGGTGCTGATCACTGTGGTATGCTCATAATTAAGTTTGGAGTGCAAAATCACACATATGACATCCTACGCGTAGGATGTCTTTTTGGCCTGTTTGACCCCAGACTTGAGCCAAAGCTTCCCCTTGATGTCAGCAACCCAGTGGTATGCTCAGATTTTGGTTTGGATTTCAAAAGACCCCAATTTTAGCTGTTCTAGTCTTTTTTAGTCAAAAGTGCTAAAGTCCGCTTTGAACCCAATTTTCTCACCCAAATGAGCTGAAACCTCTCTCAGCCACTCAATATATTATGTAGATCATGCTCCTGAAGCCATCCTATGGTTTTGGTCTTGGAATAATGCCTTGGCACAATTTGGGTAGGATGTCTGACAATTTCAGTCTATCTGGCCTTATCCTGCCAAGATATGGTCAAGTTCCCCTTTCCATGTGAGAATAGGGTAAAACCTACCTTCTGAACACACTGGTCAACTCAGAATTTCAAAATTTTCACCAGATCACCCTGTAGACATCCTACGCGTAGGCTGTCTACTGTTGATTTTTTGAGACTGAAGTGTCCTTGATGCTTCCTTATGCTCTCAGCACGTGCAAGTATGCTTCACAATTGCAAAAACATGCAAAAATCACTCAATTTAAGCCTTTTCTAAAATTTTACGTTTTCTGACTCCGCCTTTTGGCTTTTGGTCAACAAAAATAGGGAAAACATCTAAGTCAATATGAAAATAGGGTAAAGCCTACCCTCTGAACCCACTGGTGCAGTCAGAATTTTCAAATTTGGTCTCCAGAACCCCCTTGAGACATCCTACGCATAGGATGTCTATGTTTATAGAATTGCAGGTTTTCTTCACAGAACCCTTGCAAATGCTCTTTTATATGCAAAGCATCAGTCAGTCATACAAAAATATCCACAAAAAGCTTGTTTAATGCATTTTCACCCTCAAAAGCACACTTTTCCATGATTCAAATGCAATCAAGCACTTTAGCAAATAATTCAGTGTTGAATAGCTCTAGATCAGAATCGGATCACTTACCTAAAGCTACTCCTACAAATCATATGGGGTTTTGCATCTATGAGTAGAAAAACGCTTCACTGCCACACATGGACTAGTAAACGATTTTATCACCTCACAAATCACTCGACCACCAACAACTACTCTAATCCACAGATCCTAACTAAACCTATCTAGTCGCAGACCCTCGGCAAGACACACGCTTCCTGGCTATCCACTTGATCACGGAATATCCTCTTCTAGATCCACTTAAGAAAAATGCTTTCTTTAGCCGAAACTAAATCAAGCAACCATCACACGAGTGTTAGTAGGAACTCTACTTAGGTCCTTGTGTCCCCGGCAACGGCGCCAATGTTGGACGGGAAGCGACTCACACACCCATGAAGTGCATGCAAACACTACCTAGATCAACATAATGTCAATCGAGGACACATATGACACGATAGGCACACGGAGGAAATCTCTTTAGCTTGTCAGGCTGAGACCGTCCTACACATACAACACTCTGGAAGGCCAACTAAACCACAATCAAGAACCTCACTGCTCTCAACTACACCACCTAGCCACATACACACATACGGAAGGTAACTCACCTAATCATGCCAGATTCATACGAAACTTAAGGAACACTATCCCCTCACTAGGATACACCTGTCCCTAAGCTTCTACACTCAAAATCCTCACTCTAAACCCATCTATGGAAAACGCGTAGGATGACAGAGCTGAATTTTGAAAGTGCCCGAAACTGAAATTTATGAGTACCTATGCGTAGCTTATGTCTCCACGATTCTATAGACTACCAGCACGCAGAAAACAGACATCGTTTGATACACTTACGGCCACAAATAGCTCGTAGATGCGTCGGCGTGTGCGCTTCGTCATGCGTGGAATGCTTGGCGTTGTCGCGTAGCTCTCCTCGAGCCTACAGCAATGGTGCAGTCGGATCTCCAATGTGTTGAGCGAGCCGGCCGTAGCGAGAGGATGAAGCTCACGCTCACTCTCTTTCTCTCTCACACACAGTAGACGGCAGCGCTGAAGTTTTGATTATGAAAAAAGTCTCCTTACAAAATGACCTAGGTACCTTATATACTAAGGCTACCTTAGGTTTAACCAAAAATGGGGTTGAAAGGGTCAAATGGCTTTGTATTTACAATCTGGAAGTGCCATTGCACCCCGGCTTTTGAAACTAGAATAACTACTCATTACAAATGACGTTTATATCCATAATCCGCAGCATTTCATAACTCACAAAAGATAAGACTTTGCTACGAAACTTGAGTTATGTTGTGTTGTTGACCCAGCGGTCAACACTCACTCTTCTCCTTCTCGTGCTTCCTACTCCCTCCCCGGTTGTCACATTGCAGTCGTGTTTGTTGCATTGCAACCGCAAGTAAGAGCTCTACACATTGACGTAAGCAGTTCACAGTATTTTGTACCTTTTGGCGTCACCGACCCGCGGCCTAATTTCATCATAACTAGGAATTTACACTTTCAAATCAAAAACTAAGCATAGGCGGGGTATTGGGGCATCATTGCTAAGCATTTAGATGTAAAAAATAACTAGGTCAAAAATCCACTGTTGTTAATAATCGCAATTTTGCAACTTGACCTAAAGTGGGGTTTGAGACCATAACCATGCGTGCTTAGGTCTTATAAACTTGTCCTAGAAGTTTCGTTACGTTTGGATGTCATTTGATGCTGTAACGGATGTGATTTGTTTGTCGATGAGCGATTGGCTTTTGGTGATTTCAGTCACTTGAGTGTAGCATGAGTTAGATGCGAGTTGTTAGTTGTTTTCCGAGAGATTGACAAGTTGAACCTCTTGTAGCCTCTATGCACTAGTCGAGTCAGCTTCAGACCATGGATTGACAAATTAATCGTGGTTCTCACTAATACTGCAATAAGATAGGATGGTGAGGTTAGACATGCGTCCCACACCCTTCTAGTGGCGGCATTGACCTTCTTGAGATCCACGCACACTCTGAGTGTCCCATTCTTTTTTTACACAATTACTATTGGAGACACCCTTTCTGAGCGCTCAATAGGGTATATGAATCCGCATTTCACAAGCTTTTCAATCTCTTCTTGAACAATCTTTGCATATTTAAGATTCATTGGGTAGGGTCGTTACTGAACTGGTTTAGACATGCTATTCATGGAGATTGTGTGTTGCACCACGGAAGGTGGAACACCTTTCATATCATGATATGTCCAAGCAAATATATCCCTGAATTCCTTGAGAAGTTCTTAAAGTACACCCTCCTCAGTTTCTGTCAGATCTTGGGCAATGAAAACAGGTTTGGACTCTTCTCCTAGGTCTGCTAACTCTATTTTCTTAACTATCACTAGATCGTCATAAACTCCATTGGTTCCATCGATAGGTTTTCTTTGAGCCTTTATATACACAACCTTACGTTCTTCTATGATGTAGGATTTGAAATCTTCAGCTGATGGGTGTAAGTCTGTGGGGTCCTACTATTCTGTGGATTGTGATTTCACTCCCGGATCCTTTTGTTGTTGAGATAACTCTCCATTTTGTCGGCTCCTTACGGTATGACTCAACTTTGGCTTCTCTGTAGCCTCTAGTTGTGGATGTCAATGGGTTATGGACTACACCACATAACGCTTTGAAGGTATTCACCTCAGTTATCTACCAACTTCCGATGAGCATCACATACCCCTATATAATTAAGCCATTCTGTGGTAGATTTCTTTTCATTTATTTTAGCATGCACATTTGCTCGATATTGTTGCCTTTTATATCTCTTACTCTTCTTGTCTAATTTTTTATTACGACCGATCTCTAGTGAAGAGTCACTAGATGAATTGCTCCTTGTGTCTTCTGCTCCCTTGGATAGATTGTCATCTAGGGTACCACTGGGCCCTGAATGGTTTGTCCCCACATTTGCACTAAGATTTAACTCAGATTCTTTGTCCTCAGAGTTAATTTCAATTGATGATTTTGACCCCAAATCGCGTGGGCTATAGTCTTGTGAGATGCTACAGGTTCCAATGCCAGTCAAACCTTCATCTTGTAGGTCATCAAAAGATATATGCATTGCTTCTAGCATATTTAAGGGTACGAGTGGTGGCATTTCATCCCCCTCAGGTGTTACCCAAGTCGTCCCTTTGTTTCCCCAAGTATCTATGGTTGTTGTTAAGTGGACCCAATCCACATTGTCCGACTCAATCATCCCAGGTAGTACATCCATATAAGGAGAATCTTCCCCAACATTAGTGTCCACTTTATATGGGTAACAATACTGTAATGGGGCCGAGTGAAATGTGGTGTCATATCTATGATCAATTATAAACTTGTTCCTAGAGGATGTGCTCGACCAGTTAGAAGATCCACTCGAATGACAGAATCTTGGATTTGCAAGTAGACGTGGTTTTTAGACCAGTCATGCACTGTTTTTGCTTCCCTCATGAAAGGACGTCCTAAGATCATCTCAGATGCCATAGTGTGCTTGGAGAAATCCATAACAATGAAGGTATTTCTTATTTTATGTCCAAAGACCTTGATCTTGAGATCTTCTAGCATCCCAATAGGTTTAACAATAGACCCATTGGCCATGTTTACTACTGTGGTTGTGGTCCCACGGTGTTTCCTAGCAATTTTTAGTCACAATGCTAACCCCAACACCACCACCAAGGATTCCCTTCACAGTTAATCCCTTGGTAGTGATTGGTATGGTTGCATTGAATTCATTACCCTCAAAGTATTGTCCCAACTTATTAACAGGTATTTCTACAACAAGGTTCTCATCTAGAGGTGCATGTGTTTGGGGCCCATGTGAGAACTTTGACAACTACTCCCATGTCCCCAAACACACCTAGCTATGTATATTGTCTCTCGCACACTTGGTATAGCGTGTAATATCGAACACATATTTAAACATAGACCCTTCTAAGAAAATGCCAAAGGTCTGACCCTTATTCAATCTTTTGGCATCATAAACATGCAGACTACCATGATTTTGGACCTTTAGCATCATATCATCATAGACAAGAAGCGAGAAATGATAACTAGAGAGCACTCAAAAGTGTAAAAAAAAAAGATGGTGAAGAGAGAGGAAGGTTTAAAAACAAATAATGAATCCATGCTCAAATGATCTTTTTTGTTAGAAAACATAAAAGATCACGTAAAAGAGTACAAAAATCGGATGGTGAACAGAGAGGAACAATTTAAAAACAAATAATGAATCCATGCTCAAACGATCTCTCTGTTAAAAACCTTCCATGTCGGAGGAGGATTAAGTACGTTCTAAGGTCTTTTGCTCTAAATTCCTCCAAAATTTCTAGTAATACTCAATTTCTAGGTGATGACTACTTGGTGGATTTCAAAATCTTAAAGGTGGGACTACACATGACCTAGGCTTGTTGTGAGTATTTAAAAGATACTTCTCACTTTTAATGTGTGGAGAGAGAGAGAGAGATCGATCTGAGAATGATTTATCATGCATAAATGAAGCCATTTGAACACAACTAAGCCGCTTCATGGGTTGCGATTAGACAAACTTATAAGCCTAAAAATACTTAGGAGGAGACAAATAGATGTGTAGATAAACATTAAACATCAATATGCCAAGCAAAGATACAAATGCACATTTGTGCATAATTTATGCATAACTCAGAAATGGGGAGAGAGAGAGAGAGAGAGAGAGAGAGAGAGAGAGATAGACCAAAAAGATAGATAAAAGCATGGTACTTTGTAAGGTATTCTATAGAACAAGGCAGATGATAGATTAAATAATAATAAAGAAACACTAGATTGCTCTCAGTGAAATATGTTTCTATTTCTAATATCAAGTTGGCAAGTCCCGATCCACACCACCATCTTAATAATTGCGGCTTAAGACAAAGAGGACTTTTAAATTTTAATGTTCTCTTTTTGCAACCATAGGTGGCACGCGGAGGGAGCCTTACTCATATATATAATTAATCTATTGTAGCTGACCAGTTATAGGCAGGCCTCTTGATTTCAGCTCCTGTTTCTTATGTGTTTTACCCTAACCAGAGAACTCGAGAAATTCTGTAGAAAAGTACCCTGCGTATCCATATCAGAGAAAAGTCCGTCGCCCTCTGCTGCGGCGCACCTGCGAGGCTTCAAAAACTGCTGTGCACCTGCGAGGCTTGCAAGCGACGTGTGTTGCAGCACACTGCTGCTACGCACCTACAACCTGGGAATTTGGGGCCTGAGCGAACTTGTACCTGCGGCCAGCTGCAAACTGTGTTTTATCTATGTATCTGCAGGGTTTGGTGACTGAGTTTTGACTGTCCAGGTAATCTTTCCTTTGGAAATTGGTTTGGTGTTTTGGCCGCAAGAATTGTAAAAGGATAGTGGAATTCGGGTAGTTTTCCATGTGAGATCGAGAAGGTTTGAGATGCTTTGAATCATATGAGAATGAGACGTTTTTTTGTGTGATTATAGTTCTCCTCCTGCTAAAATTCTCATATTCAACATATTATGTATAGAGGGAACCCCTCTCCCCCCCACCAACCACCACAACCCCAAAAATCCTCAGAGGCTTTGTATCAAGCATAGGTTTTCTCTGATCGAGAGAGATGGACTGAATTTCCACCGGTTGCTTCCTCGCATGTGCACTCACTATTTGAGAGTGAGATGGAAAGAGCTCTCTGGAGGAGGATCCCATTCCACCATCAATAATCACTAGTCATACATACTGCCTCTTCCATGGCCATGATGGCCATGGTCCCGCGTTAAGCGTACAATATTCAATATCGTTATGGAGGCAATATCATGACAATTGATGTATAAAATTTTGTGACAATTAGTCGAGAAAATTTCTCGCACGACCAACGATCAAATTGCAAAATGTATTGTCAGAGTTCTCTCTCTCTCTCTCTCTCTCTCTCTCTCTCTTTTGTCAAGGTAGGATTCCAAACATTGTTTGGAAATGACTTTTTGTCTCTCTTGAAGCATGGAAAGATGGGGCGATGTTAGTTTGTAAGGTGCAACGGAAGTGAATGTTGATAGTGCTCAGGATGAGTGCTCCGAACTGTGCTCAAGGATTCCTTTTACTTACGGAAGGGAGAGCCTTCCGTTCTACTTAGAGAGAGAGTGCAAGTGCAATGCTCACAAACAAAGTGAATGCTACTGTGAATGAAAGTGCAGAGAGAGAGAGAGAGAGAGAGAGAGAGAGAGAGAGAGAGAGAGAGAGAGAGAGAGAGAGAGAGAGAGAAGAATACGACATTAGACGGTTCTCATACCCCCCTACAAGGGCCCCCCTCTCTATGGCGAGAGGTGTATGCTATTGCACAAATCTGGTATAATGGTCTAGATGCCGTGAACTTGATGATGACGATGTCGACGTCGATGATGGAGACTATGACGATGACGATGATGGTGTCGTCGTCAAGTCCGGGATCTACGATGACGATGACGAAGGTGACCTCGTAAAGATAGGGACTGTGATGACGACAACGATGACGACGATGGTGTCGACGATGACGGCGTCAAGGTTGAAAACTGAAAGTGCTAGATGCTCTGTTGCTATGGCGGTAGTGCGGCCTGAATCTGCAACTGCTTCGCCGGACTAGGACTGAAATACAAAAACGCTAGTTGATTGACTGAATTCTGAAAACGCTAGGTTGATCTGGTACTAGATGGGGAATCTGGCAGGATCTGCAACCAGAGGATGTGGGTTCTCGCGAGGCTAAGGCTGAAAACTGAAAAATTGGGTGGTGGTGGTGGCTGAAAACGCTGATTTCTTGAGGTTTAAACGCTGGGCTGATCTTTGAGAAAACGCTGGGACCTGTGGGTGCCTGCCTGCTGTGCTGCGGGTGCTTGGGCCCTGCCCTTCTGTGTTCTGCTTTTACTGAGTGCTCAATGGTTTCTTGTATAGCTCTTTATCAATTTACCCTACCTACTTTTTCAACAAAAGTCACTTATTTATGAAAAATGTGTACTTTGGCAAAATAGGGTTCTATGCTCTAGAAAATGCTCATGATGGGTACTAAATGTCATGCTAATGATCTTGCCGTGTGCAATCAGAGGGTATGCAACTATTCTAAGTGCTTGGACATGCACGACCTGCGCACAGGCTCACAAAGGTGCCAAAACACCCTAGACTTGGGATAGCTTGTCCACATGCACATAGGGTTAGATGTGCATGTGACATCCCCTCCTTTTTAAAATGAGGTACTGGTACCGAGCTGTATGGCATCGAGGAAGTGTGCCAACAACTCCTGGAATTTTGCGAAGGACTCTTCGTCGGTCCACTCTGATGCGTGAGTCGTGCGATACTTGAACTTCATGAAGGTCAGCAGTGCTTGCTTCTTTGGGCCGCTCTGAAAGCGACAAAAGTGATCTGTTGTAGCTCCAATGCTCCAACTGCGTCTATGGTCGTGGATCCACCCCACCTTCTTTAAGAGTCTCCGAGGAGGAAAATTTTTGAAAACCATTTCCAACACAAAACCATTCCATGTAGAGTGATTGGAAAATTACTATTCTCTCTAAATGCAATGCAGATGAACAAAGTGACGGAGTGCCAAACCGTTCACTAAACACACGCAAAAAGTGAGATCGGATCTTGACCGTTCGACCTAAACCTATCAATTGTGGCAAATCACAATACGGAAATGACGATGCTTGATGGACAATCTTTCTCGTACTCTTTCTGAGATTTTGTCACGCCAAGGAAGAAACATGTAAAAGCAATTGACAAAACGGACAATCGAAAAACAATGCGAATTCCTTGAATGCAAACTTTTTTTCTTTTTGAGAGTGATCCGCATACCTCCGTGTGCATCCGTGAGTGAATCATGTGTATCATACAATATGGCATGCTTGTGAAAAGGAAACACATAAAGACGGTGACGAAAATACAACAAATCATCACGAATGAGAAACTCGAACAATGCGTGTTGACTTATCATGCGAACACACAATACTTCCTGAGTGGGATCTTTGGACCTCGACTCGAGAGCCAAGATTGGTCTTGCGTGAGTGATCAAATCTGCAATGAGGCTAGCTTCATTAGAAAAATCATAATTCAAACCATCATCCTTGCGAACAATCACATCTCTATTATGTCGTGCTTCGAAGAAGAAAGGACTGAGAGAGTCTTCTTCTCATGTTTCTTTTCAAGCTTCGCTTGCATATCAGAAATAAGAGTAAAGAATGAAGACCCTCCTCACCACGAATGATGATTGATGGGAGAGTTACTTTTGGCATTTAGAGTGAGCGTATTGTCTGCCCAATCAATGAGAGGGTTATGTTCACGAAACCATCGAATGCCCAAAATCATCACACATTTTGAGAGAGGAGACACAACAAATCTTCTACGGAAGGAAGCTTGCTGAACAACGAATAACACATCACAGCACTTGTGTAATAAGAGAGTCCATACCGGGAGCGAAGCCTGACACCTCGAGAGGAGTTGTCTGGCTAACCTCCAAGCGGGCGCTTTCTATAAGAGAGTCACCAATCACATCATGTATACTACCAAATTCAAACAAGATCACAATGTGTTGACCATTCACATGACCATAACACTTCTTGAGAGACTCATCAACTAGATGATCATTAGAAACATGGGACACACTAGTGTTCTCATTTATGGCATTATCAGAGAACGTGGGTTCCGTGGGTTCTTTAGGTTCGTGCATATTCGGCTCGTTCTTCAAGAGTTAACCATCCTCCTAAAATTCCTTGAGCAGATTTTTCATCGGACGTCAACTTAGGATTTTCTTGACTTTTAGCTTTTCCTTTTCCCTTAGGTCCGTGCTTGAGAAATAGAGGAAGATTGATTAGGAGAATTACTGTTGTTCTTACTGTTCGACGGGTTCTGAGAATTCTGAGAGGTACTGTGAGAAGACTTGTTCTCCTTAGGCTTTCCTTTGTTGTGCTTCATCTGTTGCGTAAGAGCAATCTTGTTGAGATCTATTGGGTTGAGGATTTCGACATCGAACTTGATATACTCGTCTAACCCGAAAAGGAATGCCTCTTTGCGCTCTTTATCCGGTTTGCGTAATTGGGTGCCGAGTTGCAAAACACGATTAGAAAAGGACATAATTGGCATACCATTTTGCTGGAGATTACAGCAATCTTCTCTCAACGGCGCTAGGTACTGAGGTGGCATGAATCGCGCCTTGAGCTTGTCTTGGAAGTCGGCCCAATTGAAAGAAAGGGGAACGCCTTCCTCAGCTTCCTCTAGGTGCGCAGCCAATTGTGTCTCTTGCCATGCTTGATACCAATTAATGGCATCGTTGACAAGATACATGGTTGCCGCCAAAACTTTGCTATTCCCTGTTTTCTTAGTTGTCGCAAAGTAAGCATTAAATTGATGCAACCAAGAATGTATAACATTAGCATCCATCTTACCGTCATACTTACTGAACGTCAACTTCTCAGTGATTGGGTTGTTGGAATCTGCATCTCTACTTGTGCTACCTGATGAATTGCCCATGTCCTTGAGTGGCTCAGATTTCGAGGTGAGTACTTGTAGGACCAACTCTTGCATGCGTTGGTCTCTCTGTGCTTCACACTCTAATTCCATAGCCGCTCGCTTCTCTTCGGCCGCTATGCGTAGAGCTTCGCGTAGTTGCTCGCGCTCAAACTTCATAGCTGCCCTTCTTCTTCGGCTGCCCAGCTCGCTTGCTCACGCTCACGTTCCATGGTTGCCTTTCTTTCTTCAGCCGCCAAGCTTGCTTGCTTATGCTCACGCTCCAAGCAAGGTTGCCTTTCTTTCTTCGGCCGCCAAGCGCGCGTGCTCGTGCTTGCGCTCCAAGGCTGCCTGTCTTTCTTCGTGGTCGCGATCCATGGCGGCGCGTTGTGCCTCTTGTCGTAGCATCATGTCCATCATCGACTTGACCAAAGCCTCCATAGGATTTGGTTCAATCGATGGCGTAGTGTCACCAGGAGGTGTATTTTTCCTGTTGCCTTCCGTAAATAAGTATTAGATATATTTATTTTATTTTTACTTGTTTGTCCCAAAACCCTTGAAAAGGTGCAAGTGGACATTGCATGGCCAGTGTGAAACGGTTGTAGCCAAATGGGTTTCTCACATCGGGGATCTAGGTCGGTTAGACAGGGACTGCCCGGGCTAGTTAGCACTGAATTCTGATGAGTATGGAAGCTCGTGTGCGCCAAACTGGAATTTGGGCCACTCGTTAAGTCACTGCAACTTTATAAGTTGAAAGGGGCCAGTAAATTAACCCACATTGTAGATGTTGGTCAAATGGTAGTCTTCAATGATGGCCAGTAGACCGATAGGGACGCCATGGAAGCATCTCCTAAAATTTAGGGAACGGCTATTTTTGACCGGAAAATGTGTTCGCGTTATTAGCTGTGGAATGACAAGGGGAACATTCTATTGCTCTGCTGCCAAGTCAATTGACGCACCAGTTGAGATATTTTTAGCAGGGAAAGCCCAAACTCGGAAACTGGGCGACGTGTCAGCCTGTGAGCGATTTTGCCACTCTGGGAGGCAAAAACGAGCTGCATATCAACAAAGGGGGCGCCATTTTCAGCATGAGGTGGATTGTAGCAGGTATAGAAGCTATGGAATGCTTACCTTGCCCTCTATGCACAGTATGGTGACGGGAGTGATGCCCCGCACGCTACATACTTCTCTCTTTCTCCCTTACGTACAGTATGTTATGCCCCACTATTTGACCTATGTACAGTTCTGGGGTTTATGCGCGTTTGCCAAGGCAAGAGCCTTCTGAATAGGAACCGGATTAGCTATTTGCTAATCCCCCACAGGTACGTACAGTTCCATCACGAAAGATTGCGAGTTTGGAGAGTTTTCTCGCGTGAAAACTCGTCCAATTCACAGGGGAACTGTCCCATTGCGTGCGGGAGCCCTTGGGACACGCGTAGGCGTGTTCGCTCCGCTAAAAACGATCTGAAACAGGGAATTACAGCCTGCTGTGTTTTTCTGCAGGTTTAGGGTTTCGCACCTAAACTGCAAGGGAACATCGGGGGAGCCTCGTGAGAGCCTTGGGATGCGTGTACAGGCTTTTGGGCTCCCGGCAGTGAAAAACAGAGAATTACAGCCCGCTGAATTTCTGTGACAGCTCACCAGAAAGCTTCCAGATATCGAGGGAATCCGTCCTAGACAGGTGTTTTTGACCTACAGGGGTTTTTGCGCTGTTATGCTGTCGAAATCCGGTCGAAAACCTGCGTTTTCAGCCCTCGTCAGGTTTGGACAGCTTTGTGAAAGCTTGTGCTAAGTGGTCGGATCGTCTACCTTAATTTGAATAAAGATATACCGAAAGGGGCGCCAGTCTTTGGGGCCTACAGGGTGTCGGTCTCGTGTGCGCAGTGACATTCTAGTCGCTGGACGCAATTGTGTTCTCTTCCCTTCTCAGTGCTCTGTGTAAAGTTAAGAGGTAATTGAAATAGTACCGCCCTCTACGTTGTACGGGCCGGTTATATGGTTCCATCGACGGGATAGTCACTTTTTCTTCAAAAAGTGCAGCGTGGATTGTTTTGGGTGAAAGCAACACAGAGCTTGTCGATATGGCAGAGAAGGGAGACCAAGTACCTGAAGAGGGATCTTCCTCACATGGCACAGAGAAAATTCCTTTAACTCTTTAGAACTCAACTGCGTTGTTGCATGGACATGTTTCAGCAGTTGGCTAACAACCCAAGGATGCAGGAATTCTTACAGGCTCCGACATAGGGTTTTCAGCCTCCTACACAGGGCATGATTGAGCCGTTGCAGGAAAAGGAGATTTCCAATTCGCAGAGGACTCATGATGCTCGAGGGAAAGCCCATGTGGTTGAGCAACTAGCGGTGTCCAATGTTCCAAAGCAACTTGCTTTAGCTGGACAGGAACCGTTTGTGAATGGTCAAGGGAGCAATGAACAGGCTATGCGTCAGACCCTTCCATTACCTAATACTTAACCTGGTTATTTTGGAGGTGGTTCAGTGTTTCAAGCTATGGCTGGACCTTCCACAGGTTATATGCCAGGGAATGTGTTCGGGACAATGCAAACAGGCATGGGTAACCCTATGTACGCGAACATGGGTGTCCAACCTGGTTTTCAAGGTGCCTACGACCAGTTTCGAGTGCCTAGGATACAATTTGGTATGGCTGGTTTTTCGCAGCCATACGTACAAAATGCAGATATGACAGGGAAAACAGTTGATGCGAGTGCTGGAATGAACACTCATGGAGCACCACTGTTACAGGCACCTGTTTATGATAATGTGGCTCCTTTGAGTCAGCCTAAGGATTACAAGGAAGGTGGACAGGGAGTGAAGTTTGAAACTTTCAGAGGAACTGAGGACCAATTAAAGGCTTTGACCTTTATACAGTAGTTCGATGCAGCTTATGCTAGAGGCAACTTCACGGAATCTTCAAAGATACGCAAGGCTGCCACTTTCTTGAAAGGGAATGCGCTCGAATGGTGGACCGCATTGTTGAACCAGGGTCAAGCCCCAACAACGTGGGTCCAATTCAAACAACTTTTTGCGCCTGCATGGTTGACAAACACTTTTGAAGTGGATGTAATGACGGAATGGCACGAGTTGAATGCTAAACAGTGTGCAGATCTGGAAGAGTACAATAAACGGTTTTGGGCCGCACTGTTGCCAGTCACCTCTTACAGGTTTGTGCCTTTGTTAGAACAAATTGAGAAGTATTGTTGCGGATTGCCCAAGAAAATCAGGGACTACTGCACAAAGACTACTGTCATGAATATGTTTCAGTTGATAGAGAATGCAAGAGTGGCCAGCAATCTGTCGAAGGGAGATTCTGATGGATTTAATAGCCTCAAGAAAGGGTCCCAAGGCAAACAGTTTTCAGCCAAGGGCAATGTTGCAGCAAATCCTTCTGAGCCTCCCACAAAGAAGCCCTCCACTGAAGAAGGTGATACGTCCAAGAAGCAGTCTAAGTCTTCTTCGGGACGAGGACAAGGACAAAAGAGGCATTTTTCTGGCAAAACTTTTGAAGAACGGAAAGCTCTTAGGGAGGCCAAGAAATGTTACATTTGTGAACAGGAAGGACACTTTGCAAATGAGTGCCCACAGAAGAAGTCACAGGATAAGGATGACAAGTCAGACCATAAAGGGAAGAAGCCAAAGCCGAGTGCAGGACTTGTTCCAGATTTGGTTGGAGATCAGCCAAACACAGATGCCACGGAGCTGTGCAGAGCTTGGGGCAAAGTTAGAGACCAGACAGTGCTGGTTTTCTTTGATCCAGGAGCCTGTGCAAATTTCATATCACCAGAATTGGCATCAAAGTTGGGCATTCGTGCAGAGGAGATGGGTATGACAGGCGAAGCAGGTTTGGCATGCCCAGGACATTCAGAGCCTGTTACTCCCATTCTGGGAAAGCTTCGTCTGCACATTCAAAGCTATGTGGATGCGGAAGAATTTCATATTATGCCGCTTGAGGGCTGTGATGTGTTATTGGGTATCCCATGGTGTTACAGGTTGCATGCTATGGTGGATACTTACAACAAAAAGATTACCCTTGTACATAGAGGAAAGACTCATGTCCTTGATGTAAAGCTTAAAGGTGAGTCTGTTCCAGTTGTTTTTGCTTCTACTATTTCATCTGTAATAAAGAATCATCTTTCTGCGTACTCGATCTTTGCAAAAGAAGTACCTCAACTTGTATCTAATTTGTCTTAGATAAAGACAGGTCAACTTTTTTGAGTGGTTTCAGTGATTGTTTTTCGGACTCTTTGCCAGGGGAGTTACCTCTTGAGAGACCTGAGGATCATACTATAGATCTTGTGCCAGGTTCTAGTCCACCGAATAGACCACCATACAGGGTTAGTGCAGCCCAGCAGAAAGAGATTATGGGTCAGGTCAACGAGCTTTTAGAGAAGGGGCTGATTCAGCCCAGTTCATCCCCTTTTTGTTCTCCTGTACTCTTAGTGCAGAAGAAGGATGGTTCATGTCACCAGCGTGTGACTACTATCTATCCTTTTTGTTGATTTCTTTCTTATTATCTATTTACTTTCACTTTTTGGAAACACCCCTCGGGAAATCTAATTGCCCTGCATTGCATAGCTAGTGTGGAACTGTCCAGAGGGTGTCCAGGCCTGAGGGCAAGAGAGCACTAAGGTTGGACAAGGACTATGGTTAGCCAAGTGGGGTCATTGACTAGCCAAAGTGGAATCCTTTGCTACAGAGGCTACATTTCAGTTCTGGATGTGGCGCAGTGTACAAAGAGGGTCGGATGACCTAGAAAGATACAATGGCAGCATCTCCTAAAATTTAGGGAACTGCTATTTTGGGACCTGAAAATGTGTTGGCGTCATTACCTCCGGAATGACAAGGGGAACATTTTCTTACTCTGTCGTGAAGTCAACTGGGCAACCGGTTGGGAGATTTTTAGGCGGCAACCCCGAAACGGGAAAATGCTTGTAAATGTGCCAAGTGGCACATTCTAGTGCACTTTCTAATGCAAGAGAGAGTTGGCGCTGAATTTGAAGAGAGGAGGGGCTGTTTTGCAGAAATTGTCACAGGTTAAGAGCTATGGAGTGCTTGCTTTCCCTCCTATGTACAGTGTGGTGCCAGGAGTGATGCCCTGCACACTACGCACTGCCCTCTCTCTCCCCTTTGGCAGTATGTTATGCCCCACTAGTGGGCTCTTCATTTGACCAATGTACAGTTGTGTGGGTTCATGCGCGATTGCCGAGGCAAGAGCCTCTTGCACAGGTACTGGATTAGCTAGCGGCTAATCCCCCCGCAGGTACAGGTGAATTCGGAGAGGTCTCACGCCAGAAATCTCGTCCGATTCAAAGGGCAAGTAGCCCTACAGGTGCGGGAGCTCGAGGACTTGCTACGGATGCGACCGGCACGCGAAACGGAGCCCGAAACAGTAAATTACAGCCTGCTGTGTATTTTTGCAGGTTTAGGGTTTTGGCCCTAAACGGACCCTAAAACCCCCAGAAGGTTCGGGGACGCAAGGGGACCGCTATACAGGCGATCTGGCGCATTTTCAGGGCTGAAAACAGAGAATTCAGCGTGCTGCAGATTCTCGCCAGGTTTTGCAAAGTGTCTGTATGCGTCGGGAAAGTCGGCCAATGCGTGGGAATACTGACTGTGAAGGGTTCTAGTACAATTATGTTGCCGAAATCAAGCCAGAACAGTCAAAATTCAGCCAAGGTTGTGCGGGGCAGCTTGGAAAGAACCACATCGTATATTCCCTCTTTTAAACAATAAAGAAATACCGAAAGGGGCGCCTAAATTAGGGGCCAATCTGGTGTCGGTCTTCTCATACAGGTGCATTCTAGCATCTGTATCCCATTCCCCTCTCTTGTGTCACTATAGCGCAGGTATAATAGACGACTAATAATGGGTGAAAGCTAAATCAAGATTTGAAGTAAAGTCTACCGCCCTTTTTGGATTGAACAGGCCGCATGGCGCATGTGCATTGACTATCGCGCCTTGAATAAGAATACTATCAAGAACAGGTTCCCCATACCGAGGATAGATGACATTCTTGATCGGCTTGAGGGAGCGTCATTGTTTACAAGAATAGACCTAAAGAGCGGGTATCATCAGATACGCATTAGACCAGAAGATGTCCATAAGACTGCGTTCAGGACAACATTTGGTCTCTATGAGTTTCTTGTCATGCCGTTTGGTCTCACAAATGCTCCTGCCACATTTAATAGAACGATGGACAAAATTTTTAGACCACATAGAAACTTTGTGGGTACCTTCTTTGATGACATGATTGTCTACTCAAAGTCTGAAGAGGAGCATAGGGATCACTTGACTGCAGTTTTCAATGAGCTACGCAAGAATAGGCTACTCATCAATGCGAAGAAAAGTGAGTTCTTTTTGCAAGAAATTCACTTCCTTGGGCACATTGTTTCAAAGGATGGGGTACGCATGGATCCCGCCAAAGTGGAAGCAATTAGGTCATGGCTAGACTTGAAGTCCGTACATGACATTCGAAGCTTTCTAGGCTTATGTTCCTATTACAGGAGGTTCATTCAAAATTTTGCTGAGATTGCTTCTCCACTCCATGCACTGCAAGGAAAAGGAGTTACTTTCAAGTGGACAGCCAAGGAAATTTTAGCGTTCAAACACTTGAAAGAGAAGCTGACTTCAGATCCGAATGGCCGAGTAGTCGCATATGAGAGCAGAATTCTTTTGAAGACTGAAAGGAACTTGCAAGTCTATGAGAAAGAATTGCTGGCAGTAATTCATGCTCTCACTAGTTGGAAACACTATTTGCTAGGGGCTGATTTTGTTGTCCAAACGGATCATCAAACCTTGTGATATTTTCTTACACAGACGAAGTTGTCTGAGAGGCACATGCGATGGGCAAACATCTTGTCAATGTTCCATTTTCAGATTGTGCATGTGCAAGGGAAAAAGAACGTGGTGGCTGATGCGTTGTCATGAAAGCCCCAAATTTCAGCAGTGTCAATTCCGTACCATTGTGAACTAGACGAAATGAAGACACAATATGCTGAAGATTCAGATTTTGCAAGGATCTATGACCAGCTTGTTGATGGGCAACATCATGAGCACTATATGCTTAAGAATGACTTTCTCATGATGCATGGAAAGTTATGCGTTACTAAACAGTTACGGCCAAAGATTTTGATGGAAAGTCATGCTCCACCTTATGCTGCGCATCGTGGAATTGATGCGACAGTGAAAGGGGTTGAGGCATTCTTCTATTGGCCAGCTTTGCGTCAAGATGTTGACACATTTGTAAGATCATGCTTAGTATGCCAAAAAGTCAAATTTGACAGACAAAAGCAACCGGGATTGTTGCAGCCATTGTCGATCCCTGATAGGCCATGGGAAAGTATAGCAATGGACTTTATCTTTGATCTTCCAAGGACGCAAACAGGAAATGATGGGATTTGGACTATCATTTGTAGGTTCAGTAAGCAGGCCCATTTCATTCCTGTTAGGAAGAAGATAAAGCCAAAACACATGGTCAAGATATTCATGAGCAATATCTTTAAATATCATGGGATGCCTCAGTCAATTGTCAGTGACAGGGATCCACGTATGATGAGTCTTTTCTGGAAGGCATTTTTTGAGAACATGGGCACTACGCTCAAGTTCTCTTCTTCGTTTCATCCGCAAACTGATGGACAGTTAGAAGAGGCAAATTCTATTGTCCTGGACCTGCTCAAATGTTATGTGTCAGAGCACAAGGCAACTTGGGAACACCATCTCCCATTGGTTGAATATGCTTACAATAACACTGTGCATACATCAATAGGTAAGGCACCATTTGAGATAGTCGAAGGAGGAAAGAAAGTCCCACCCATTTTGCAGACTAAGAACAAGATATTTGAGGCAGACAAGTATGTGCAAGATATGGATGAAACATACAGGAAGATAAAGATTGCTCTTGAGAAGACTCAGGCTAAGCAAAAGAAAGCTGCTGATCGTCACCGTCGTGAACTTGTATTTTCACTTGGTGATTGGGTACTCTTGCGCTTTGAAAAGGCCAGGTTAAGGAAAAGGAAAGGCAAGGAACGCTTGTTTCCTAAGCTCAGTATGCGATATTATGGTCCTTTTCAGATTTCAGAAAAGATCAGCGATGTAGCTTACAGGTTAAAGCTACCAGAAGGCTGGAAAATACATAATGCTTTTCATGTCAGCCTTCTAAGGCCCTTTGTTGGTGATGTGCCAGAGAATATGCTTGATGAGGAACAACTCGAAGTGGAAGAATTGGATGAAATCCTTGTTCCTGAACAGATATTGGCACATAAAGAAAGAAAGGTTAGAGGAAAGGTTGCAAGACGCTATTTGGTGAAGTTCAAGAACTATCCATCATTAGATGCCAAATGGATGGAAGAGTCTGAATTGGTTGATTCACCTCAGCTATTGCAATTGTATCTTGAAGCCTTTCAAATGGAACCCACAGTGACTTGATGCAACCTTTTTGGAGCAAGGCAAGTGAAACCGGCCTGTTCAATCCAAAAAGGGCGGTAGACTTTACTTTAAACCTTGATTTAGCTTTCACCCATTATTAGTCGTCTATTTTACCTGTACTTTCAAGACACAACAAAGGGGAGAGGGATACAGGCTGCTAGATTGCACCTGTATGAGTAGACGGACACCAGATTGGCCCCTAACTTAGGCGCCCCTTTCGGTATTTCTTTATTGTTCAAAAGAGGGAATAAACGCTGAGGTTCCCTACAAGCTGCCCCGCACAAACTCGGCTGAATTTCCTCTGTTCCAGCCCGATTTCGGCAGCATAACTGTACTAGAACCCTTCACAGTCAGTATTCCCACGCATTAAATGACTTTCCCGACGCATACGGGCACTTTGCAAAACCTGGCGAGAATCTGCAGCACGCTGAATTCTCTGTTTTCAGCCTTGAAAATGCGCCAGATCACCTGTACAGCGGTCCCCTTGCATCCCCGAACCTCCTGGGGGTATTAGGGTCCGTTTAGGGCCAAAACCCTAAACCTGCAAAAATACACAGCAGGCTGTAATTTACTGTTTCGGGCTCCGTTTCGCGTGCCGGTCGCATCCTTAGCAAGTCCTCGAGCTCCCGCACCTGTAGGGCTACTTGCCCTTTGAATCGGACGAGATTTCTGGCGTGAAACCTCTCCGAATTCACCTGTACCTGCGGGGGGATTAGCCGCTAGCTAATCTAGTACCTGTGCAAGAGGCTCTTGCCTCGGCAATCGCGCATGAACCCACACAACTGTACATTGGTCAAATGAAGAGCCCACTAGAGGGGCATAACATACTGCCAAAGGGGAGAGAGAGGGCAGTGCGTAGCGTGCAGGGCATCACACCTGGCACCGCACTGTGCATAAGAGGGAAAGCAAGCACTCCATAGCTCTTAACCTGTGACAAAACTGAAAATGAGGCTCTCCCCTCTTCAAATTCAGCGCCACTTCTTGTTGCATGAGGCAAGTGCACCAGAATGTGCCACTTGGCACATTTACAAGCATTTTCCCGTTTCGGGGTTGCCGCCTAAAAATATCCCAACCGGTTGCCCAGTTGACTTCACGGTAGAGTAAGAAAATGTTCCCTTTGTCATTCCGGAGGTAATGACGTCAACACATTTTCAGGTCCCAAAATAGCAGTTCCCTAAATTTTAGGAGATGCTGCCATTGTATCTTTCTAGGTCATCCGACCCTCTTTGTACACTGTGGCCACACCCAGAACTGAAATGTAGCCTCTGTAGCAAAGGATTCCACTTTGGCTAGTCAATGACCCCACTTGGCTAACCATAGTCCTTGTCCAACTTTAGTGCTCTCTTGCCCTCAGACCTGGACTCCCGCTGGACAGTTCCACACTAGCTATGCAATGCAGGGCAGTTAGATTTCCCCAGGGGTGTTTCCAAAAAGTGAAAGTAAATAGATAACAAGAAAGAAATCAACAAAAAGGATAGATAGTAGTCACACACTGGTGACATACCCCCCTCTTGAAATCTCAAACGTCCTCGTTTGCATCTATGTCGTACATGCTTACTGTCAACACTGATGTATTCAACACCTGTCGACACATATACGACACATACATGCTCATTGTCAACCCTAGTGTATTCAACACCTCGTCGACTCATGTATTGCCTGCGTGTGAACCCTGTCCCAATGACATAGTGGTAGCTTCGCACTCTGCCATTGCTTTGAGTCACTAGCTTTCCAATGACAAAATGGTAGCTGCACATTTTGCCACTGTCTTATAGTACACGTTGGATCCCGTAACACTTTCGAGCATACCCAAACCGACAGTTTAAGAATGTAGTTACACATGTACTCTTCAATAGAAGCAATCACTGTATCCTTGACAAACTGACAAGAAATACTCACTTCTATAGCACTAACCAAACTTTTGGACATCCCATAAGAGCAATTGCCAAACTGACAATCTGTACAGCTCTAACATTCATGTAACAGGTATTTGATTTGAGCTCACTTTAAATACCATGTACATGATTTGTTTCAGAAGCCATTGTCACACTGACAATCCATGTAGCTTTGAAACTCAAGGGGTCAAGGTAGGTTGCAAATCGAAGGCTTCAAGGTAAAGTGATAATACAGTTGGTGACTCTGCAAGTTCACCTTCTTCCATCCACTTAGCATCCATTGGTGGATAGTTTTTGAACTTTACCAAGTAACGCCTAGCAACCTTGCCTTTCACTTTCCTTTCTTTGTGTGCCAAAATCTGTTCAGGGACCAAGATCTCGTCAAGTTCCTCGACTTCCGGCTGATCTTCAGCTGGCATATCTTCTGGCACATCACCCACATAGGGTCTGAGAAGACTCACATAAAACGCATTGTGAATCTTCCAACTGTCAGGCAATTTCAGCCTATATGCAACATCACTGATTATGTCGCATACTTGAAAAGGCCCATAGTAACGCATGCTGAGCTTTGGAAACAGTCTTTCCTTGCCCTTCATCTTCTTTAACCTTGCCTTTTCAAAGCGTAAAAGCACCCAATCACCAAGTGAATATACCACTTAACGACGGTGACGATCAGCTGCTTTCTTTTGTTTTGCCTGAGTCCTTTCTAAGGCCACTTTGACCTCCTTGTACATTTCATCCATGTCCTGAACATACTTATTTGCTTCAAATATCTTGTCCTTTGTATGCAGTATGGGAGGAACTTTCTTGCCACCTTCAACTATCTCAAAAGGTGCCTTGCCAGTTGATGAATGCACTGTATTATTGTATGCATACTCCACCAATGGCAAATACTGCTCCCACTTTCCTTTATGCTCTGACACATAGCACTTCAGCAGATCTAGGACAATAGAATTTGCCTCTTCTGACTGCCCATCTGTTTGAGGATGAAATGACGAAGAGAATTTGAGCGTGGTGCCCATATTCTCAAACAAACCTCTCCAGAACAAACTTGTCATGCGTGGATCACGGTCGCTAACAATCGACTGTGGCATGCCATGATACTTGAAAATATTGCTCATAAACAAGCGTGCCATCTTATCTGGCTTTATCTTCTTCCTGACAGGAATAAAATGAGCCTGTTTGCTGAATCTGCAAATAATGGTCCAAATACCATCGTTTCCTGTCTGCGTTCTCGGAAGATCAAAGATAAAATCCATAGCAATACTTTCCCATGGTTTATCTGGAATAGGTAGTGGTTGCAATAACCCTGGTGCCTTTTGCCTGTCAGACTTGACCTTCTTGCAAGTTAGGCATTCTCGCACAAAGGCATCCACATCTCTTCTCAATGTAGGCCAGTAGAAGAATGTCTCAACCGCTTTAACTGTAGCATCAATACCACGATGCCCTGCATATGGTGGGACATGACTCTCTTCCATAACTTTGCGTCGCAATGGCTTTATGACACACAATCTGCCATGCATCATCATGAACCCATCTTTAAGAAGATAGTGTTCATGACGTTGTCCATCCATTAGTTGCTCGAAGACCCTTGCAAAATCTTCATCATTTGCATACTGTTCTCTCATATCATCAAGTTCATGATGATAAGGAATCGACACAGCTGAAATTTGTGGCTTCCTTGACAAGGCATCAGCCACAACGTTCTTCTTGCCTTCCACATGCACAATCTGAAAATGGAACATGGACAAGATATTTGCCCATCGCATATGCTTCTCAGATAACTTTGTCTGTGTCAAGAAATATCGCAAGGTCTGATGGTCCGTTTGGACAACAAAGTCTGCACCTAGCAGGTAGTGTTTCCAACTTAAGAGCGCATGAATCACAGCCAGTAACTCTTTCTCATAGACATGCATGGTCATCTCTGGCCCTTGCAAAATTCTGCTCTCATAGGTACTACCCTGCCATCTTGCATTAGCACTGCACCAATGCTACTACCGCAGGCATCACACTGGACCACAAATGACTTCCTAAGATCTGGCAACACAATGACTGGATCTGAAGTCATCTTTTCCTTTAAGAGATTAAAAGCTGAAATCTCTTTTTGAGTCCATCTAAAGGTGACTGCCTTCTTTTGAAGAGCATGTAAAGGTGAAGCAATCTCAGCGAAATTTCGGATAAATCTTCTGTAATAGGAGCATAGTCCCAAAAAGCTTCGGACATCATGCATCGTCTTCAAATTTGGCCATGACTTGATCGCTTCAACTTTTGCAGGATCCATTCTGACACCATCCTTTGAGACAATGTGTCCCAGAAAGTGAATCTCTTCCAGAAAAAACTCACTTTTCTTTGCATTGATGAGCAACCTATGACTGCGTAGCTCTTTGAACACAATGGCCAAGTGATGCCTATGCTCCTCTTCATTCTTTGAATAGACTATCATGTCATCAAAGAATGTACCAACAAACTGCTGGTGTGGACGGAAAATTCTGTCCATCATCCTATTGAACGTAGCAGGAGCATTTGTGAGACCAAAGGGCATCACTAAAAATTCGTAAAGACCAAACGTCGTTCTAAAAGCAGTCTTGTGCACATCCTCTGATCTAATGCGGATCTGATGGTACCCACTCTTTAGATCTATCCTGCTAAACATAGCTGCTCCTTCTAATTTGTCCATAATATCATCAATTCTAGGTATAGGGAACCTATTCTTGATGGTATTCTTGTTCAATGCACGGTAGTCGATGCACATACGCCATGAGCCATCCTTTTTTTGCACCAACAACACTGGAGAACAGAATGGAGATGAACTGGGCTGAATCAGCCCCTTTTCTAACAACTCCTGTACTTGGCCCATTATCTGTTTCTGCTGAGCCGCACTAACCCTGTACGGAGGCTTATTTGGTGGGCTACAGCCTGGCACCAAATCTATCGCATGGTCCTCGGGTCTCTCTGGCGGTAATTGAGACGGTAATGAATCGGAAAAACAGTCACTATACTGTTGTAAAAACATTGACCTTTCTTTATCTAGCACAGATAAATTTGATTCATCACAATCTGACACTTCACGTGCAAAAACCAAGTACGCAGAAAGATGCTTTTTCATTACAGAAGTAATAGCAGAAGCTGATATAGTGGGAATAGACTCCCCTTTAAGCTTTACATCCAGAATGTGAGTCTTTCCCTTGCTCTGTACAGTGATCTTTTTGTTGTAGGCATCCATGATTCCCTGTACACGAAACAACCAAGGAATACCTAACAACACATCACATCCGTCCAGTGGCATGATGTAAAATTCTTCAGCATCTACATAGGACTGGATATGTAGACGCAACTTTCCAATGATGGGTGTCACAGCCTCTGTATGGCCAGGACATGCCAAACCTGCCTCTGCTGTATACCCCATCTCTTCAGGTCTGATTCCCAACTTTGAAGCCAATTCTGGGGAAATAAAGTTGGCTTTGGCACCTGGATCAAAGAAGATAAGCACTGTTTGATCCCTGACCTTTCCCCATGCTCTGCAAAGCTCACTTGCATCTGAATTTGGCTTGTCGCCCACCATATCTAGCACTAGACCGGCCATGGGCTTCTTTCCTTTCCTGTCCTCCTTGTCTTCAGAATCAGCTGGCCTTTTCTTTGTAGGACAGTTGTAAGCAATGTGGCCAGGCTGCTCACATATAAAGCATTTGTTCTCTGTCCTCAGGACCTTCTTTTGCTCTTCTGACTTGCGAGGAAAACGTCTTTTCCATTTCTTTGCTGGTCCTTTTTCTGATTCAGCCGTAGCTTTGTCTTTCCCTGCGTTGGCCGTCTCCTGAGTCCCTTTAGGAGTCTCATTGGGAACGTGCTTCTTGGCTGAATTTTTCTTGCCTGATCTTGCCTTGACGCCAGTGTTAAATTCACAATCTTCTCCCTTGAGCAAACCATTGCCAGTGTTTGCTACCTCGATGAGCTGCGTCAAAGTAGTGACTTTTGTCTTCGTACAGTACTTTCTCAATCCTTTAGGTAGGCCACAACAGTATTTTTCAATTTGTTCTGTCAATGGCACAAACCTATAGGAAGTTACTGGAAGTAGAGCTTTCCAAAACTTCCGATTGTAATCATCCAGATTTCTGCAAGTGGCAGCATTTAGCTGGTGCCATTCTGTCATGACATCTGCTTCGAAATCATCAGATAACCATGCTGCTGCAAAAATCTGTTTGAAGTAAATCCATGTGGACGGAGCTTGCCCTTGAAGCAATAAAGTTGTCCACCATTGTCCTGCATTCCCTGTCAAGAAAGTGGTTGCCTTGCAGACCTTTGAAGCCTCTGTAAAGTTTCCCCCTTGCATAGGCCTTGTCAAACTGCTGGAGGAATGAGAGAGCCTTCTTCCTGTCATCAAACCTTGTAAAGGTCGTGAATGTCACACCTTTGCCACCTTCTTTGTACGGAGTTGGCCTCTCCAGCGGCGTTAAATTGTCATATGGAAGTGACTGAAACATGGGAACACTATTAGGGTTCATTTGTGTTCCTTGGCCGCTATTAACTTGACTTGGAAATGCCATATTTGGCTGCTGATTTGTAATTCCAGCCATACCAAAATTTGCCTGTGGCATCCCAAATTGGCCCTGAGTGCTCTGAAACCCTGGTTGCATACCCATGACACTGTACATGGGGTTAGGCATCATCGTTTGAGCACCCCCGAACACTGTTCCTGGCGTGTAAAACTGATTTCCAGGTGCATGACCAGCCATGCTCTGGAATACCGATCCACCTCCAAAATAGCCAGGGTGTACTGAAGGTGGTGGGAAGACCTGTTGCATAGCCTGTAAGTTGCTTCCCTGCCCATTAGAACCAGCTATAGGCTGCTGAAAGGTGGCGGGCTGAACTGGTACAGCTTGAAAGACTGGCATGTCAGCCACTTGTTCTTGCACCTTAGGCATAGGTTGTGGAGACTGCATGTTCTCCGTCAAGTGTACAGGTGTTTCCATTGACTGTGCGGTATGAATCACCTGTGCTCGAGCCTTAACAGGCTTTTGAATATGATCCAGTGACCCAACTTGCTGAGACGGAACAGGAGGTTGCAGAAAGGCTAAAAACCTCGGATTCTGCATTACTTGTGTGAACATAGCCACAGCAGTAGCCAATTGGGTCCTGAATATATCATCATCTGTCTGTGGTGGTCTTGACGACTCACCCACTTCATGTGTCTGTTGACCCTGTGAAGAGGAAACCTCTTCAGTCACATCATCTGGTCTGTCAGCCATAATTACAATTCCCTGTGTCTGGTCTATGATCCCCTGTGTCTTCAAGCCCAAAACTGACCAAGGCTCACTTCTATGGGAAAAAGTGATTTAATCCCGTCGATGGAACCATGAAACCGGCCTGTTCAATCCAAAAAGGGCGGTAGACTTTACTTTAAACCTTGATTTAGCTTTCACCCATTATTAGTCGTCTATTTTACCTGTACTTTCAAGACACAACAAAGGGGAGAGGGATACAGGCTGCTAGATTGCACCTGTATGAGTAGACGGACACCAGATTGGCCCCTAACTTAGGCGCCCCTTTCGGTATTTCTTTATTGTTCAAAAGAGGGAATAAACGCTGAGGTTCCCTACAAGCTGCCCCGCACAAACTCGGCTGAATTTCCTCTGTTCCAGCCCGATTTCGGCAGCATAACTGTACTAGAACCCTTCACAGTCAGTATTCCCACGCATTAAATGACTTTCCCGACGCATACGGGCACTTTGCAAAACTTGGCGAGAATCTGCAGCACGCTGAATTCTCTGTTTTCAGCCCTGAAAATGCGCCAGATCACCTGTACAGCGGTCCCCTTGCATCCCCGAACCTCCTGGGGGTATTAGGGTCCGTTTAGGGCCAAAACCCTAAACCTGCAAAAATACACAGCAGGCTGTAATTTACTGTTTCGGGCTCCGTTTCGCGTGCCGGTCGCATCCTTAGCAAGTCCTCGAGCTCCCGCACCTGTAGGGCTACTTGCCCTTTGAATCGGACGAGATTTCTGGCGTGAAACCTCTCCGAATTCACCTGTACCTGCGGGGGGATTAGCCGCTAGCTAATCTAGTACCTGTGCAAGAGGCTCTTGCCTCGGCAATCGCGCATGAACCCACACAACTGTACATTGGTCAAATGAAGAGCCCACTAGAGGGGCATAACATACTGCCAAAGGGGAGAGAGAGGGCAATGCGTAGCGTGCAGGGCATCAGTCCTGGCACCGCATTGTGCATAAGAGGGAAAGCAAGCACTCCATAGCTCTTAACCTGTGACAAAAGCTGCAAATGAGCCTCTCCCAGCTTAAAATTCAGCGCCAACTCTCTCTTGCATTAGAAACTGCACTAGAATGTGCCTTTTGGCAAATTTACTATCATTTTCCCGTTTCGGGGTTGCCGCCTAAAAATCTCCCAATCGGTTGCCCAGTTGACTTCACGGCAGAGCAAGAAAATGTTCCCTTTGTCATTCCGGAGGTAATGACGTCAACACATTTTCAGGTCCCAAAATAGCAGTTCCCTAAATTTTAGGAGAGGCTGCCATTGTATTTGTCTAGGTCATCCGACCCTCTTTGTACACTGCGGCCACGTCCAGAACTGAAATGTAGCCTCTGTAGCAAAGGATTCCACTTTGGCTAGTCAATGACCCCACTTGGCTAACCATAGTCCTTGTCCAACTTTAGTGCTCTCTTGCCCTCAGGCCTGGACTCCCTCTGGACAGTTCCACACTAGCTATGCAATGTAGGGCAGTTAGATTTCCCCAGGGGTGTTTCCAAAAAGTGAAAGTAAATAGATAATAAGAAAGAAATCAACAAAAAGGATAGATAGTAGTCACACGCTGGTGACAGCAAGAGCATGGTTCATGATGCTCAAGAGAGTAGTTAAGCAATTGTATCTACTCTTTCCATACAGAATTTAGCTAGAGAAGTTTGTGCTCAAGAGTACACTAGAAGACTTCTATGCTTGATATATGTGTCGTAGCCAGGTTGGTGGGATTGTTTAATTGTCCAACGCTACATTTCCGAAAGCATGTATATCTTGGATTCCCATCATAGAATATATGTGATATCAGGAGATATCTGCAGGTATTATTGGCATGCAAGCGAGGTCGCTTGCTGTATTTCAAGGGTGGGGTGTGTCACCAGGAGGTGTATTTTTCCTGTTGCCTTCCGTAAATAAGTATTAGATATATTTATTTTATTTTTACTTGTTTGTCCCAAAACCCTTGAAAAGGTGCAAGTGGACATTGCATGGCCAATGTGAAACGGTTGCAGCCAAATGGGTTTCTCACATCAGGGATCTAGGTCGGTCAGACAGGGACTGCCCGGGCCAGTTAGCACTGAATTCTGATGAGTATGGAAGCTCGTGTGCGCCAAACTGGAATTTGGGCCACTCGTCAAGTCATTGCAACTTTATAAGTTGAAAGGGGCAAGTAAATTAACCCACATTGTAGATGTTGGTCAAATGGTAGTCTTCAATGATGGTCAGGAGACCGATAGGGACGCCATGGAAGCCTCTCCTAAAATTTAGGGAACTGCTATTTTTGACAGGAAAATGTGTTCGCGTTATTAGCTGTGGAATGACAAGGGGAACATTCTATTGCTCTGCTGCCAAGTCAATTGACGCACCAGTTGAGATATTTTTAGCAGGGAAAGCCCAAACTCGGAAACTGGGCGACGTGTCAGCCTGTGAGCGATTTTGCCACTCTGGGAGGCAAAAACGAGCTGCATATCAACAAAGGGGGCGCCATTTTTCAACCTGAGGTGGATTGTAGCAGGTACAGAAGCTATGGAATGCTTACCTTGCCCTCTATGCACAGTATGGTGACGGGAGTGATGCCCCGCACGCTACATACTGCTCTCTTTCTCCCCTACGTACAGTATGTTATGCCCCACTAGTGGGCTTCTCATTTGACCTATGTACAGTTCTGGGGGTTCATGCGCGTTTGCCAAGGCAAGAGCCTTCTGAACAGGAACCAGATTAGCTAATTGCTAATCCCCCATAGGTACGTACAGTTCCATCATGAAAGATTGCGAGTTTGGAGAGTTTTCTCGTGTGAAAACTCGTCCAATTCACAGGGGAACTGTCCCATTGCGTGCGGGAGCCCTTGGGACACGCGTAGGCGTGTTCGCTCCGCTAAAAACGATCTGAAACAGGGAATTACAGCCTGCTGTGTTTTTCTGCAGGTTTAGGGTTTCGAACCTAAACTGCAAGGGAACATCGGGGGAGCCTGGTGAGAGCCTTGGGATGCGTGTACAGGCTTTTGGGCTCCCGGCAGTGAAAAACAGAGAATTACAGCCCGCTGAATTTCTGTGACAGCTCACCAGAAAGCTTCCAGATATCGAGGGAATCCGTCCTAGACAGGTGTTTTTGACCTACAGGGGTTTTTGCGCCGTTATGTTGTCGAAATCCGGTCGAAAACCTGCGTTTTCAGCCCTCGCCAGGTTTGGACAGCTTTGTGAAAGCTTGTGCTAAGTGGTCGGATCGTCTACCTTAATTTGAATAAAGAAATACCGAAAGGGCGCCAGTCTTTGGGGCCTACAGGGTGTCGGTCTCGTGTGCGCAGTGACATTCTAGTCGCTGGACGCAACTGTGTTCTCTTCCCTTCTCAGTGCTCTGTGTAAAGTGAACAGGTAATTGAAATAGTACCGCCCTCTACGTTGTACGGGCCGGTTATACGTAGATAGGGATGGGGGTGTAGAAACTTCTTCTCCTCCAACTCCACTCTCATCACCTTCACGCAAAGTATCCATTCCGCTTCGGGTGATGACCATACACTGAGAGCTTGGATACTTGAGTGCTTGAGGTTCTTGGGTTCTTAGCTTGGAATCGGTGTTTGAGAAGGCTTTTCTCTTACTCTAGCTCGACTCTCCCTGCGGGCGCACCCTTAGGCGGCCTTGCGCTCACACCAAAGTCGCTTTTTCTCACCTCACGTTGATTGGCCGGCTGCTTAGTGCACGGTCCGCTCTCAATGAGTGAAAAGAGGAACAAGGGGAGGCTAGACAAGCCCTTCTTTCTTGGGTTACCTGTCACTCTTCAAAAACACGATTAGGAATCGACACGCCCAAGTGGACTTGGGTTACATGCGATCAAACAAGCAAAAAGAATTCTTGTGGTTCTTTCCTTGAGTGATATGAACACTGCCAAAAAGCTCTGATACCAATGTAAGGTGCAACGGAAGTGAATGTTGATAGCACTCAGGATGAGTGCTCCGAACTGTGCTCAAGGGTTCCTTTTACTTTTGGAAGGGAGAGCCTTCTGTTCTTCTTAGAGAGATATTGTGAGTGCAATGATCACAAACAAAGTGAATGCTATTGTGAATAAAAGTGCTGAGAATGAGAGAGAGAGAAGAATACGGCACCAAACGATTCTCAACCCCCCCCCCCCCCCCCCCCAGGGCTTCCCTCTCTATGGCGAGAGAGGTCTATGCTATAGATTGCAATCTGGTACAATGGTCTAGATGCTGTGAACTTGATGGCAATGTCGACGTCGACGATGGAGACTATGACGATGACGACAATGGTGTCGTCGTCAAGTCCGGAATCTGCGACGATGGCGACGAAGGTATCGTCGTCAAGACAGGGATCTGCGATGACGATGACGATAACGATAACGAAGGTGTCGTCGTCAAGATAGGGACTGCGATGACGACGACGATGTCGACGACAACGGCGTCAAGGCTGAAAATTGAAAACGCTAGATGCTCTACTGGGGATCTGCTGCTGTGGCGGTACTGTGGCTTGAATCTGCAACTGCTTCGTTGGACTAGGGCTGAAATGTAAAAACGCTGCTGATTTGGTACTAGATGGTGAATTTGGCGAGGATCCACAACCAGAGGATGCGGGTTCTCGGGAGGCTTAGGTTGAAAACTGAAAACGCTGGTGGTGGTGGATGTAAACGCTGATTTCTTGAGGCTGAAACACTGGGCTGATCTTTGAGAAAACGCTGGGACCTATGGGTGCCTGCTTGCTCTGCTGCGGGTGCCTGCCCTTCTGTGTCCTGCTTCTTCTGCTTCTACTGAGTGCCCAATCGTTTCTTTTATAGCTCTTTAGCAATTTGCCCTACCTACTTTTCCAACAAAAGTCACTTATTAATAAATAAGTGAAAATTGTGTACTTTGGCAAAAAAGGGTTCTATGCTCTGGAAAATGCTCATGATGGGTACTGAATGTCATGCTAATGATCCTGCTGTGTGCAATCAGAGGGTATGCAACTATTCTAAGTGCCTGGACATGCACGGCCTGCGCACAGGCTCACAAAGGTGCAAGAACACTTCCTAGGCTAACCTGAATCCTAGAGTTGGGATAGCTTGTGCATGTGTAGCTTGTCCACATGCACATAGGGTTAGATGTGCACGTGACATGGTTTGTCCCTTAAAGATGTGGCTTTCGCTAGCCTATAATCTATTCGGAGAGGGTTATATTGAATATGTAGGAAGCTATACAAAGCTGCACCTACTCTTGGGCTTTGATGATTGAGTAGGGATGTCATAGCAATTGTTCAGGCTATGCATGATAAAGGTGATAATATTATTTTTCTTGCTTGGACAAGCAACGAATTAAAGGGCTCATATTGTCAAGGTTTGAACTTTGTACTACTTTGGTTATGTTTTGCCTCTACTAGGTAGGTTCATACTAGCATTCAATTCTAGTATTTTGAGTACTTGTTTCAAGTTTTAGTTGAACGAGCCTTGTTTAACTATTTTGGCAAGAATGAGTATGATGTTATACTAGGATAGTGTAGAGATTAGGGAGGAAAGATTAGAGAGCCATTCGTGATATCGACATGCTATTACAACACTTGAATATGCAATGGAGATAGAGTAGAGTGTAGGCAAAAAGTGGATTAATTGATTCAACTGAAAGTGTGTACAAAGGGTTCAATATATAGAGCTAACCAAGGCATCTCATCTGGCATCGTTGGTGACATCATACAAAGGCTTCAAATCAGCCAATCCAACGAGCAAGCTCGTAGGTGACCTTTCAAGTCACTTTAGGGGTCCAATAAATAACTTTAGGTGAGTCCATACCCTCTAGTAATGACCCCCATGGGTACCCATACCCTTGAGTACCTTTTCCACATGCTAACACATGGTTCTGTGCTACCTATGCATCCCGCAGGATAGAGGAGATACACACCAACATAGGACAAAGCCCACAATTCCTAACAACCCTCCCCTTGGGGTTTGGACTATGAAGAAACTGAAGAAACTGACATCTCTGGCACACTCCAATCCAGGAGCAAAAGAACATCCCAATCCACAAGACCACCCCAATCCAGGAGACAAATTATCTCTAATCCAAGAGACACTCAACACCTCCCCTCAAACAAATGTATACAACTGAGACCAAGCTAGTCCAAGTTATCCTCAAACAAATACAACTAAAGGGGAAAGGCAAAAACAAAAGCTAGAGAATGTTGTTATAGACTAGAAGGCTGCTGCCGCCTTCTCCATCTTCATCTTTGTCTTCTTTTGCCAAATAGACATTGGGCCTCGGATTTTTGTTGGTGCTGCCTCCTTCCTTTTTGAAACACTTGGAAGGAATGTCACAAACAGGTGACGTGGCTGCCCAATACACACACACCCCCTCCTGTAACAGACTTGGACACTCCAAGTCAAGAATCAACCGCGACAGCACCAAATAACCACTTCAAAACAATTCACAGATCACAATAGATTTGCACTGGCCCGGCGGAGTTTCGTGCCTAGAGATATTGGCCCCAAAGACTGGCGCCCCTTTCGGTATTTCTTTTTGTATTAATCAATCATCAAAGTACAAGAGAGCGGTTAGGGTTTCTCTCTCAGACTCTGCGTCCAGATGCTCTGAGAAGTGAGGCCCTCACCACTAATTTTAAGGTTGCAAGGGATGCCCAAAAGCAGAGCCCCAAAAGCTTTAAAAAATCAAAAGCATCAGTTCTCTCTCTTAGAGAGAGTCTCTTTTTTTTTTATTAAAAAAAAAGCAAGTTCTCTCTCTTTTATGCAAAAAGCAACGCCCAAAAGGTGCCAACGCAAATTGCGGCGCAATTTCCGGAAAAATCCGTACACCCCTGCCACGTGGCACTGGCGCCAAAAATTAGGGTTTCAGCCAGCAGTTAGGGTTTCCAGAAGTTAGGGTTTGCTGCGAATTAGGGTTTCTGGCAGTTTTTAGGGTTTGCAGGAATTTTAGGGTTTCTGGCAGAAATTAGGGTTTTTGCTGTCCGCCACGTCATCACTTTGTGACACCTCCCTTGGCATGAGACAATCCCTGGCGGGCAGAAAAGATGACGTGACTGCAGGCTGTACGGATCCCGCAAATTGCGGAGAGCATGACACGTGGCAGCCCATACGGAATTCCGTGTTTTACGGCGCTTTTTGCGGCAGCTCTTGGTTGCTTTTTTACGCAATTAAGAGAGAGAGAGAGAGAGAGAGAGAGAGAGAGAGAGAGAGAGAGAGAGAGAGAGAGAGAGAGAGCCAGCTTTTACTTTATTTAGGGGCTCAAGAGAGCTTGTGAGAAAAGCCCTTTCTGCTTTACTTTTCAAGCTTTTGATTTTCAGCTTTTGGGGCTTTGCTTTTGGCATTCCTTGTACTCTTTAAATAAGTGGGTAGGCCACTCACAACTCAGAGCATCTGGACGCAGAGTCGGAGTGTGAGCGCCTACCCGCACTCTTGTACTTGGAACACAGATTAATACAAAAAGAAATACCGAAAGGGGCGCCAGTCTTTGGGGTCAATATCTCTAGGCACGGAACTCCGCAGGGCCAGTGTCGAATCAATTGTGATCTGTGAATTGTTTGAAGTGATTATTTGTGGTGTCGTGGTAGATTCTCGACTTGGAGTGTCCAAGTCTGTTACAATGGTCTCTGGTGGCTGATTTCTCTTCTACGGGAAATCCGATCCCTAATTTTTTTCCGCGGCACCTATGGCTTCAGGCAAAGATCAGTCGACTCCCTCTGCATCCGGAGATGCGGGAAGGGATCACAACGAAGATTCAGGAGATGGAGCGTCGTCAATTGATCGACGATGCAACAAAGATGATACTTAATTTTGCCAAGGACCCGAAGTTAGCAAAATATATGAGCCAGACTTCTTTCGAGGAAGTTCACACACAGTGATAGAAGACCACAAAACCACCCTGAAAACCCGCTCTCAAGAAACCTCCTACTCCCAAGAGGTATACAGAGAAAGAATTAGAAGAGGTGGTTGATGCACGAATTGCTCAGCTTTTTGACGTGCAGAACAAAGTTAAAAAGCATGACAAAAAACAGAAGAAAAGCACTGACTTCCCGGGTTATTTGGGTCGTCAGTCTACTTTTGAAAAGGCAAGAAAGCAGAAGAAGCGTGTTCGATTTGAAGGAGTAGCCAGTTCTTCTAGCTCATCTGACTCGAGCGAAAAAGACAGAAAGGGCAAAAAGCGAAACAAAAAGCAATGCTTCAGAAAGGGGAAGAAAAAGGCAAAGAAGTCTAAATCTCGCCCCGTGGTTGACAATTCTACAAAGGACTCGTCTAGTTCGGACTTGGATGATAGCAGCTTTTATGCAAAGAAGAAGAATTTTTACAAAGCCAACCAGTGTGACTTTCTGGAAGACAAAAGCAAGAAAGTCCGAGAGTTTAAGGAAGGTGGACAATCAATTAAATTTGACGCGTTTTCTCGTTTTAGAGATGCTTCGAAGGCTTTGTCTTTTGTACAGCAGTTTGACATCACTTTCGCGGGAGGCTGTTACTCCGAGCACAAGATTCAGAGAGCTGCCTCTTACTTTAAGGGGAATGCTCGAACTTGGTGGTCCACTCTTCTATTAAATAAGACTGCGCCAGTTAAATGGCTGAAATTCAAGAGGCTTTTTATTTCTTCTTGGCTGACTCCAGAGTATGTACTTGATGTACGAACTGCTTGGAACCATCTTCGAAGGATACAGTGGACGCTTATTGCGAAAGATTCTGGAGCTCTTTTCTACCTGCCTCTTCATTCAAGAAGATCTCGTTCAAGGAACAAATTGAGCGGTTTACCTTGGGTCTTCCTACAGAGATCCGAGATCATTGCTTGGAACAAAAGTCAGCTTCCATTTAGGAGTTGATGAGTCATGTGAAACGGGGTTTTGCCATTCACTCTGGCAGTTTGACCTACCCCATAGATGAGATCATGACGCAAAGAGCCGAACAAACTTCGACAAATGAAAGTAGAAAGTGTAAGGTGCAGCGGAACGAATGTTGTATTTTCTCAAGATGAGTGATCCATATTTGCTCAAGGTTCCTTTTAGTTCTTATGGAAGGGAGAGCCTTCCGTTCTTAATGTAGAGTGCTATGATCACGAACAAAGTGAGTGGACACTGTGCGTGCAAGTGTATGAGAAAGAGAGAAAGAGAGAAGAGAGATAGGACACCAGAGACGTTGTAAAACCCTCCTCCGAAGGCTCCACTCTCGTCGGCGAGAGTGGTCTACTATTGATTGAACAAAGTGGTACAAATGGAATGCATGGAGTGATGCAACTCGTGACTATGTTGGTGACGACGACGGGGATGACGACGACGACTCAAGGGCTGAAATCTGCGGTCTTCTATCTGCTGTCCATAAAAACGCTATGGCTGAAAATCTGGGACTGATTCGGGCTGCTGAAAACGCTGATTTGGCTGCGTTTTTGAAGGCTGAAAATGATGATCTTTGTAAGTGTTTAGGGCTGAATTGGCTGCTGTTCCTAAGGCTGAAAATGCTGCCTTGTCTGCTTCACTGAAGGCTGAAAATCCAAAGACGCTGGCAGCCTTGTAGCGTTAGTGAAAACGTTGGGAATCTGGGGAGGTTGGCGATGATAGCAAAGCTGAAAACGCCAGGCTAGGGGAAGTGATGGCGATGACCAAAAATGCTAATGCTGATGGAGGGTGGAAACGCCAAGGGCTTGAAGGTGCTTAGGGGTTCTTGGTGAGAGAGAGGGAGTACCTGCTGCATGGTGGCTTGTTGTGCTCCTGCTCATTTGCCAAAGAGTGCTAGCTTTGGTTTGCTTATATATTTTCTTAGCAAAATTGCCCTACCTACTTTTGTTGGAAAGTCACTTAAATTAATAAGTGGAAAATGTCAAAAATAGGGAAAATAGGTAAAATGCACTTGAAAAATCCCCTAACTGATTCTAATGGATTCTGATGGGAATACTGATGATCATGCTGTGTGCAACCAGAGGATATGCATCTATACCAAGTGACTCGGCATGCACGGTCTACGAATAGACTCACAAAAGTGCCAGATCACTTCTAATCTAGACTGACTGGACTGACTAAACCCTGCTCATGCTGTAGCTTGTCCACGGACACATAGGGTTGGATGTGTCACGTGACAGAAAGAGGAAGAGCAACCGTGAAAAGAAAGATGTACGACCCAAACTCACTCCTCAGGAGAGAGCTCGCTTCATCAAGGAAGGGAAGTGCTTTGAATGCGGGGAAACTGGACGTATCTCCGCGAAGTGCCCTAAAAGGGCATAGGAAGAACAGAATGACAAGGACGACGAGGCCTGAGAGTTCGAGAGTAGCTGAGGAACGTGGAAGAAAAGGCAAGATGAAAACAGGATTGTTTCCAGATTGCGTGGGTACCGATCCCAGCACGTTGGACGAGAGTACAAAACTGCGAGCTTGGGGCAAAGTAAAAGACCAAGAAGCCTTGATCTTCTTTGATGGAGAAGCCAAGGCCAACTTCATTCCACCGGAATTGGCGGTGCGGCTCGAGATCACTCCCGATCGGATGGGACCACTCGCGGAGGCAGTTCTTAGCGGCACCCGGCAAGGACGTAGCCATTACACCTGTCATTGGAAAACTTCGGTTGCATTGTCAGGGGTAATTGGGGCATGAGGACTTTTACATAATGCCTTTGGAAGGTTGTGATGTTCTCTTGGGAATTCCCTGGTACCACAAGAACAACGTCGTGGTCGACTATCGGGCGAGGAAAGCGACATTGACCACAGAGAAGGGCAGAACTATTGTACTTGACATTAAACTTAAGGGGGAGTCTGTTCCTATTGTACCTGCTTCGGCCATTTCCAAGTTAATGAAATCCAGTCTGTTTGTTTACTCGATCTTTATGAAAGAGTTGAGTGATGAGGATAGGACAAATGTGTCTGAACTTGATAAAGGACGCCAAGGTTTTCTTCACTCTCATGCTGATTGCTTCTGAGAGGGCCTGCCAATTGAGTTACCACATGCTCGTCTTGAAGATCATACCATTGATCTAATACTTGGAAGCACACCACCGAACCGGCCACCTTACCGTGTGAGCCGAGCCCAGAACGAAGAGATTATGAACCAAGTGAAAAGACCTCTTGGAAAAGGGTCTTGTCCAGCCTAGTACTTCACCGTATTGCTCTCCAGTGTTGTTGGTTTTGAAGAAAGACGGATCTTGAAGAATGTGCATCGATTATAGAGCTCTCAACAAAATCACCATCAAGGATAGATTTCTGATTCCTAGGATAGATGATATACTCGACAAATTACAGGGATCCTCATGTTTTAGCAGGATTGATTTGAAGAGTGGATATCATCAGATTCGAATCGCACTGGGAGACGTTTACAAGACAGCCTTTCGGACGACTTTTGGGTTATTTGAGTTTTTGGTAATGCCTTTTGGCTTAACCAATGCTCCTGCGACATTTAACCGGATGATGGACATGATTTTTCGAGAGTACAGGCTATTTGTCGGCACTTTCTTTGACGATATCATTGTTTTCTCCAAAGATGAGGCAGAACATAGAGATCATCTGCTTCAAGTCTTTCAGGCATTACGGGATCACAAATTATTGATTAATGCAAAGAAAAGTGAATTTTTCCTACCAGAGATACACTTTTTGGGACACATTGTGTCAGCAATAGGAGTGCAGATGGATTCGGCCAAGATAGAGACTATCCGTGATTGGCCCGATTTGCTTATGAGAAAGGCTATACATAAAGACAACATGTTGGTGCTGCTCTAATCAAAGCCAAAAGCAACTGCAAACTACACTAATGAGAACATCTTTTGAACACTATATTGGGTAGAAACTATGCAGCTATTTTGGGCAGAAGCTGTTAGAATTACACCACTCTGTTGCTTCACATAGGTCTAGGGTACTTCCTTGTTCGGCTAGTGTCTCCGGGGTGGCCACCCATTGTCTATGTTGTACCTTAATTGGCCGCCCACTTGAGTTGGGTGCCCACCTTGGGCACTCATATATGTGGGGCCAAGGGAGTACACATTTCATTATCATTTGATCATTGTACGGGTCCTCTTGTTCTGGTAGTCATGGGCGGTTGATCTCTTCCACATACCAACGTTTGTTGTGTCTAGTCTCTCTCTCTCTCTCTCTCTCTCTCTCTCTCTCTCTCTCTCTCTCTGTCGCACATGGACACTCACATGGTATCAGACGCCATTACAGAGCCGAAGTTCAGCTAGCCCTCCCTCTTCTTGTGCTAATGCCACACCCTACCTTCCCTACTCCTGCGTTTTCAGCGACTCTCCTAAGCCCTAGCGTTTTTGGTTGCGCTGAGGAGCAGGACTTCAAGGCAGATTTGCGTTTTGGGGTAGATAGCAAGGTTGTATCGACAACGTTTTCTTTTGGCAAGGAAGAAGGGCATGAGTGTTCTCAAATCAGAGGCACTTGGGGGGACTTGGTTCTTTGTGGTCTTGCGACCAAGCGCTTCATCATTAGCATTAGGTACTCCTCCCAAGGGATCAGATCTACCAGCGTTTTGCAAAAGTCAGGCACGTGATGGACTTTGGCGTTTTTATGTTGCGAAGGATCCCCCTCCACCTGCGTTCTTTGCTTCTTCCACTGGCGATCACCTTCTGGCTACAAGCGCTAGCGGTTTTGGGTCTTTTCGTCGCGGGAAAATCTTCGGCTCCACTTGGGTTTTCAGCTAGATCTGCGTTTTTGGACAGCGTGGCCCTATGGAGTGCGCAACCGCCGAATGATGGCTGGAATGAATGGATCTCCCAAGGATTCTACGCCCATTGATGATCAAGCCAACGTAAAAGCTACCATGTATTGCAGCAGTCACTGAGAGATTGCATGGACCACCATCTGATGTTGTCCTGGCAGGAGGTAACTTCATCCTTTGTGAAAAACACAAACCATGTGGGTGGTAACTTGTGGTTTGCTATGGACACACCCATGCACTCATCAGAGGAGTTCACACGAGATATGGCCATGCTCATGACATATGGATTTCGACATTCCCAGAGAGGACACCACCATCTTGGGTGGACAGACACTTACCACTTGACCTCGACACGTCAGATCACTTGCTTACATAGGAGCATCTACATGGACTTAGGGAGATGATCTTGGATCTCTTCTTGGACAGGTTCATTGCTTGGATCTACAGACTAGAGCGGGACTTCAGTGCTATGGACTCTCTTGGAGAGAGTATCCGCGAGATGCGGGAGATCAGGCATCATTACGCGATTACATCTGGAGTCACTCGGAGCTTGACTTGGATGGTAGTGCAATTGCTCTTCTGCACTCTTGATCATTTGGATTGCTACCTTTAGAGCTACTTACACTTTCCCGTCGCATAACTGATGCTATACATGACAAGGATACTCCCAGGAAGATGGAGCAAAGCACTTATCATGCTTAGCAGAAAGCTCTTCATAATCAGCCCACTTCTATTTCTTCTTCTCAAAAGAAGAAAAGAATTGCCTCAGATATAGCAGGAGTCACTCGGAGCTTGGCTTGGATGGTAGTGCAATTGCTCTTCTACACTCTTGATCATTTGGATTGCTACCTTTAGAGTTACTTACACTTTCCCCTCGCATAGCTGATGCTATACATGACAAGGATACTCCTAGGAAGATGGAGCAAAGCACTTATCATGCTTTGCAGAAAGCTCTTCATAATCAGCCCACTGCTACTTCTTCTTCTCAAAAGAAGAAAGGAACCGCCTCAGATAGAGAAGCAAGCCTAATCAGCCCAAGAAAGGGAAATACCTCTCTCTTGTAGAGTCGAGAATCTATATCAGTGAAGGGAGATCCTTCAAGTGTGGACAAATTGGACACATGAAGGGATGTACAGGGTAATACAACAAAGGATGGTAAAGATAGAGCTCTTCTCAAAGCATGGGGTAGCATCAGCAACCAGCAGGCCCTCATTTTGTTTGATCCAGGGAGTACGGATAACTTCATCTCTATGAAGCTTACCGAAGATCTCAATTTACAGCCCAACCGCTTTGGAGTCTCTATTTAAGCCTCATCTGCTTTCAAAGGACAAAACTCTAGTTCTACTCCTATTATAGGGAAGCTGAATTTAAAGGTAGATAACTACAAAGATCAAGAATCTTTCTTACTAGCGTCACTTGAGGGATGTGATGTAATTCTGGGAATGCCTCCAGACTACAAGATGCACCCCATCCCCGATTATGTTCAAAAAACCTTATCCTTTGATCACAAAGGAAAGCAATCTGCGGATGCAGGTGAATGGCTTATCCCCATCGCCAATCACATTGCAATTAAGATGCACAACACTGCTAAAAAAAAACCTAGGTTTAGTGAAATCCAACATAAGAAATGAAAAAGTGTGTTTCGACGTACTTAATTTTTGCAAGAGAGAGAGAGAGAGATGTGTCTTCTTCATAACTTTCTTCCTCTTTAGAGCAAAATAGAATTAAGTTGTTAGAAAGTTTTAAAGACCGTCTCGTAGATGAACTTCCAAATGAAGTTCCACCTTCTCGACCTGAGGGTCGTACGATTAATTTGATCCCAGGGAGTTCTCCTCCAAATCAGCCCCCTTATAGAGTCAGTTTAATGCAGCAAGAGGAGATCCTCAAGCAGATTAATGAACTTTTGGTTTAATAAGGCCTAGCACTTCTCCATATTGTTCACCTGTCCTCTTAGTGCAGAAAAAGGACAGCACCTTCTATATGTGCATAGATTATGGATCTTTAAACAAGATCACAGTCAAGAATCGATTCCCAATCCCTCAGATTGATGACATTCTTGATAAGTTACAAGGAGCAAGTGTCTCTAGTCGTATAGACTTGAAGAGCGGGTATCATCAAATCCGCAGTGCTTTTCAGGATGTGCATAAGACTTATTTAGAATAACCTTTGGGTTGTATAAATTCTTAGTGATGCCTTTTGGACTCACTAATGCACCGGCAACATTTAATAGAATGATGGATAGAATTTTCCATTCACATAGAAGATTTACAGGAGTCTTCTTCGATGAGGTTTTAATCTTCTTAGAGACGGAACAAGAACACTATAAATATCTTGCAACAGTGTTTGAAGAATTACGCAAACACAAGTTATTTGTGAAAGCTAAGAAAAGCGAATTCTTTTTAAAAGAGATCCATTTCTTGGGCCACATAGTGTCTTACAATCAGGTGAGAATGAACTCTAATAAGGTTTAAGCAATTGTAGAATGGCCTACGCCAACTACAGTACATGAAGTTCGAAATTTTCAGGGTCTTTGTTCCTATTATCGGCGTTCCATTCGAGCTTTTGCCGCCATAGCCGGTCCTCTCCATGATTTGACGAAGAAGTGGATTCCATTCCATTGGGGACCCGAACAAAAACAAGCTTTTGAAAAGCTTAAGTATTTAGTATCTTACAGTGACGGTGCAATCCTTCTGTCTGGAACTGATTCACACACTCAAAGGAGAGTACGTTCGTTTGTTTGTCACAGTGGATCGTGGCTTTTGTTGGCACTAGGGGCTACCTATGTGGCTCCCATATTGTAAGCTAGCCATTGTACAATTTTCATTCATTTTGGGAGAGTCTCCCTCCTCTTTTTGTACATGTTTACCCTCTTGATAGGGGAGATATAGCCCATTGAGCAGGTTAAAAGCTAATAGAAGGATCTTTTCTGTGCAAGTAAAAAAGTCCTTGCTCGCAAATGCTCTATATTGATAGTCGATGGGTAATTTAGACTTGAGTGCTACATTATGCTTGTAAGATGTGAAAAAATTAGGGTTGCTTTTGATTTGGCCAAGGGGTTTTAATCAAACTCGTCTGCTCGTTTGATTGACATTGAAAAAACTATGGTTGTGAGACTGGCTGACTTTTGCTCAGTATAATAGGCTGCTTGTTAACTTATAATAGGCTGCTTGTTAACTAGTACTAAGCTCTTTATGAGCCTCCACGTATTGAAGCAGGCGTGTTTCAGCATTTGATTGAGTCCTTTCAAGGGTTTTGGGTATTCTTTAGGTGTACTTTCTGCTGATATTTGTTCTTTTTCTCACTGGAAATTTGGGCTGCATGTGCTTGTAGACAGGTCTATTGGAGTATGTGGCTTTGAAACCGTACACTCCTTCACTTGAATCAATGGCAGCTTTAATCGATGGGTTGCCAGATGCTGTTGCCTTGCAGTGCCTAGCACGAGTGCCACTTAGTAGTCATCCTTTCATGAGGGCTGTCAATCGTGCTTGGAGATCTCATCTTTGCAGTGAGGAGTTTTATAAACTGAGAGACGAAACAGGAAGCTCTGAGGAATGGCTATACGTCTCTGCACGTGACCCAGATAACGTCTGGCAGGCTTTTGACCCATCCTGCAATCGCTGGTTTACCGTACCTATTGTACCCTCGTCAGTAAAACATCTTTCAAATTTTGGGACTGCAGCACTTGGTGGGAAGATATATGTAATCGGCGGAGGAAGTGATGATGTAGACCCGGTCACTGGTGACAGTGGGGGTATAGTTGCGACGAATGAAGTGTGGGTGTATGATCCCATCCATCGAGTATGGAAAAAGAGAGCGCCAATGCTAATGGCACGAGCACAGTTTGCCTGCTGTGTGCTTGATGATTGCATAGTTGTCGCGGGAGGTTTTACATCTACCAGACAGTTCATAGCTACAGCTGAGATTTATTATCCAGCTGATGATAGCTGGAAACCTATTGCCGATCTCTGTCAAACAATGAACTCACCTTGCTCTGGTGCTGTTTTGGAAGGTAAAATTTACGTGATACATAAGGAAGTACCCTTGACGCAGGTGTTCGAGGCTTCTGAGAACAAATGGGTTGTTGTTGATTGCTATTTTTCACAAGGTCCGATGGGGATGGTGAATGGTGATCTGTATGTGATTTTCAATGGTATAGTAAGTAGAGAGCACACATCAGCAGCTTTAAAGAGAACAGTTTGCTCCTGGCCCTCCTGGTATCGGCGAGTTGGGTTTGGAGTAGCTGGTTTGGCTGGAGAATTGTATGTGGTTGGAGGAGTGACATTGCCGAGGCAGGGTGATCTCAACCTTGAACCTTTGAATGAAGTATGGATATGCAGGCTAGATGGGGAGCGACCCACTTGGCGACAAGGAGTGGGCATGACCGTCTCTCAGGGTACTGTGGTTGGTTGTGTGGTTCTCAAACTGTAGCTGCTGACGCACCATTAATGCATGTGATGCATCTCAACAATGGGATAGGACTTTTTGGGAGCTTTTAAGGAAACATGCGCTTTCTACAGTCAGTATTCACCACCATCAGAAAATTGAAAGTGCTTGTAGATGACATCGAGCTTCTTTTATGACAGCTGGAAAAATGTTTCAGCTGTTCTCTATTTATCATGGAGCAAGTCATCTCTCATAATGGTTTTGTGTACTCCATAGAACATCCTCTGATACAGATTTGGTTTTCACTTTCCCCCATTTGGGTTCACTTACTGTACTATGTTGTGCGTTTGTGTGTGTGTGCGTGCATGTGAGTGGCCCGTGTTGGTGCGTGGGTTTAAGGGTGGCATGAGTATTGAATTGCAAATGCCAAAATTCTTTCTAACGGTATGTTCAACATGTGGACTTTATATTAGCGTTTCACGGCCTTTTTCTTGCTTGTTTTCTTTGTGTAAGGTTCCTCCAGATGCAGATGGAAAGGTTTGGACTTAACTTCGATGTGCAATTTGAATGGCTCGTGTGGTTTGTCTGGTTTCAGTCGTATTCATATGGTAACTAATGTAACCTCCCTTACTACTCATCACGTGGGCCGACTTGTGTGATATTGCAGGCATGCTCTCGAGGAAGTGAGGTGGCATTCAGGCCAATAGCTAGCAAGTAGATTTAACATACTTGTGGAAAGAGCATGTTTTTGAAAAGGTCTACTTTCATTCCCGAGTGGGAATTACTGATGGATGAGGCCTGTGCTTGGTTTGTGTCTCTTATCAGCCAATAAAAATGCAGAATGCATGCAAAATGGGCCTTAAACATTTATTGCCACATTGTGAGGATTTAGTAGATTTAAGATGTGACCTTATGATTCTGAAATAAAACTAACACCACACATCAAATGAGTGATGGTGAGGGGATCGACGGTTGGGACTAGTGGAAGGAACCTGGAGGTGAGGTAAACCTGGGTAGTGCAAAAGAATGAGCGCAACTTGAGTTTTTAACCTGCAACCTCATAGTCCAACTTTAGGTCATGTGGGCTAACCACCACACCCCGTGCATGTTGTGTACCGTCACTTGTGTTTACAATGTTATATTGTGAGCCAACATACACTGTCGTGGTTTTTAAGGTTAATTCGAGTTTGGGTTTAGTTTTAACATAACTTTTGCGGTTGCGATTGGCCTAATTTTCGTGCGTGGACTTATCGACCATAGATCTTCTCAACCCCCTTCATTTATTGCCCGGTGTTACTTAGTGCTGAGGTGGTCCCTATGTCTACTATGCTTCCTACGCCTAATTGTTGGCTTGACAACCACTGTGATTGTGCAATACAAATTTTGAAAATCAAGCATGGGATGATGCATCCAACTTTTTTGAACATGGGTGGGAGCTCTTTTTTTTTTTTTTGCGGCCTCTGGTTGTGTGCGTTGGAGTGGAATGACTCGTTGCAGCTTTTTCTCATGGCGGCTTTTGGCAAGCGTTGCGCCACACAAGCCTTTGCAATGCTCATTAAAATTTTCTCAAGCCGTTACCTTCGCAACTATGCCCATTTTGGCAGAGTTACAAAGGGTAGTTGCAAGCGCATAGTTATCAATCCAATAATTGAGAACCATGCATCATGTCTATCTAAGAGCGCCTTCACGTAGAGCCGATGGCGACCTTTAAAAGGGTCTTTCATGTTAAAAAATGCAGTCACATTGGCATTAAATATGGTACACACCTTGGAAGCACATCTATCATAGAGGGTCCTTGAGCCACCCTCTACATTTTGGAAGGTCTTCTAAATTGGAAATGACCTACTAGAGCAAGCCAACTAGATCCTTTTACCTCCCATCAAAAGCTTTATTTTTGTCCTCATTTGGAAGTTCCAATGAATCCCACCTATCTACTTGCGAGGAGAGTACCTATGGGAATGCACAACCTTCAAAAAATGAGCCTTCCAATTTGAAAGGCCCTCCATTTTGGAAGGCCTATGTGTAGGTGCTCTAATAGTCTTGAGGATATTCCACATAGTAGAATACGAAATTGACTCCGGCATTGATGGCACCTGCTTTTCATCGTCCCAATTAAAAACAGAGGTACTGAGGCTTGAAAAAAATGGGACTGTCGCACGTTCTTTTTTGAAGAATGTTGAAGTGCAGTCCGGGGAGTCAATAGAGCTTCTCAACATAAACTACCTGTGATCCAATTGTGAACACTTTCTCAAACCTCAAGTGAACACTACATAAACTTGTTTTTTTTTAGGCTTTCATGCTTATAGATGCAACTTTTTCTCTCTCTTGTAGGCAGCTACGATCTAAATTGTGTGTACTTCAATTGCCAAGCATCTTCGGCAATCCTAAACCTCCACGCAAATTCAGATCAAACCACACAAGGATTTTATGGCTTTTGGCTTTTGAGACTCAAAAGCAGGACAAAGGGAATCTTCAATGGTTAGACACCCTTTCTTCAAGTTCTTTCTCCACAAATGACAAAAAGAGCAAGAAGTGTAGCGATAGTGAAGAAAGAGTGTATTGTAGATCAGGCATGGATTCCCATGACACCGGCTTGGAGCAATAAAATGCGCTACATGGATTCTCCACTCTTGATCCGTACATGTATGTGTCTCCTTTTTCTAGCTATAAATTGACGAAGCTTGCACTTCAAGGAGAAGATTCACCTAGCCTAAAGGATTTGGAGATGTGTGACCCAAGAGGCATGCTTGACTTAAAAAGGTAGAGAAGAATGAATTAAAGATCATGTTTAAGGACGGATGCACAAGGCTTTTGGTGCTTGTGCATGACAACTTCCCCAAATTTGAAAATCTCACCCATTGAGGAATGTGAGAGTATCATCACTCAATGTCATTTCCGTGAAGATAATAATTCTCACCACACTTATGAGGAGACAATTAGAAACAGGAAGGCCACATGGTGTTTGGACACCAAGCACTAAGGGATAACCATAGCATATGTGAAGGCCCTTTTGGAATGTTGTGGGTGTGAAAAAAAGACCAATGGTCATGAATGCCACAAATCAACTGCTATCACCAAGATATAAAGGATGCCACGAAGCATGAGCCTTAGAATGTTTACATTTTATGCGTGTACCAAGTTATGATTTAGATTATGGTTTAATACAAGGTGAGGCTCGTTAAGGTTCACTCATCAAAGCCAAAATGGAAGCACAACTACAGTTGTCTATGCATGCCACAGAGGAAGAACGGCCCGTAGAAGTGGGACTATGAAGTGGCTTAGGAGGCCCAAGAGATGTGGTTGTCCTTTCCAAGTGAGAGTTCAATATCGACATGCCTCAAAGATTGCTTTCATATACAATTACCTTGTTCATGAGGGGCATATGCATAGTTTACGAGAATAAGCATGGGTTCACAATCACGAAGGTCTCGAAAGCAAGATAGGCAGCACAAAGACCCCGTCCACAAAGTTCGAGATGGGGAAGCAATTGCCCATGCGGAAGAAAATTGACGCAAAGCTCGAGAACGCAACGCTCTAGAGCAAGATTACGTGCAGATGTGTTGCAACAGCCTACTACAAGCCCTACGATCGAGGAATCTAGGGGTATTCACATGCATGTACCGCCGTATGAGGGTGATTCTTCTTCTCTCCCTCTGTCGCCTAGCTTTTTGCCTTCTTCCCTTTGCTCGGTCCCTCTACCATTTTCCTCAACATCTAGAGTCCCGCTAGGAGAGGGGTCACCCGCTGGCAAGCTCACACCCCATGGTGGGTGCCTTTGGGGAGTTTCACATGGTGTCGCCAACCTTGGAGCATTTCGGTAGTCCATCGACGCAGCATAGTCGCCTCATTTCTTCGAGTGGATCTCCCTCGCTTGCTCTTGGAGCACCCTCTGGAGTTGGCATGGAGGCATGTGTGGACCCTACTGTAGCGTCAGAGCCGAGTCCTTCGGTGATGGGATACTCACATAGCGTGTCTGGAGCCAAATATCGTGCAGGCATCATTGTGGAGACCTACTTCAGCGACATTGATCTCTCCTCATGCACTCAGGTGCTTGAGCATTGGTTGCGACACCCTTGTCTCGTTGAGCCCCGCATAACTATCGAGATCCGTAGTCCGAGGACCTGTCGGGCTACAACGACAGTCGTAGATAGTGTTAGACGTTCTTACATTGCACTATCTCAACGGGGATCGAGGGATGCACTTGCTGCTCATCGCACACTCACTGTAGTAGTCACGGCTACATCCGTCACAGGTATTTCTCGGGCCAATTCTCGTGTGTTGTGCATTCGTCGGCCCACCTTGCGTGCCGGACGCCTTAGGAGACAACGATTTGATTTGGGACATAGTGATGAGCTATGGGCAAGCAGTGAAAGGCCAAAGGGTAGACTGGCATGTGGTTCTCCTCCCAACCTCTCTACTTATAGCCCTTGGCCCTTGCAAGTAGGTCCCCTTAACTCATGCCTGGCCCTCAACTCCTAGCCGTACTGAGCCATTCAGCCCCTGGCCCTTGGCTTGCTACCTGGTCCTACCATTGGCCTGACATAACTCCCCTGGAGAAGCATTTTTGTCCTCAAAAACACAAGTGATGGTATCTTCATAAGAATACTAATGTTTTCCACTGTGACATCCCTCATGGATCCAACGGTTTGTTAAAGCGGAACCCGGTCCAGTAGGAGGTTCAATGAAATCAATAGTAACATCTTGATTTTCCACATTGTTGTCCCTATGCAACCGTCTTGGTTAACTGTCTCATAACCAACATAGAGTGAAGACTCCATGTAGAACTCACTTGAGAATGCTAAACAAGTTATCACAACTAAGAGGTGTCTAAATACAAACCTAGGTTTCAGACCTTCTGAAGATACTGGAACGTGCAGTAAAACCTCTATTCAACTTTCCATGAAAGTAATATGCTGACATACTTATCAGCGACAACCAAGTCCTTGACTTGCTGTTGTTTCTTGCCAGTAGCCAAGCTCATCAAAACTGATCATGAAGGTTGAGAACTTGAGAATAACAGGCAGAGACTAAAACTAATTGCAACATGCCTTTCATCATATGAAGCAAACTCTAAACCAGAAAGATAACCGATCTAGTTGTGTCGCTTTGTGCTAACGTATGCACTTAACATATCCTTTAGCGTGGTTTACTAACGTATACGCTTAGCATATCCTCTAGTACTAAATAGAATGCTTGTAAACTGTCCATCCAACGCGGGATGAATAGTAGAGAATAAGAGTGAGGTGCTTTCCCCAATAAATTAAAGAGTCCCCTGTGACTGACGATAACCTACGACTAACTAAGTGAGGTTCCAGTCGAATACTTGATGTGCAGTGGAGCGAAGTAAACTTAGAGACTTTAGATCATCCAATCACAGACAATCATACTAAACCATTATCACATATGGTCGAGTGTGAACTCATACTAAATCCGCTAGAGAGGTTGCTCTTGAAGTGCTAACACTTGCAGAAACAATAAAGTCCATGAATTTGCATGCTGCTCTGAAAAAATTTGTGTTAAACACTAGGGCACATAACACCTAGTGTGCATGCATTTAACACAAACAAATTCAAACCGCAATTTCATGACGAGACTTTTACCCGACAATTTTTGGCTACTAAAATTGTTCTTGATACTGTGTGCTCTAGATGGTCTAACAAACGGATGTGACCAGCACCTAGGGATGTCGTCGCGACACATTATTAGGAATTAGGCGCCAATGTCTGTCCTAGAGACTCATATTCTCCACATGTGGAAAGTGTCTCAAATGAGGATGTCAGGAAAAGTGACATCCATCAAGTACGAGATGTACTTGTATGTGGAGGTAATTGTAAACACTCTGCGACGCGAGTGAGAGATACCCTCATAGACTTGCTCCACACTGGCTAAACGGAACTCCATGAGTTCCTAGACTATGTTGTATCCCATGTGACAACATGTGCTAGACAGAACCCTACCATGTAGTTTTGTAACTGTTTTAACAAGAACCAAACCTATCATGGTATCTTGATGAACAGTGAAGAGAGAAAACACTTTCTCAAAAGGCTATGCTCTTACATGACCTTGTCACATGGCTAAAGAGCAAGCTGGATGAAAGACTTCTAGCTTAAAGATCCCCTTGACAAAGAAATTGAAACTTGTAACCCGGGGTGTTGCCTTTGCAATCCAAACCCGTAGGTTAGATTCTACGTAGTCAAACCCCTTGGAAAGACCCCTGATAGAAACTGCTCAACTAGCAGGTAACGGTAACCAACATAGTCGATCATTTCAAGTTGAATTTGTCTACTACCCCGTGGTAGATTGTGGGATTCTTTCCTTGAAAGTATAACTTGAATAGATCAAACTGTGATCCTCAATGCCTATGCAGTGATCTAGTAATCACCTTCTAGGTCTTACCCCAAAACTGTGTTTCCATGGACACTCATAGTGCCATAGAGAGAGCAAGAGATCCACATAAGTGAGATGCCTAGCCCTTTGGGACAACCATGCAACTCCATGCTGTCCCAACTGTTTGCTGCATCTAAACTGCATGGTTGTTAGCAGCAAGCTAACACAGATACCATTTTTCGGAGTTCTCCTTGTAAAACATTTATTATTTTGATAAATTGGGAATATTATAACTCCTATTTTCTCTGATAAACCTTGTAATTAATGAGGCGGGGTTACAAGCTTCTAGATTGTATCAGCCAGTCAATTCCCAGCTTTGGTAGAACTTCTGATTATTAGTTTTGACCACCCAAAAAACCTTGGCTAAGGTATAAAAGCCAAATTTTGTAAGTTTTTGGATAAGAAATACACAGCCTGAGCTAACGACGCTCACTTCTCTCCTTCTCACGCTTTCTACTCCCTCTCCGGTTGTCACATTGCGAATGCGTTTGTTGCATTGTAACCGCAAGTAAGAGCTCTACGCATTGACGTAAGCCATTCACAGTATTTCGTAACTTTTGGCGTCGTCGAAAACCCACGGCCTAATTTCATCATAACTAGGAATTTACACTTTTAAGTCGAAAACTAAGCATAGGCGGGGTATTGGGGCATCATTGCTAATCATTTAGATGCATTCTGGGTCAAAAATGACTAGGTAAAAAATCCACTGCTGTTAATAATCACGATTTTGAAACTTGACCTAAAGTGGGGTTTGAGACCATAGGCATGTGTGCCTAGGCCTTGTAAACTTGTCCTAGAAGTTTCGTTACATTTGGATGTCATTTGATGCTGTAACGAATGTGATTTGCTTGCCGATGAGCGATCGACTTTTGGTGATTTTAGTCACTTGAGTGTAGCTTGAGCTAGATGCGAGTTGTTAGTTGTTTTCCGAGAGATTGACTCTTGTTAGCCTCTATGCACTAGTCGAGTCAGCTTCGTCCCATGGATTGACAATTTAATCGTGGTTCTCGCTAATATTGCAATAAGATAGGATGGTGAGGTTAGACATGCGTCCCACATTTGGCGCCGCTGCCGGGGATCGAAGAGACTAAACTAGAAAAAAACACGAGCTTCTTGTGTAGTTGTCCTTTAACTTCCTTTAGGTTCGCATAGAGTTCAAAACTTTCTTTTTAGAAACCACATAGCTTAAGATTGTCGTCTTTTGCTGTGTAGAGATAGCTTAGAAGTAATCGTACTTGCTGAGTGCCTTTAGGATTGTAGGATTAAGTTAGGATTTGGAGAATGATTGAAAGGTGAGACAAGTCTTAAGATCAAGGCTCTGAAAACTGTAAAAGATAAGAAAATGAGTGTTTGTGGATACTTTCCACAACCCCATTGCATGAGAATCTAGGAGTAGGGTAAGTAGGATCTGAGGTGGATTTCAGAACATTGCTCTATGAAAGAATCAAGTGTGAGTTGTTATTGGAAGTTGCAGAATTTCAGGTTTGCGGCTAGAAATAGCTTGAAAAAACTCGAATCCACTCAATCCGACTGGAGAGTAAGCCTAAGAGTTGTCCAAACCAGTGCGTAAGCTCAAAGACACTTCGAGGTAAAAATTTCAAGAAGTTGAACAAAACTCAGATTATTTACTTTTTCTTGACATTTTAGGCCAAATTAAGTTTTGACTTGATTTATAGGCTTAAAAAACATCATAAAAGGACTGTCTTTGACAAAATTGCAAAAAAGTACTTATTTCAAGCCTAAAGTTAATAATCGTGATTATTAACTTTCTACTCTAAATTGGCCAAGGTTCATACCATTGACTCATTGCATGTGTACAAACAACTTTTGTAAAGGCCCAAAAGATTTGGATCACTAAACTGACAAAAAAAGGGTAAAAACTAAAGTTTGTATTGATTTTTTGAATCTTGAGTATAAATTTGGAAAAAATTTGTCCAAACTTTTTGAAATTTGATTCATAGGCTTATGTTGATGTGATAAACATATGTATATGCTCAGTTGACAAAAAAATTGCAAAAATTTGTCAGAAGTAAATAATTGCGATTATTTACATCTACTCTAATTTTCAACTTTTTTGACCAAGTGTGCATACCACTAGCTTCACCATGTTGTAATAAGCCCACAAACCAAATTTGGTAAGATTTGGACCACTGGAGTGAAATTGGTGACTAAAATTGCAAAGTTAGTCTGCAGACAGATAATTGATGACCATTTGACCAAAAATTGTCCAAACTGGATGGAAATTGGCTAGTGACCTTAACTTAAGGTGCTTAACAGATCTGTGTCAAAGTTGGGGCAAAAATTTACAAAAATTTGTCAGAAGTAAATAATCGCGATTATTTACTTCTGCTTCAAAACTTGATGATTTTGCAAATTTGAGAATACCACAAGGTCAAGCACATCAAGTAGACCTCACAAATCAATTTTGGTGAAATTTGGATTTCAAAAGTGAGACTTAAACTTGATCAGAATTGGTCCAAACTTGTTGAAATTTTCCCAGAGACTCTAACAAGTTGTATACTTGCCAAACCTATCAAAAAAGTGCAAAAAATTGACAAAAGTAAATAATCGCGATTATTTACTTCTGCTATCCAAAGACATCATTTTGGACTTTTTAACTCATATAGTGATAGACCAACATAATATAAGGCCACATGGCAATTTTGGCTTCAATCGGATCAAAATTGGTACGGATACACTCAGTTTACAGGTTGCAAATTACACCTTTGATTTTGCTAAAGTCGAATCTGAAAGTCAAATTTTGACTTCCATAGCACTATTTGAAGTGATACATAGAGACCAATCACGAGAGTTCTCAAGAGCTCTACTGTCTTTATAGAAGAATAGCTAACTTGATTAATTTTGTACAGGAATCATGTTGCAGAGGAGGAATCAATGGCTTGACAGAAAGTTGCAATTGAATCGAGTGGAAATTGACGACAAGTCAATCCAAAGGTGAGTACTCTATCCAGGGCTTCATAAGTCTATATGAACCTTAGATCTGGTCGTGTACTAGTAAATCAGGGCATACTCGGGGAAACCTCCAGTAGAGTATCTATCAAAGAAAGCGTGAATCAAGGCAATTCCTTGCACACAATTCCTAAAGAAGTCTCAGACACTTTTTCAGATTCAACATCCGAAATGTCTTCTTACTCTACTCACTCAAAAACCGGAATGAAAATGCGCTATAAGTATATACTATCTTTTTACAAGACTAACCATCATGGAGCCCAAGTTTACTTGCACCCTAACGAGGAGTATGCTATTCGCATTGATGACCATGGTATTGAGTTCGAAGAAGAGGTTAGGGCAAACAAACAAGGAAAAATGTACATGGATCGAAACGGGACTCAGTATTTATAGGTCAAAAACCCTGACGTGATAGACAAATGGGGGTTAGAAGTAAATACTATAATCCCATTTATTTCAGCAAAAGAAGGACCACCAACTTTGGAATTCGAGGGATATGATCAAGTAGACATGAAGCCTTTGAAACGGCTTAGTACGGATAATCCTAGGATCGGAGTCTATTGTTGAGAAGATAGAAACATCAAAAATCTTTTGTGGACTTCTGATGCCAAACTAGGACAATTAACGGCTATGAAGATCATCTATATCTTCAAGATCAAAGATAAGGGATCACCAGACCTACCAACCTACCTTTTTAGGGATTTTTATAACAACAACTTTGTTATGACGACTCCTGAGGAGGTAGAACAAACCAAATACCAAGGGTATTCCATACAGAATTGGATATTGGGGCAAGAACCAGAAACAATTCCAAGGGATGAACACCGTGAGAGATCATCTGAGAGTAATGTGAAGAAACCAGAAACCACCTCATCACGTAGAAAACCGGGTGACACTAAGGCCAGTCCAGGGCTACATGAGTCACTATTTCCAACAGACTGGTTTGAAGGACTCAAAACAGAACCAACTCCCAGAAGATCGGGAGTTGAACCAAATAGACGTGTCAGACTAGCTGATTTTCAAAAATGGGTCAGAAAATATAGTGGATCAGGGGATCCATATGACCACTTAGCAAGCTTTAAGCAAGTGTTAAGAGGAGAGCATATATTCGATTTCCATACTCAAGTCGAGGGGTTTGGAATGACATTAGAAGGAAAAGCTTTGACATGGTTCCAAAACATTCCACCAAGTTCAATCATGGACTTGAACAAGGATTTGTAGCTGCTTGTTCCAAAACGGGGATTAAACATAATACGGTAGCTCAAATCTACAGCTTTAAACAGAAACATGGTGAGTCTGTTAGGGATTGTGCAACTCGAATGAAGCAATACATTGCCAGATGCCCAGAGATGGAGATACCTGCAGAAGAACGACTTGTATCTTTGTTTCTGGAGGGACTGCTAAACAAAGAACTTCATGCTATACTCTATAATAAAAAGCATACAATCCTAGAAGCATGTGTGTCTGATGCGATTGACCTAGGAGACAATTGCGAGATCTTCAATGAAGAAGATGTCCCTAAGGATAACCAAAGCGAGAAAACAACATCCACAAAACCAGCACAAGTGGGAACGGCTGCTGCGGCACCACTCTCAACCATAGAAGATATGCTAAAAAGGATGAACGACATGATGAACAATATGCAAAAAACACCTATGAGAGGACCAGGACAAGGGATACCTCCACAGGGACAACCAATTAGGCCACAAAAATGGTGTGCAATCGAGGAAAAATGGACCAACCATGAGATCAAAGTATGATGGAAATGTTCTGTACGTGCACATGAGGCCCCAAGGACAACCCCCGGACAACCCATGTACAGATATCAGCCTAATATGGCCCAAGCTCAAAGACCACCAATGGGTATGGAAAGACCTCAACTTGTGTTGGGACAACAACCTCCGTATCCAGGACATAATGCAATGCCTGTAAAGTACATGCACTCGGAAGGAGTCATAGATAAATAAGCATTAGTGCCTGTTACACCCTATGCAGAGCCTAGTCCATCTACAGTAATGGTAGATGGAGATTGGTATAGTCTACATCCACCACCAATGGAAGAAATCATGACTTATGCTCCACCAGAGCTCGCACCAATGTATTATGTAGCTAATCAAGGTGTCAGACCTCCCATGGGAAGACCCATGATGAAGCCTAGAACAGAAAACTGTCATAACTATGGTGCTGATGACCATTGAAAAAAAAAATGTCCAAAGCCTGACAAAAACCTCAAACCAATTGAAGCCTATTGCATACAATGTTGCAAAAAGGAGGACACTTTCCGGAAGATTGTCCTAAGAATCCTTTGAACAAGGGAAAAACTATCGTAAACGTAGTCCACGTGATGCCTAGTAGCCCATCAAAGAGTGAACCGATTGTTCCAATCAAAGTAATCACTAGAGCCCAGGCAAAGAAAAAGAAACACAACTTCTCTGATGATTTAGAGAACACAAAAGTTTCTTCTCAAAGAATCAAAAGGAGTAGAAGCAAAAGATATGAGATGAAAAAACAAAAACAACGGGTTGAAAACGAAGAGAAAGCAAAAATGCTAGCCCATGACAAGTTGAAAGAATCTGGTAGTGAATTCAAGGAAACAACCGTGAAATCTGGAGGATCCATTCTAGTTGATAAAATTTTTGAGCCTATTAATGCTGCCTTGGAAGCCTACCAAACAGGACTTAAAGCAAGCCAAAACATGGAAAACAAATGAAAAAACTATCCATCTCCAGACATGGAAGCAGCAAAGCTGGAGGCTTATCAAAATTTGGTAAGAATCACGCAAGAAATGCTGGATAAACAAAAGCCCAAGCTTGAAAGTATTGCAAAACCTGAAGAGCTTGTGGTAGAAGAAACGAAAGCAAAATCCGATGTGGTGGCAGAACCCCACCTTGAAACAAATGAACCAGAGCTTATAATGCCGGACAACGAAGATGCCTTAGACAGAATTCCATTCGTAGAGGAAGATTGGCCAGGACACTTATGGGAAAAGGTGAGAGAGATCAATGATGGGAGCCTAACTTTAAAGTCAGCTCCTATAGAGGAAGTCTGGTTGGATAACCTACCATCTGATATGAACATGGATTTACAATCCTTGTACGGGGATTGCGGATCGGAAGCTTTAGGAATATCTAAACCATTGACATTAAAAACATTACCTTCTTACTTGGGAGATAACGAAGGTGAATCCATCGTTTGCAAGACCACTCAAGTAAAAAGAGCCAAACAGACCCTAGAAGTAGACAACATTCATTCAATCATGTCTACACCCATGCAATGTACTCTTCCTTTGGGAGAACTGTTGAAACTCAGACCATACTTGTGGAACGATTTACAAAAAACCCTAGAGAAGGTGGGAATAATGGGGTTAATCTCTAAGAATTTGAAAAAATTGAAAAATGAAATGGAAAACAAAGAGATTCAATCAGTTCCTATGAACAAGGTCGGAGAATATTATGAAGGGGAAGAAGGAAACACCACCCTCCCAGTGAAATATAATGACATTGAAACCATGGCAAACCTGGATAGTGGAGCTGGCATAGCCATAGCCACTAAAGCATTAATGGAATCGTGGGGATAGCTAGCCATTAGACAAACGTGAACAAAATTGCAGTTGGTTGACGGACACATTGAGAGACCACTAGGGCTACTTGAAAAAGTGATAATCAATTCCACAACACACTTTTGCCATAGTAAACTTTGGGAAAAAACTCAACTATGAAATCATATTGGGAAGACCTTTCATGGGACAGGTACATCTTATCCAAGATTGGGGAAACAACTATCTGTACTTGAAGCAGGTGGAATCTATAACAAGAGTCAATCTAAAAGATCACACTTATAGAGATGTCTTGAAAACACCCATCCAAGAGTTTGATTCAGTCTCTTTGGCTGAAACTAAACTTCCATCCTGACTAAACAAAGACATTCCTATTTGGATGTGCAGAGCTTCAGAAAATGGAAGCTTAAGACGAGAGGAATGTATCCTAGAAAGGGACTGTACAAACGAATCCTACATACCTGAACCCTTTTCAGAGCATTTATTTGAATCATTCGAGTGGACCCAAATTTTAACAACAATTGATGTATGTGTTAATACCTCTATTCCTACTCAATTTTGCAATGAGAGGCTACGACATAATTCCCATCCAAATGATGTCAGTCCTCAACATTGAAAAAAAGATGAGGAACCCAAGGACTTGATGAAAGCTTAACAAGTCTTTTCTGACCTCTATTACGATGCAACTGACGAGTTAGATGAACACTCAACTACCTCAGAAGATTCGGGGTCAGAAAAAGAGCATACGAGATCTCAGTTACTCTTAAGGGGAGGGGAGGAAAAGTTTTTTGACTTTCCAAACCATAAATCAAGAAGACAAAAATGGTATAGACAAAAGAGAGACACCAATATCGTGAAAACACGACCTGTACCATCAGTCTCCAGTAAAACACAATTCTTGATACAGATAGATGCTAATGATTGTGTCAAGGACAAAGTAACTGACAGATATCCTTCAAACAAAAATTCAAATATATCCCAGACATCGAGAAAAACAAGGAAGGGTACTCAAGAAAAATCACAGAATAAGAAACCACTCATGACCAGAGTTGAGCGGAAAAAGAAATATCAAGAGTTGAAAAAAACTCTAAAGGAGATATACACAACCGAAATGGAAACCATGGAAGAGGATGGTAAGCATGTAATGCATGTTCCATCCCATTACAAAAAGTATACTCTCCAAGATCGGAAAATCATAATTGAACAACCTGTTAAGGAACTACGAAAATAAGGCGAATCTTACGAAGGGCCTGAAAATGCTAAAAGGGTAGACTTGGCTGAACCAGGAGAAGAGCCTAGACCTGCTTACATTGCGAATGACCTAACAGAAGAAGAAGAAAAGCTTTTTCTGAGCTTGTTAAAGGAATACCGGGATATCTTCGCTTGATCTTACAAGGATCTCAAGGGTGTTGATCCAGAAATCTGTCAACATACTATACCCATGAGAGATGATGCGAAACCAAGTAGACAGAGACCATACACTTATAACGAAACATTTGTCAGGAAGATCAAAGAAGAGATTGAAAAACTAAAGGAAGCTGAATTCATTTACGAAATTGAACACACAAATTGGGTGTCTTCAATTGTGGTAGTACCTAAGAAGAATGGGAAATTACGAGTGTGTGTTAATCTCAAAAAGGTGAATGCAGCTACCATTAGAGACAACTTTCCTCTTCCAATAATTGAGCATGTTTTAGAACGAGTGGCAAGAAAAGAAGCTTAAAGCTTCTTAGACGGCTTTTCGGGATACAATCAACTTTTGGTTGACCCAAAAGATCAACATAAAAATGCTTTTGCAACAGAATGGGGTATATTTTTCTATCGGGTTATGCCGTTTGGGTTAACTAATGCTCCAGTCACATTTCAGAGGTTGATGAGCCATGCTTTCAAAGAGTATCTTCGGAAATTCTTAGAAGTATACATGGATGATCTATGCGTACATTCGTCAATCCGGGCTGATCATTTTGAACACCTCAAAAAGGTATTCGAGAAATGTAGACTTTATAGGAGTTGCTTAAATCCTAAAAAGTGCACATTCATGGGAAGACATGGGAAAATTCTTGGACATATAGTGTCTAAAAATGACATAGCTACTGATATTGAGAAGATTCATGTCATTGTTGATTTGCCTAGACCAACAACAGTCAAGGGGGTACAAACCTTTATGGGACATTGTGGATATTACCGAGACGGTTCATCTACATGTATGCTATAATTGCAAAATCCATGTATAGCTTGATTATGCACTTTGAATGGACCGAGGCATGTGAAGAATCCTTCATGAAGCTTAAGCAATCTCTCACCTCAGCTCCAATATTGAAAGCACCAAATTGGGATAAGGTATTCCACATACATGTAGATGCTTCAAACTTTGCTATTGGTTGTATACTAGCCCACCAACCAGGAGATGGGAAAATTTACTTTCCTATTTCTTATGCTAGCCGACAATTGAACATGGCAGAAAAGAATTACACCACCACCGAAAGAGAAGGACCAGGAATGATCTATGCCATTAAAAAGTATAGACATTACCTATTAGACAACAAGTTTGTGTTCTTTGTGGACCACCAAGCTTTGTTATATTTGGTCAACAAGCCATGCAACACAGGAAGAATAGTGAGATGGTTCATCATTCTTCTCGAATTTGATTTCACTGTGGTTGTAAAAAAATGCACTACACATCAACGAGTAGATCATTTGTCACAGATTGTTTCAGGGGAATTACTTAAAGGGGTAGACGATGATTACCAGATTCTTATTTGTTCTCCGTGGAAATGATACCTAGATGGTCGGAAAACATTGTGTCATTGATGACAATAGCTCAAGTGGATTCACAAATACCACTTTCTATCACAATTGATTTAATCGAGCAATCGACTATGTATCAATTACTGGCTGGAAGGCTATATAAAAGAAATCAGGACGGGATATTGCTTTTATGCATTAACCCTGAAGAAAAAGAACAATACCTAAGTCAAGCACATGTTACCATAGTAGGACTTCACTTTGCGGAAGACCAAACTATGCAACGAATCTTGAAACTTGGAGTATTTTGGCCGACTATGAGGAGAGATGTTAGATCTTTTGTAAAAGATTGCCCTCAATGTCAAGAACAACCACCCATTCCTCATGTAACATTGTTTCAAATGTACCTGTTCCTAAGTGGAGTAATTATCTGGTTACTTACTTATCGAGCCGAACATTCCCTGAGGATATGAGCAAACGTCGTCAAAGAGCAATTAAAACTAAAGCAAGAGACTATGCTCTTATTGGGAACCAATTGTATCGGAGAGGTAAAGATCAACATTTGTGTCTTTGTGCAAATGAAAACGAGTATATTCCGATTGTAGAACAAGCATATGCTGGATTAGCTGAAGGTCACTTTTCTAGTGAGACCACCACAAGAGAAATCTTGATGGCAGGCATATGGTGGCCAACACTTTTTGCAGATGCCAAAGAATATGTTTGAAGGTGTGATGCTTGTCAAAAAGCAAAAACTCCAACACGAGTAGATAACATGTCCTTAAGACCAATGATGGGGGCTAGAGCCTTCACAAAATGGGGTATAGATTTTGTTGGACCGATACAGCCACCTGCTTATAGAACCCAAGCTTAATATATCATTGTAGCTACGGACTATTTGACAAAGTGGGCCGAGGCTAAAGCGACTCAAAAGAATGATGCCAGAACCACTACTGCATTCTTATAGGAGTATGTATTCACGAGATATGGACTGCCGATAGAGATTGTCATTGATCAGGGAACTCATTTCCTCGATGAGGTAATAGAGTATTTGCTTAATGAGTTTATGGTCATCCATAACAAATCAGCTCCCTATCACCCACAAGCAGACGGACAAGCTGAGTATACGAATAAAATTCTTAGCTCGATACTGACCAAAGCGGTTAGTTTAGGAAGGACAAACTGGGAAATGAATCTCCATGTTGCTCTATGGGCTTATCAAGTATCATTCAACATAGCTCTAAATGCTACACCCTTTAACCTTGTTTATGGTCTTGATGCCATATTGCCAATAGAATTTCTATTGCCGACATTAAGGGGAGCACATAATCTTGAGTGGACTGGACATGAATTGTCAGAAAGACTTGAAGATTTAGAAAAGCTAGACGAGCAAAGGCTAACTGCTGTAGCTCATATCTATGCACAAAAGCGGAAACAAAAGCGGTTTTTTGATTCTCACTTAATCACAAAAATCTTCAAGAAAGGGGACTTAGTTCTAGTCTAATGCCTTAAGCAACACATTCCCAAGTTTAAGAAAAAGAGAAACGGACCATTTATCATTGAAGATGTTTCTCCAAGTGGAGCAGTAAAATTGTCCACCCTAGATGGTGAACCAATGTCGTTTAAAGAAATACAATTTGCCACTAACCAATAAATTGCTAGAGAGAATGCATGTAGCCAAACAAAGAAAGATCAAGCGACAACAGGTTATTGATGAAGCCCAAGAGGAAGCTAGGCTTTGGGTACTCAAGCGAAAAACTGCTCTCAAGAATCAACAGATACCGATTTCCATCAACACTTTGGAAATAGATGATCGACAATGGGGATTACTCAAAGACACAGTTTTAACAGATGATGACTTGTTGGATGGAATACCCACTGCAGACGCATATGGAAGAAAAGGCTAAAATGGGTAAGATTCCATATGCGTCTGCAGTGGGTAGTTTGATGTATGCAATGATTGCTACACGTCCGGATATTGCATTTGTAGTGGGAGTGGTTAGCATATATATGTCAAATCCCGGCAAGAAACATTGGGAGGCAGTGAAAGGTATCATGATATACTTAAAACATACAAAGAGTATGCGCATATGCTATGGTAGTCATGATTTGAGTGTCAGAGGATACACTGACTCAGATTATGCAGGAGACTTGGATAAGAGGAGATCTACATGAGGCTATGTCTTTACATTGGCTGGAGGTGCCATATCATGGCGATCTCGATTACAAGATTGTATTACGCAGTCTACTACAGAAGCCGAGTATGTTGCAGCAAATGAGGCATGTAAAGAAGCTATTTGGCTTGGTAGCAGACTTGGGAATCAAAGTAGATATGCCAGAGTTATATTGTGATAGTCAAAGTGCTATACAATTGGCAAAGAATACAGTGTTCCATTCGAAGACTAAGCATATTGATGTGAAATATCACTTCATTAGGGAAGTACTTGAAGACAAGCAGATACAACTGCTAAAGATCCACACCAAGGACAATCCTGCTGATCTACTCACAAAGGGACTTCCAGGAGAGGGCTTTGTGCATTGGAAGACAATCTTGCTTGCTAAGTTTTACATATGGTGGCAATGGAACACTCAATGCCTTTCCCTTCTCCATATTGAAACGTTGCAAAACCTTATCAATATACTCTGTTTGAGATAACCAAATCAACTTCTTTGATTTGTCTCTCTCAATGCGCATACCAAGTATATGACTTGCCTCACCCATGTCTTTCATGTCAAACGATTTTGCCATCTTTGACTTCAAAGCTGAAATTTCTTCCAAGTGTTTGCCACCAATCAACATGTCATCCACATACAAAATAAGGATTAGCCAACTGCCATCCTTAGCCTTCTTTGTATATAGACAGTAATCGAACTCACTACGTTTGTAGCTTTGAGAAAGCATAAACTTGTGGAGCTTATGGTACCATGCCCTCGGTGATTGTTTTAAGCCATAAAGACTCTTTAACAACTGGCATACCAAATCTTCCTTGCCTTTCTCAACAAACCCTTCTGGCTGCTGCATGTAAATTTCCACATCTAAATCACCAGGCAAGAACGCTGTCTTGACATCCATTTGGTGCAACACCAAATCCAATATGGCAACCAATGCAAGAAAGCATCTCAATGTAGTCATCTTGACCACTGGAGAGAAGACTTCATCAAAGTCAATGCCTTGTTCTTGCCTAAAGCCCTTGGCAACAAGCCTTGCTTTGTACTTTGGCTGACTATCATGAGCGATGATCTTATACCTGTAACCCATTTACAAGGTAGAGCCTTTTTGCCCTATGGTAATTTAACTAGCTTCCATGTCTGGTTTTTATGCAGAGCTGTCATCTTTGACTGCATGGCCAACTGCCATTTTTTCGAGTCAACCACTTGTAATGCTTCCTTGTAACAAGATGGTTCTCTGCAATCTGTGAGCATGACATAATTTAGAGATGGCACATAACGATCAGATGGTTTGGAGACACACTCAGAACGTCTCACCACAACTAATTATGCCTCTCTAGCCACTATAGGATGTTCCTGAGCCTAACCATGCTGTCTTGATGTGCTAGCACTAGGTCCATCTTCCCTGAAGACAACTCTTCTGATCTCCTCTGTCTTCTCTGGCTTAGCGTGAAACTTGGCTTCATTGAAATGCACATCATTGCTACGAATAACTTTTCTGCACTCAGGATCCCAAAGCCGGTAACCCATCTCGCCCGATTCTCCGTAGCCAAGAAATATACACTTCTTGCTCTTTGGTTCTAACTTATTCCCGAACTCCTTAGGAATATGGCTATAAGCTTCACAACCAAAGACTCTGAGATGCTTATACAAAGGTGCCTTGCCTGTCCATAGCATCTCGGCCACTTCACTTATCCAGAACCCTACTAGGAGACCTGTTGATCAAATGGACTGCTGTAGCCACTGCTTCCGCCCAAAATCCATTAGGTAACTCAGCATTTGATAACATGCTTCTGACCTTCTCTTGTATGGTCCTATTCATACGTTTTACAAATCCATTTTGTGAAGGATTGTATGGTGCAGTAAGTTCCTGCTTTATCCATTTTGCTTCACAAAAGTCTTGGAAAGCCTTGGAAACGTACTCTCCACCATTGTCTGTCCTTAATCACTTCAGCTTCCGACCACTCTGATTCTCCACAAGCTGCAAGAATTTCTTAAAGACCTTGAGCACCTCATCCTTGTGCTTCAAGAAGTAAACCCATACTATGAATGTACAAAAGTACGTTGCCCCCCCTAGTGACAAACTAGGCATTGGTTTGCATAGATCACTGTGCACAAGAGCTAACCATTCGTCCCTCCGATTCCTCTTTGATCTGTGCGATTCCTGTGTTTTCTTACCATAAACACAATGCTCACAAAACTCAAAATCTTGAAATGAAAAGCCAAGCAAATAACCATAATGAGAAATTATTTCCATTCCTCTTTTTGACATATGTCCCAGCCTACGATGCCACAGTGACACACTTGGTTGCTCAATCACATTAATTACATGGTTTTTAACCTCTAAAACATGTAAAGCATACAGAGTTCCTGACTTGCTGCCATGTGCTACAGTCATCGAACCTTTGGAGATCTTCCAAGCGCTGTTCCCAAAAACTCTCACATAACCCGCATCATCCAACTTTCCTGTACTGATCAAGCTCTTTCGGATTGCTGGAACATGTCTGACATTCTTGAGCCATAAAGAAGCCATTCTGAAACTTCAACTGCACATCTCCCACTCCAAGTATGTCACAAACCTGCTCATTGCCAAGTCTGACATAATCTTTAGTAGCCACATATGATGTAAACCACTCTTTGTGCGGAGAAACATGTGAAGATGCCTCTGAGTCGATAATCCAATCACTCATAGCATGTCCATCCTCGGCAGTCAAGAAAATAGAATCAAGATTGCTTGTGAGGAAGATGTCACCAGTTGCTATACCAGAATCACTGTCTGAGCCAGATCCTGTGACATTCACCTCTTCAATCTTCACTGAACTCTTCTTTTCATCTTGCTCAGAACTCTTTGTTTTGCATTTTTCTTGTTTCCACTTTGTACAGTCTCTCTTCATGTGAACCTTCTTGCCACAATGGTAGAATTCTATGTCATCCTTTGACTTCGAGTCATGAGACTTACTTCGGTTTTGTGCCTTCTTACCCTTCTTCTCTTTAGAATGTTGTCTCCCTCGAACGACCAAAGCACTGTTGCCTTTGCCTTTGTTAATGTTCTTCCTGTTCACTTCCTTTGTGAGCAAGCTGCCTTCTACATTGGTACTTGTAAGACCTTCTGACACGACATAATTACTTAACACTGTGCGAAAAGTATCCCAACTGTCTGGCAAAGTGATTAAGAGAAAAATATCCTTCACTGAATCTGGAAAGACTATCTCTTGTGCTGTTAACTGGCTGAAAATTGTGTGAAATTCATCTAGATGATTTGACATGGCTGTCCCTTCCTTCATCTTCAAATCCACCAATTTTTTGAGCCAGTAAATATGAGAAGCAGCACTTTGTTTCTCGTACATACCACATAGATTTTGCCATACGCCATATGCTATAGTCTCTTCTGCTACGTTGAAGTAAACATTTTCTGCCAGTGTCAGCATGATTGTGGAACAAGCTAACTCGTCAAGCTCTTCCCACTCATCTTCAACCATACCTTCTGGTCTCTCCCCTTTGAGCTTCAGTGGCTTCACTTGTTTTTTCTGCACCAAAACCTGCCAAATCTGCTTCTTCCAGAATGGAAAGTTTGTGCCATCCAGCTTCTTTAGGTTGTAAAGAGTCTCACTTTGAGAAGATGCCATATCTGCCAAATTGTTTACTTTTGGGAAAAATCCGGCAGAGTTTCCCGTGTAAACTGGCCTCTATACACAATAAACAAGCTGTAGACAACAAGCTGAACACCTCTCCTCAAGAACTGTCAGTATTTTGAAAAATTTTGACAGAGTCTCCCCTGTAAACTGAGCTCTTAGAACCAAAAGATAGCTCAAAAACAATCATAAATAGCTGACTAGTGACAAATCTAAAAATCTTTGTAATATGCTGTTCTATAAGTATACACTGTCTCTTGTCTGGGCGATCACAGAACCTGTATTTGTCTCAAGACTGAACCCTGAAAAATGCCTCAACGGCCTGACGCATAAGATGCAATCTAGTGTCTACACAAAGTCATACATCCTATAGGATAAAAGTCATCGAAGAGGATGCGTGTAGAGGGGAACTCCAGCAACCTAATCCACCTCACACTGGGTAACCCATCCCCTAGTGCTTGGCTTCAAAAAACCTCACACACGACCCTCTCAGATGGCTCAGCAAACTGCCCAAAACTAGCATACATCCTACAATAGACCAATCACTGTCGTATGACCACTATGGCGGTCTGTCTGCTAGCGTGACTCACAACTAGCAGACCCACAATCACAATATATCAATCTGCAATACATGCCAGTGGTGTCAAGCCGTCGTATGGCCACACCTCCTCTGGAACCTAGCAAGCATAAGAAGTAGCAATGCAAATTGCAATATATGTATTTGATGATATATATGTGTACCTGGTCTATAGATGATGCTTTGAAGACTGATGAGTGATGTATGTCGATGCCGATATTGATGCCGACCACCTCCTGCTTGCGAATCTACACAAGACGGGTTTCTTTGCGGCTGAAACCTATCTTCTGATTTAGTGCTCAGAACGAAATTCTGAGGGCATAAACAAATTCGAAAGGGGGGTAAAACTTTAGGTCACCTGCTGGAAATACTCTCGGAACGCCGAGTGTGAATTTCCAAGCTCCGGATCCAAAATTTGCCTGAAAAGTGTGCGCGCGCGATTACGCAAAAACGCACTGCACCTTGCTTTGATACCAATTGAAGCCGGAGAGTGGAGCGTAGATCGACTCACACACACACACACACACACACACACACACACACACATAGATACACAGAGAGCTTACACAGTACACAGAGAATCGTTTGAAGGGTTATCTCCCAAACTTTATCATCCACAAAAGTATAAGTGAGTATATACAAAGAGTTAGTGATAAGTGAGTTAGGTGGGCGGCCGGCCATATCCATATAAGAGGCCACTTGGGCTTTAATCCCAACATTTGGAAGACATCAGTAGTAAACCTCGACATCGAAAACCCTTGAATTAATTACTCAAGACCCAACTCTTGCACAACATATGGGTTTGAATTGCATTGATCTCCATATCATGGTAGAGCCAATCACGGCTATGCATAGACAAAATTGTTCAACCCATCCACGCAATCGTCTTGGAGTACGCCACCTAGGAGGGGTGGAAGGGCACTAAGTACTAAGTAATTAAGGGCAATGTTTGAAGAGGGAGAAAAAAGTTCCATGTTAACGTGTGATTTTTTGCAAAATTACCTAATAATGCCCTTATAATTCATCATCAAGTGAAAATTCACTGATAATATCTTTTCGATGAGTGTAAACAGTGTATATACTATCAAAAAATCATAAAAAATAGTTCTTTTTGGGTATTTTTCATCATTTTTGTTGATAGGAAGGCTTAGAAATGGAGAAATGCAAAAAAACAATAAAGCTGTGTTTTTCAAGGTATTTTCTTAATAATTGGATTTTTACTTTATTTTTTAGAGCATTTTGCTATTTACTTTGATTTTTTCAAATAAACAGGTCAAAACTAATAATAAATAGCAGGGAAGCTCATATGGAAAAATGGAAGACACGATGGTGATCAGAAGGACAAGGAGGACAAGCACAAAAATTTTCAATGAAATCAAAAGACAGAAGCGGGAAGCCTAAATTAGGCGGCTAGGCCTACTTTTGCAAAATTCTTGCAGAATGAGCTACAGGAATTTGATCAGAGAAATTTTTGAGTCTTAACATAGAATTCACGGCCTAGTAGGACTAACGGGGGAATCTGGGGAATCTAGGTATAGATATCCATGGTAGGCTAAAACCACCTCATTTCCACTTGGAGCGTTTGCAGAGAGTGATTTTGGCCTCCTTCGTGCGACATTTTCGGAGCCCATAGTTGACCATTTTCAGCGCCGTCTCACACGAGACATGAGGGGTAAGTTCTTTACTCGATAATGATCCATTTTGTACGGTCAGTAGCTAGTCTAAAGTCTTAGAAAAAACCTAGAAACCAAGCAGTGCATGAAGACCTACAACCTAAAACTGACCATAGCGGCCTGCCAACTCGCCATATTGGATGGGATTTGAACCATAGCACGCCCTAACATAATAGAAACTTTCTATACCATCAGATGACCATTCGGTTGGGGTCAAGGGGGTCCCTAGTAGAAAAGTTAGGTTTTTGGCAAATGCCAGAATTCCGACCTTACTCCACAGATGGCTTGCTAATGAGGTTCATATACAATGTATATGATTGGTTTGGTGAAATCCATCAAGCAACGCCCTCAAAAAGCAGAAAACGGCTCGAAGGTTACAAAGCGTCAAATTCGACATACGAGGCCAAACTGACTCCAAATGAGCCAGAATTGGATAGGTAGCTTCACGACTATGTTACGGACAAGTCCAATGCCTCAAAATTGACCGACCAACCCAACAGACATAGTAATCACAAAAAATGGTGATTTCAGAGTCGACAGAGCACAAAGTGATGTCGGCATGACCAAACTTGACCAAATTCCATTTAGGACTTGTATTAGGTGTATGAAACATGTCTAGGTCAAAATTTGGGGGTTTTGCAAAGTTTTTATCAGTGAAGTTAATAATCGCGATTATTTACTTTTGCATCAGTTTTACTTGGAAATTGTCAAATCATCTCACCTATCATGTGTACACACCTATTACATGCCAAAAATCAAGTATGAGCCAAAATGACCACCCATTACTTGTAAAATTGCCAAAAAACGCAAAGAAGTCTTTGCAAGCCAAAAATTTTGGGTTAGGAACAACTTTTCTTGATCCAAATCACCTCATATCTCATACCCAAGGTCTATACCATGCGTAGAACCAATTTGTACCAAAAATGTCAATTTTGGAAGAAAAGTAAATAATCGCAATTATTTACTTTTTGGTCAAAATTGGTGAATTTTGATATTTTGCCATTATACATCCAAAGGACATGTTGTGATAAGCCCACTAGCCAACTTTGAATCAATTTGGAGTTCAAAATCTCAAATTTCCTTTATATCTACTGTTTTAGAGACCTAAAGCCAAAATCTGGTACCATTTTCATCGTGTGCATCCAAATGAGCCCATAATTCACTCAGAGCATGTATTGGGTATATACTTCAAGCTTATAAAGCCAAGTTTGCAAAAAGTTGGAAATTTTTCTCAGTTGTTGTAAATAATCGCGATTATTTACTTTTCTTGCAAATTTTTGTTTTGACCATACAGTTTTGTTCCTTGCATGATTTTATGCATCTTTGCTTGTTCAAAAATTGATTTGAAGCAATTTGGACCAATTATCAGCATTTCAGTCTAAAAGGACATTCTAGAGAGAAATCCGACAAATCTGCTAACTTTGCACTCTATTCACTGAACAGGAGCAATGCAAGCAGCGGAGAGGGCCAAGAAGAAGCTAAACCAAAAAGAAAAACTACAAGAACTGCCTGTCAACTGGACCCCGAGTCAGTCAAAGCGGCAAAGGCATCCTACCTTTCTAAAGAACAGCTGGAAGAGCACCACACTACGGTCTTCACTGGCAGGTTCAAGACTGAAGAAGGGCATCAGGTGGAGTTGCAACTCGTGCCTAAAGAGGTCTATGATATAGCTGCCAAGCCAAAAACCAAAGAGGCTAACCACAGGTTAGGGCTCAGACATTTCTACGAACAAGAGCCTTGCGGAGTGGACTTTCAAAAAGCTTACAAGCTTCTATCCATCATCAAAGAGGACAGAACCGCACAAATATCTGACACCCAAGGAAAAAAGGTCAAGGTGGTAATCACCAAAGAGATAGTGACAGAGGCACTCAGATTTCCCACTGAAGGAATGACCATGCGGGCAAGAGACAGAAAAACCGCAGGCACATCTACCAAGGAGACAACCATGGCTACATTCGTCGATCTTATCCACAAACAGGTGGAAGAGCTAGCCCATTTGTACCATCAACACTTTCATTTTCTGGCAAAAAGGCCACCAAGGTACACTACACCTGTTATACAATTGATATTTTATTATTTATTGCAGCTGCCATGTGGAAAAGACTAGACCCATCTTGGCCTATGCGAATGGATATGTATATCATGTACATTTTATTATTCAAGTGCTCTTTTAAGAGCTTTGGCCATTTATGACCGGCCGGCCAGTTTGTAACCAATTTGACCATTCAAGAAATCTATATAACAAATACGTGCAAGAGGGAAATGGTCACTCTTGCACGGGGGGAGATTGCACCCAGTGTCTGTGTACTTATTCTCTCCTCTCCCCTCTTCTCTCTCGCCGTGCCGGCGTAGCACTCCGCTCTAGGAGGTGTGCCAGCACGTGCTCTCTCGTTCTATCACTCTCTCTTCCTCTCTCTGCTCGTGTACAACTTGGATTATGCTTTGAGTGATTTCGAGGTATGTAGATTTGTTCGTTTCATGGCTTGGAGTATATTGTTTTTGCTATTTTGCAGGGCCTGCGACTTTTCCATCTGTAGCAGTGGTATCGGAGCTTAGGCTACGCTCCAAGACTAATGATTATGATCGATAAGCAGCAGCTAAGTATTTTTCTTTCTTGTGTTTGTAGATTCCATGAATTGCTTCACTTTGTACTGATTAATGTTGATTGTATGATATAATTAGTGAATTTTTGAAATAAAAAATAGAGTCCCTTCTTTATCGCCATAATTTAGTGCTCGTTAATGTAAATATTGTGTTAATTAAACACAAAAAACATGGATTAAACTAAAAATCATGTCGAGATGATTAGTTACGACAAAGAGGAGCAATACATAGCATTTAGTAGGTCGATATTAAGCAGAGCAGAATCTTACTCGAGAGGGATTAGAGATAGTTTACATTATAGGATTACGAGGAGAAATTTTAAGGTCGTAGAAAAGTTGAACGTAGACAAGAATAGAGGCAGAGCAAGATTAAGGATCCCAAGTGAACCTTTGAGTTGTGCTCAAACTTGATCGTGGAGTGGATGATGACGAGGACATAAGCACAATCGTTAGCACCTACGCTGCTTGCCAAGGGGCATGCATGAGTATTATACCATCCCCAGAATTCACGATGAGATTGTTCTACAAGGGAAAAAGCCCTTGAGCTTCCCTTTACTAACAAGCGACAATGGCAGCGACAACTACAGCTGTCGTTATCCACCACGGCACACTCCGGCCTTCCTCAAGCATCCATCACACCTCTTAGCAACCCCATGCAGAACGTGTTTCAGTCATCATGAAGTTCCATAGCTGGCATCACATATGAAACTCACCAACCACAGTCGTTGAATCACTCTGATGCACAGGTCATATGCCGTACTCAGATTTCTCTCTCTGCCACACACTAGCACGCCTACCATCTCACTCTCAATCTGCAAGACTTGCATGCATTTTCGCCTCAGCATGGCCACCAATAGCAGCATTGAACCCTCCTAGACACACCTAATCAGGGTGCATGCAACCCTACAAATCCTTTCTCTCTCTCTCTCTCTCTCTCTCTCTCTCTCTCTCTCTCTCTCTCTCTCTCTTCAGTCGTCGTCCCACTCTCGCTCTCTCTCTTGGATTGGTGTGGTAGAAGGGTACCACCAGCCCAGTCGTCAGCCAAACACTGGCGCTGATAACTGCATGAAGTAGCCAACACACCCACCAACCTGCATGCCAGCGAGAAACTTTCTCTCTCTCTCTCTCTCTCTCTCTCTCTCTCTCTCTCTCTCTCTCTCTTTCTCTCACGGATGTCAACCTCTCTCTCTCTCTCTCTCTCTCTCTCTCTCTATTTTCAGTCGACTTCTCTCCTTTTTCTCTCAGCGTATGGTCTCCACAGACCCACCAACCACCCCCATGCAGCGGCGACCTATTTCTTTCTCTTTCTCTTTCTCTCTCTCTCTCTCTCTCACTCTCTCTCATGCTGTGGCGAACCTCCCTCTCGCTCTGATACCACTGCTACAGACGAAAACATGGCTGCCCTGCAAAATACCCAAGATAACGCAATATCTAGCATAAACTGACAAACCTGCATACCTGGAAATTCTCATAGCATATAAACCGCGACGTATGCGAACAGAGAGACTGCGAGCAGAGAAAAAGAGCACGTGTAGGCGTACCTCCTAAAGTGGAGTGCTACGCCAGCACGGCGAGAGAGAAGAGAGGAGAGGGGAGAAGAATACACAGACACTGGGTGCAATCTCTCCCCGTGCAAGAGTGACCATTTCTCTCTTGCACGTATTTGTTATGTAGATTTCTTGAATGGTCAAATTGGTTACAAACTGGCCAGCCGGTCATAAATGGCCAAAGCTCATAAAAGAGCACTTGAATAGTAAAATGTACATGATATACAAATCCATTCACATAGGCCAAGCTTGGTCTAGTCTTTTCCACCTGTCAGCTGCAATAAATAATAAAATGTCAATTCTATAACATACCTCTCCGTTGGAAAGCAACTTTCCTTAGTTGCGAAGATAAAAATCTGCAAACAATACTTGTCAAAAACAATGATGAGTGGCGCTGATCTCTCTTCATCTGATATGGTAGCCTCCCCCTCATGCAACTGGCGACCATTGACAACGCTCTTGACCATTGACGAAGCCCTTGCGGACTGCAACTGAGGACAGTTGCTTTCCAACAGAGAGGTATGTTATACAATTGATATTTTATTATTTATTGCAGCTGCCAAGTGGAAAAGACTAGACCCAGCTTGGCCTATGCGAATGGATATGTATATCATGTACATTTTATTATTCAAGTGCTCTTTTATGAGCTTTGGCCATTTATAACCGGCCGGCTAGTTTGTAACCAATTTGACCATTCAAGAAATCTATATAACAAATACGTGCAAGAGGAAAATGGTCACTCTTGCACAGGGGGAGATTGCACCCAGTGTCTGTGTACTTCTTCTCTCCTCTACCCTCTTCTCTCTCGCCGTGCCGGCGTAGCACTCCACTCTAGGAGGGATGCTTGCACGTGCTCTCTCGTTCTATCACACTCTCTTCCTCTCTTTGCTCGCGTACAACTTGGATTATGCTTTGAGTGATTTCGAGGTATGCAGATTTGTTCGTTTCATGGCTTGGAGTATATTGTTTTTGCTATTTTGTAGGGCCTGCGACGTTTCCGTTTGTAGCAACACCAAATCACGCTGTGGCCACCACCTGCACTGAGGTTCTTAAGTCAACAACAAGGCAGCCTGTGGACCATGCGCAGTATGTCTTGACAACCTTGAAGGGCACCAAGAAGGAGGGCAAAATCACATACTTGGGCGCGCCAGAAGTGTTGACTAGAATAGTCTATCATGCCATCGGCATGGCTGACAACCTACCACCTGCCCCTGATCAGAATACATGGGTCTTGGTAGCACAACGCTCTCCATGATCTACAAATTCAGGTAAAAGGTCACACAAATCAGATGATGAGTCAGCTGACAGCTCACCAGAGCGGCACAGGAACGAGAGCTCTGACAACAAAGAAAAGAGAGCCCGGAGGAAGAGATGAAGAGGAAAGCTGTGGCTGCCCACCAAGAAGAGCCAGCTCAAAAACAAGCGCGTTTTGAAAGAGAAAAACAGGCTTACCAGCGCAGTAGACAAGCACAAGGAAAGGACCCAGAAAAGTGGGTACCCACAGGACTGAAAGGACCTCGAACAAAGCATCATACAAGAAAAGAGGCAGATGATCCAACAGATTATTTAGAAAGAATGTACCAAGAGGCCGAAGCCCTAAAGCTGAAAGAGGCAGAAGAAGCGGCAAAGAAAGCTGGGGAAACGGCTACACAAAAGCAAAGCCAGGGATCTCCCCGACCCACCTCACCACCTCCGAAACAACAGGACCATCCCATGCCTAGCCCACCACCATCACGAGGAAATCCATACACCGAGCAAAGAAAACCGAGCACGTAATTTTTCCGAGAAAAAGTAAAGAGAATTGTAACACAAATTTCTTTTTCAATTAAGCCCTACTATAATCTCAAGTGCAGACAATCCAACAAAATGGACAATCTATAGAGAATTGTTTACTCCAACGCATGAAGGTCATTGCTGCTATAATTTAAATTCATATTTGATTAAGTAACATAAGCTATCAAAACTCTAAGCACCCCTCCTGCAATGGCGATTGCAAAAGGAACAAGAAAACCATGTTTTATCTTAGGTCCAAGTCTCATATATGATCAAGACATTTAGTGAAATTTAAAGTGTAAATTTTTTGTCACATGGTCATGCTACTTGTTGAAGTTCAAAACCCATTGGGTGCACGATCTTCCCTTCCCTTAAAAATGGACCAATGTTCGAGAAAAATCTGACTCAGCTTAGCCTTGAGCTAGTTGAAAAACCAAATCAGTCGGTTGAAGAGAGGGGGAGAAGGAGAAAATCAGCTTTAAAATTTTAGGAAAATAGAGTTAAATTGCAAAAATGCCGGCTATATTGTAAAATTTCCTCTTTGAAATTATCCTAAGGGGAATTATGTATGTTTGTGAAATTGATTTTTCTCGATCACTGAAAGGGACCTTTACTTTTGCTTTTGCATTCTCATTTTTTCAGTCTTTCTAACAATCAATTAATACTCACAAAATGCATGGTATTTGCAAGATTTCTAAGACTACGCGGATTGTCTCCTAAATATTTCTAATATCGAAGTAAAAAAATGGGACCACTAGATTGCAAAATTTAATAAATACCACTAATGCCACTAGTATTTTGTGGGACTCGGCTCTTAATCGTGCAAGGTAATAAAATAAAATAGATGCCCTTTAAACTCTCTCTCTCTCTCTCTATATATATATATATATATATATATATATATATATATATATATAGATATATATATATATATATATATATAGATATATATATAGATATATATATAGATATATATATATATAGACTTGTATATGACAGAGCCTAATGTTGCTGGTGAAGCGCGATTGAGGGCTTTGGAAGCATAAATCAAGGACTCATTCTTGAGCAAGCAAGCATCAGTCACATAGTTGGAGTCTCCGCTGATTAAGAGGGAATGGCTTTGCACATTGGAGAAGGCGGGCGTAGTGGAACTGAAGGAGATGCAACCTAGCCTACAATCAGGAAGGACACTGCTAGAGTTATAGTGAACAAGGAACCCTTGGAAACGTTTAGGAAAAATGTCTCAGCTTACATTCGTGTCGCTTTGAAATTCAAAAATGTTGCGTGAGAGCACGAGCGAAAGGAAAAATCCCGCCTAAAATTTTGACAAAAAAAGTGTAAAAATATGCAAAATTAGCTCGAATTTTCAAATTTTCCCTATACAAAACCCATGAGGAGGAATTGTGTAAGGTTTGAAAATTGACCCTTGAAGATCCTTGCAGGGAAAGTGTCAAATCATCTGCAGAGAACAGTCCGTCCACAGCTCGAGCCTTAGAATCCATGGGCACAAAATAAAAAAGGATCTAGCTTTCTCTGCCCCCAGCAGTGGCCATTGCCCTCTCCCTCTCTCTCTTTAATATCTATATCTGGGCCGCAAGCTGCAGCAACTCCAAAGGACGACTTTTTATGGGAGCCGAAGAAGCTGCTAAAGGAAAATAAATGGCGCTAGTATCTGGAGAGATCAAGGTGCGTGCTCCGCCATGAGGAATTTTTTCCAACACGGACATGGCAGTCCATACCGCGCCGGCGCGGGATATTTAGGCCAAAGCCAGGAGCTGCGAAAATTAACACCGCTAATTATTCTCCCGGATTAAAATGTACACACAAAAAGTCGCATTGATAATGCGCTCGACCATCCACCAAGAGCCATGCATAGGCGTCCCATGATCATCACAATATAGGGTGGACTAGAACAGCATCAGTCCTATGACAAGATCTTCCACCAACAGCCAAGAGCTTTGGCAACGAGCTCATAGCTGGGAATGCCAGCTTGACTGCTATGGGCGCTGATCAAGCGGAGGGCTCGCAGGATCACTTTCATGTTTTAAGACAGTGCCTAGGCAGAGCCGGCCGGGCCGCTCAGCTTATCGATAGCCTTGATTTTGGAAAGCTTTGGAAGCCGAAGTACGGTGAGCTTGCCCCTATAACGACGGGACGTGCCCCTAACTAGTACCGCGTCTCGGCACGGGAGGGTAAAGGGCAGAAACTGGATCACTTGAATGTTTTGAGACAGCGCCTAGGTAGAGCCGGGGCAGAGCTTACCTTCGTGAGGGCATTGCTGATTTTGGGAAGCTTTGGAAGCCGATTTCCCTTACAAGGACGGGATGTCCCCTAACTAGTACCGCGTCGGCGCAGGAGGGTAAAGGGCCAAAACTGCATCACTTGAATGTTTTGAGACAGCGCCTAGGCAGAGCCGGGCAGAGCTTACCTTCGTGATGGTAGTGCTGATTTTGAGAAGCTTTGGAAGCCGATGTGCAGTGTGATTTCCCTTGTAACGTCGGGATGTGCCCCTAACTAGTACCGCGTCGGTGCGGGAGGGTAAAGGACAAAAACCTAGTCTCTTAGGTTTATCAAAATTAATAAAGTGTAATAAACAAATTAATGAAAGCATTGAGAGGAGTAGCCTTCACGTCACTCTTGGTTCTGTATTAGTAAACATACATTACTCCCTTTCTTAGAGGTTTTGGCATTATTAAAAAAAAACCACTTTTTCCTGCTAATTACATAGGGTACTGTATGTCCTTTTCTCCATGCTCTCAACGGGTATTCTCAAACTCCCAAGAGGACGTTTTTCCCACACATTGGGAGCAACGTTAAAATTTAGAATAGAAGTGTATAGTTTAACGAAAGTGTCTTCAAGAAGTCATCAAACAAAATTAGCACTGCCTTTGGAGCAGAGAAGCAAACTACACATCAAGTGGGACTTCATCAATTAAACAAACAAAACTAGCAGTGCCTTTGGAGCAGAGAAACAAACTAGGCATCAAGTGGGACTTCATCAATTAAACAAATAAAATTATCAATGCCTTTTAAAGCAGAGAAGCAAACTAGGCATCAAGAGGGACTTAGCCCTACTCAGTACCGCATCAGCGCAGGAGAGATAAGGATGAAAAACATGCAATTTGTTGAGCTTACAAAGTGAACTTAGCATCATATGGGACATTGCTTCAAACAGCATCGCGTCAGCGCGGGAGAGTTAAGTGCTTGTTAAGTGTAGAAAACTAGTTATCTGCGAAATTGTAAAGCAAACAAAAGACTCACATAATTGTTTTGAGACATGGCTCTAATCCATACAGTGTTAGCATAGGATAGGTAAGTTCAATGTCCCGTTCTGTTAACTACTTCTTGAACTGCTCGACCTTTACTTTGCTTGTGGCCTTGTTTACATTTCAAGTGTCTTAAAGTTTTGTGAGTAAGTATCCGTTTTTAAGATGGGACATTGCCAAAAATGTTTCCGTACCGGTGCTAAGAGGGATGTTTTGGTGCAAAGATGTAATGTACATTGTAGGCTTTAAAGTCTTTCTCAATGGCCATCCTCGGCCATTGTCAAAATGTGGCACTCCTCGTAATTATGTGGACATGAAAATGAGAGAATAATTTCTTAAGTGTGAAGCATAGGAAAGGTCACTAGGCAGACATGTGAAAATGAAGAGTTCATGTCTTAACCTAAGATATATAAATCATGTTATGCCTATGCATAAATTGATTATATCACCATCATAGGTCTATACCTCCCATCATCATATTGTTATGCATTTTTAAAATATACCACCATCATAGTCCTATTATTCCTATCATCATATTGCTATGTATTAATTAATTATATCACCATCATAGGCCTATCTTTCCTATCATCATCCTACTGCAAGACCTTCCGAGGCACTACCCTAAAGTGTTCTACATCGACGCGGGACAATTTAGGGCAATGTCCAGGTGGGTGGCATGATTGAGCCCCAATCTTGGACCTAAAGGAGATATTGGCATTGCCATGTTTAAAGTTGAATAAAATTTAGTGTTCTTGCTTCAAAATCTCTCTCTCTCTCTCTCTCTCTCTCCCCCCCCCCCACGTAAAAGACCTGCTTTCATTCACTGATGAGTGATATGAGAATTATTTTATTGTTAAGAAATGATGTTAGTTATTGTTCTTCAAGAAAACATCAAAAAGAAAACTTGGATATGGAAACAAATAATTCTCTCCCTCTCTCTCTCTCTCTCTCTCTCTCTCTCTCTCTCTCTCTCTCTCTCTCTCTCTCTCTCTCTCTCTCTCTCGTTTTGCTTCTATATTGCTCGGTTTTCGTGTTCGCTCGGAAAAGTTTGCTCGTTGCTAGGTAAGACTCCACCATCACCACCAACAAAGGTACCAATGAAGAAGCAGAGACTGAAAAAGAGAAAGATTTCGAGTCCACCCAACGAATAGAATCTACACAAAAAGCTGACCACACCGACGGACATAAGGAAAAAGAAGCCGAGCCAGAACCGGAGCAGGCAGCAGAAGAGACTCAAAAGCTGGAGAAAGAAACTGATAAGGAAGCAGATACAGAAAAAGAGCCTACCACTACACGAGACAGAGCTCGAGCTAGAGAAGGCAGAAAGGCCGGCACCTGAAGAGACAGTAAGGGTTGAGACCACACCATCTACTTCTACTCAGGCAGAAATTGCCAAGGCATCAAAGCCTCATGATGGCCAAGAAGAAGACCGACCATCTACCTCCACACAAGAACCACCAGCAATTACGATGCAGCAAGAAGCAACACATGAGGCTGCAGACAAATCCTAGCTGGCAAGACAGGAGGAGTGGCAGTCAAAATGAATATGCATGCCAGATGCAAGAAATGACAAAGAGACTCTGTTCAGTAGCTTTAAACCGCAGCACAAAGGCCAAGGAATTAGAAATGATGATCGGCGCTCTTCAAGGAGAGCTTGAAGATAAGATGATTATCATCACTGATCTCCAAAGGCAAGTGCAACAGCTGAAGGCAAAAGTGGAACAACATCAGATAACCAGGGATAAACAACAAAAAGAAATGGAGGAGTTAGGTGACCTCCTCACCAAATTATCTGTGCCTGCAAGGTAAAAGACGAGCAGCTAATAGAAGTCACGAATGAACTTCTTACGACCTCTCTGTCAGCTCAAAAAATTCAAGTGCAGTTAGATGTTGCCAATGCTTCCCTGCAATATTGTGAACAGAGAATCAATGATCAGGCCAATTTCTTACGGCAAATCAGAGAAAACCCAGACGTGTCCTCGATCAAGGGAACTGATGAAGTGTACAAGGCACTTGAAAAGAAAAACAAGGACTTAGAACTGGAATTTTAGCTTGAACAGTCACAACGCAGACACCTGGCACTGATGCAGGTTCAAAGAGAGGAGGAGCTCCTAAAGGAGATAGCAGAACTCAAATAGATAAATCAACTCCTAAGAGATGGAAAGCCAGACACGCAAGAAGAGGCATGCACTTCAGAGCCGCCACAAATAGACATTCCCTTGGTCTCGTTTGTTTGCTGAGTTTGAGACGTAGTCCACAGCAGAGTCGAGTGGCGATGAATTTTCAGATTCACATCACAAATGCAGATACAGTGCCAATGGTCCAGCTATCAAAAGCTGAAGAAGACGCACTGAAGGAGAAGATCACCTTAGAGGTGGATGAGCAGTGAAAGGTTGCTATGGATTGGGAGTTGAGAGTTTTACACTCTGTCAACGTCACTCAACTCACTCCCAATCAAATCAATGCTCAATGACACCAACTATCCCTGTCGTACCCTCTCATCAAAGTAGAACTTTTACATGTAAAAGAAAGGATGTACAAGGATATGCAAGAAGATGGTGTAGTTAAAGACCACCCAAAGTGGAGGTTAAGATGGCTGAACAAGAATCCGAGATACCTGATTCTATGCACAAGAGCACCTACAGCCTTACAAAGAGATCCAACATTCTTTCCTGTACCCAGAGTAAGGACATGGCAAGCGCATGAAGCACTGCAGAAGAAGAGGCCAACTTGGCTCAATTTCCCCAGGCTGCTAGCTCCAGAGAGAGGCCAAGCGACAGAGGAATACATGGTGAAAACCCTAACGGGTGCCATGTCATTCTTCAAGAGTCTGTCAGATCTCTCCTGTGCAATGTTATATAAGATCTGCAGGATGCTACTCACATGCATACAAGTTTTCAATGAGCCTGAGTAGACAGGAGCCCCATGGCTCTCATTCTTGGAAGGAAACAAAGGCTTATGTTACGATCTGAGTGGGCAACCTTAAGGAGAAATCCTTTACGGATTCTATGCCAGATGCATGTTCCCGCCCTCGCATAATATGCTAGCCTTTGAAGAAGCATTCTACACTGGATTCTTCACCTAGCGAACGAAGATATTTGCATCGGTGATAAGCAACCTCACATACAGGTTTGTAGGCTACTCAACGGTGGAACTGAAGAATCAAGTCACCATGCAATTTTTGCAAGTGCCTGACAAAGAACGAAGAATCAGATACCAAAAGGCACTAGAAGCACTCAAAGACCACCTCGCTGCCGTCAACTCAAAGACTGCTTCAGCTTATAAAGATATGTCAAGGGACGACACAGGCGAGGAGGGGGGAATGTTAGCAGCAAGCTAACGCGGACACCAGTTTTCGGAGTTCTCCTTGTAAAACATTTATTATTTTGATAAATTGGGAATATTGTAACTCCTATTTTCTCTGATAAACCTTGTAATTAATGAGCCGGGGCTACAAGCTTCTAGATTGTATTAGCCAGTCAATTCCCAGCTTTGGTAGAACTCCAGATTATTAGTTTTGGCCACCCAAAAAACCTTGGCTAAGGTATAAAAGCCAATTTTTGTAAGTTTTTGGATAAGAAATACACAGCGTGAGCTAACATCGCTCACTTCTCTCCTTCTCGCGCTTCCTACTCCCTCTCCATTTGTCACATTGCGAATGCGTGTTGCACTGCAACCGTAGGTAAGAGCTCTACGCATTGGCGTAATCCATTCACAGTATTTTGTAGCTATTGGCGTCGCTGACCCGCGGCCTAATTTCATCATAACTAGGAATTTATACTTTTAAATGGAAAACTAAGCATAGGCGGGGTATTGGGGCATCATTGCTAAGCGTTTAGATGCATTCTGGGTCGAAAATGACTAGATCGAAAATCCACTGCTGTTAATAATGGCGATTTTGGAACTTGACCTAAAGTGGGGTTTGAGACCAAAGGCATGTGTGCTTAGGCCTTGTAAACTTATCCTAGAAGTTTCGTTACATTTGGATGTCATTTGATGATGTAACGAATATGATTTTGCCGATGAGCGATTGGCTTTTGGTGATTTCAGTCACTTGAGTGTAGCTTGAGTTAGATGCGAGTTGTTAGTTGTTTTCTGAGAGATTGACAACCTCTTGTAGCCTCTATGCACTAGTCGAGTCAGCTTCGTCCCATGGATTGACAATTTAATTGTTGTTCTGACTAATACTGCAATAAGATAGGATGGTGAGGTTAGACATGCGTCCCACAATGGTATAGATCAGCTGATGTGAATTTGAAATTATCAGAAACTTAACTCGAGCATCGCACTAAAAACTTGTAGTGCAAAAATGACACCCAAAACAGTCGTAATGGCAAGAGTCTTGCTTGTCCATTAACGCCGTTGGGTACTCCACTGGATATACATGTTTGAATGTGAGAACAAACAGCCAAGAAATGCCAACAGTTGGGTCTTACCCTAGGTCTGATAATGGCTCTTAGCCTTTGTGGCTCATAGCCCTTATGCCAATAACAAAATAATGTTCAATCAACGAGCGGATGAAGACAAATTTGGGTGGTGTCTTTTCCACTTTCTAGCTGAGAGTTAGAGCACCTTGGCTCAGGCTTACTCACGAGCAAAACATGTATCAAAAGCTTCTTAGAAAATTTTCAATATTCTTTGAGTGAAAGTAGAACGAGAGAGAAAGAGACCATGCTGGGCTGAGGAACTTTCCTTAAGTTGCTGGAGTGTGTACCCAATTTGCGTGCACATATGCATCTTATGCTTGGCTTGCAGCTTATCCTATCAGTATGCAACAATTTGCATGTATGACGCTCTCATCGAGAGAGGTAACAGAGAACATGAGTCCCATAGTGATCCATCAATCTTGTAGGGGTCGTGACTGTACGAGGATGACTTAAATAGGTCACTTTTCCTGTGAAATAAGTTCTAGATATAGGTTCCTTTTAGTGTTGTTGTGTGTTGACAACAACCAAAAATCATGTTAAACAATCCATCACTTATCTTGTCCTTGACAGAGTGGCTAGTGTGATAATCCATCACTTATCTTGTCCTTGACAGAGTTGCTAGTGTGATAATCCATCACTTATCTTGTCCTTGACAGATTTGCTAGTGTGATAGCGGAAGCGTTAGAACTGTATCGCTGTGCACGTTAGAGGCCTTGCTTTACGTGAAACTGTCAAAGCACTTTGCTTTGCATAACATACAATATTTTTCCAAATAAAGGTGAAAACATGGAAAAACAAGCAAAACTTAGAATTGTGTAACCTGGTCATCTTGCTGTAACCAGTTGTCTTGAAATTCTAAAGGACAACTTGCTGGAAGATGGCTCATAGCCATAGCTTCTACGTGTGAGAGAGAGAGTTGCGTATATCATATACACCCTCTTTGCATTAATGAAATAACACATAGACAAACTGACAAATTCCTCCTAGCTTTTATGCTCATAACATAAGCCAGACGGGAAAATCTCAATGCATGTTTGCGGGTCGCCGCGACGGACGTCCATAACATAGCTCTCAAGCATCAACATAAAATTATCGATACAGGGGAAGCGACTCGGATGAGGCATGGAAACTCACTAGGGTGTCAATACTCGAAGAGATGCAACTACTAACTCTACAAGCAAATCAATCACACTAAAGCCGAGTAATCTGTCTATGTCCTTCTACACAGCTCTACAGTCATCATGCCCGTTCACGATGCAAATCATATCCGAATCGCACGAAACTTGAAGGGAAGCTACAGGGGACTATCAAGAACATATCCTATCACTGTCACAACATTCTGGAGAGGTACAAAGATCGCGATCGTTCGTCCCAAAGTCAGCAAAAACAGCGAACATGTGATCCTAATGGGTCATTTCAGGGTCCCTAAAGCCTCTCCTAGGGTCAAAACAACGTAAAATACGCATATAAACACTCAAAACAGCGATTTAAGGCCTAAAAGGATGCGTCTGAAACCTTCACCGAATCTTGAATGCTTACACTTGAATGGAAGAGCAGAGTAAGAGGAACACAATGCAAGAAACAAAACTGAATTTGGATTACCGTAGCCACAGAAGCGATGATTACAAGTTGGAGCAAAGAGGTAGCTCCCTGTACGTAACGCAGTAGTCCCTTATCTTCAAAAATAATCCCCCTTTTCCCACTAACCTTAGTTTATTATATACCTAGGGCTTTCTAAAGTGGTCGGCGGCCAACTTCTCATGGACCTTTACATACATCACTGAAAAAATTACATCTTTGACTCAGACTTGACATAGACGATTGACATTAGGCTTTTACAAGGTTTGATGTATTAAACATCGGAAAAATAATGTGACCACATCAAAACTTTGGCCGGATGACCCAACGAGCGCCTTGGCTAGGTGGGCACTTGTATGTTGTTATCACCTCCAAACACTCCCCCCTTCCTAACTCGTGTCGTCCCTTGAAACGACCTTGTGCAGTCTTGTCATAGGGTTGTCTTCACATTTGTCTTCAAGGTTGGTCTTCATCTTGGGAAGCGCGTTGTCGTTGATGACGCTTCCCCCTTCCTCGAGTGATGCATAGCTGTCATGTTGTTGATACATGATTTGAGCTTTGATTATCGAGGTAACATTTCTTCTTGTTGTGCATTCGCCTCTTGGTTGCCAATCTTAGCCGCCATCAAGATGGATGTTGAAGTGTTTGATCATGTAGAATTGATCCTCTTTGTGGCGTGGACTTTATGATGATATTCTTTCAAGGTCCACTGCAATTTGAGTTGTCTGCAATAGGTCACCAATGTTGAAGCACTGTGTGAGCTATTTTTGATTGTTGTGGATAGCTTGCTTGCTAAATTTCTCATTGCTTGATGTTGTAGGCCATTCTTTGACTTGCCATTCTTGGATGGAGCTTTGTTGTCACCCTTGAAGATAAAAGATGCTCTTGATAAGCATATGGAGATCTGCTGTTTTTGCTCCAAGTTGTTGTTGATTGATTTGGGTAGCCCTTTCCTTATTGTTGATGTATAAGGAATATATATAAGAAGTTGATGATGAGGTCTAGATTAGGGTCTTAAAACCTGGATGACCAAAGGGAAAAACCCAGTGGGAAAAAAGTGCCTTTGGTATACGCTCTTATTGGAGTTGAGCATTTTGACTCGAAGTACCTGTCATGCAAGGTGAGTGCTTGGGAGAAACAAAGGAAGAGTGCCTAATGTAAGTGCCAATTATGGGACACTCTATATGCTAATGAGAGTTTTCAAACAAAAGCATGTAGTGTAAAAGATGGAGTTGATGGGTGCTTCAAGGAACAAATGTAGCACATGTGACATCAAAGGACGTCTCAATAGCTTGCACGTTTCCAAGAAGGGTTTTCGATGTAGAAGCTTCTCCACTCATTCCTCACTATGCATAGTGCGTGAGTGTCTTTTAGACTCTCTTCTTCACTTAACCAAACTTAAAATACATAGACTTGGACTCTTATGCTCACCTATACCAGCATGAGCGATACAACATAAATATGCTCAACTCCTCCACCTTGAGCAGTACCTAGAATAGCTAAGACTCTTAGACCACAAAGAATATTACTTGAAGCTTTGGGACTAATGCCTTGCTCATTTAGTGGCTCAGCTGCCCGACTCTTGACTTTTATGCCATGTATTTTTAATGGCGACTTGGAATTACCTGTTCATGGCCTGAAACCCAATGCCATAAGTTCTTGAGATTAAGGCCTCTATCATTGTGTTGGTCTTTGGATGCCACCATTTTGTCTAGTAGGTTGGCATATTTTGGCTCCTCTTGACTTGCTTGTTGTATATTGATACTTCTTTGTAAAACAAGTCCTTCAGCTCTGATAGGGCTTGATGTAGCCTTTGCATTAATTTCCATGAGAAGCGATTGTCGAGATGTGTGGGTTCTCTGTGATTGAGTTTCAACTAGCAATTGTGGAACCCATCTTGTTTTTGGTCCTTGTGTGACCATCTTCGGCATTTTATCTTCTTCTACATTTGATGGACACTAGGATTTGGTATCCAAACCTGATGATTTCCGTTGTAAAATCCTTGCTTTTGTAATTGATGACAAGGTATCCATCTGTAGATTGCATCAATTTTGGTTGTAATTGGCTTCTGTTGGCTTTCAGTTGTCATTGCTTGCTTTGGGGTAGGAGCTTGTGCTGCTTGATTTCTCTTCGTTGTTCCCGATTGAGCTACAATTTTTGGTAACCATATTTGTGTGTTACCTTCATAAAATCCTTGTGCTTCGAGTAGCTTAACTGGAATCATTCGCTGATTCACCTGTTTGCGTTGGGTAATTTGACTAGCGAGTGACTTTGGTACCCAAACTTGTCGCATTGCCCGCTTGGAAGGTCTTTTTGTTTGCCTTTTGTTGGCGTTCTTTCGCTTGCCTGAGTATTTTGTATTCCGTTGATAGCGCGTCTTGTTCCTTGTAGAACTCGTTGATTGAGGTGGGTAGGTCCAGGCTGTTACTTTAGGCTTTTTGTCCCACACATTAGCATTTCCTTGGAAGTAGCTCTGAGCAATGATTGACTCATTTGATGCTACCCACCCTGTCACCTTTTGCTGTAGTGGTTGAACTTGTGCTTCATGTATCCAGACTCGGTCTTTGACTTGGAAGTGCTCTTTGGATACCAACACTTGGTTGACATTCTTCGGCTTCTTCTGGATGCTTTTTGGTGATGGAAACTTCGGTTGATAGAATTTTTGCTTTGGTTTCCATTGCATTGTTGATGGTGTGGCTCTTGATGTAGAGGCTTCGTGGGAAATTTGATAGAAGCTCGTTGAAGGTAAAGTCGTCTGGCGAGGTTGATATACTTCAATGTTTACCTTTGCTTTACCTTTTTCCGTGATGGTTGGCGATTTCTTCTCTGCATGGATTTGAGAAGCTTCATGGAGTCTCACCGTTGTTGTTGTTGAAGCTTTTGATTGTTGTTGAAAGAAGATGTTCCTCCAGCTTTCTGTTAGGACCAGACTCTCTTTGATATGATGGGAGTTGATTATGTGGAAAGTATCTTTATACTCCCCGGTACTCAATTTGAGTACAGCTTCTGCCACTCCAAAGCTAGGAATCGGTATTTTTGAACTTGTTTAAATTGTTTCTTCTAGCTCATTGATTGGTGTCTTTCCCATCATGTCCACGTTCCATAAGTCATTAGATTCTTTGTTGCTTCTGGATCTATTGCGGCCAAACATGTAAGCTTGAGCCCTGTTGGTCCGCATATGTTGAATTTGATCATCTTAGGAGATAGTCCATCTTCTTCCTTGTCCCTGTTCTTCTTTTGATCTTGCGTTTGTTGAAGATTTGTCGTTGAACTTGGAAGCTTTTCTCCTTCATCTACTTTCATTTGCACTTTTTCTGGAGTCAGCTTCTTTGAAACAACTTTTGTTGTTTCTTCAGGTATGCCAATAATGACATATTCTTGTGGTTGCTCTGCTTCCTTCGTTTTCAATTTTGCCTCATGCTCCAGGATGTAGCTATCTGTCTCACTTTTTCTGCTTTCATACTCACAAACTTCATTAGCTTCTTTCAACACTTTCAACATAAAACATGAAACTAGGTCGTAGCCTTCTTCATTACAAAACTTGGTTGGAGTTAGCTTACACACACATCCAAGGTTGCCAATATTTGAGTCCATCCAAATGGATCAAATAATTGCTCTGGAAAGGGTTCTGGTATGTAAGCTTCATCGTCCATTGATCTTTCTAGGATGCAATCCTCCTTCACCGAGCTTCCACACTTCGAAGCACCACACATCCAAAGTTCTTCTTTGGTTTGTAGCCACGCATGTATCTCTTTCCCATTGACTATAGTAGAGTCAATTTCTTCTAAAGGAGTTCTATTCACATCTCTATAGCTATGGTCTTTTATGCTTATTTTTGTGGTGATCTTTTTATGTCTCAAGTAGATATAGTCATAGCCCCAATCTTGAACCATCTTAAGTTGACGCATGAAAGGTCTTCCTAAAATGATATCAAAATTGTTCCCTTTTCCAAAATCTACTATTGCAAATGTATGTTCATATTCAATTCCACAAGAAGTCACAACAATTTGCTCTAAGATACCCATAGTTTTTTCCGTGTATCCATCTGTAAGTTGCAATTTCATTCTAGTTTTCCTAAGCGCTGGTCTACCCCATTTTTCCCAAATGTCTTTTGTGACTATGGCTACTCCAGCCCCACTATCAAGTATAGCCAATGTTTTAACTCCTTTGTGTTCCAATGGTAAGGTGGTGTTTCCTTCTTCTCCTTCGCAAAATTCCCCCACCTTGTTTATTGGCATAGGTCTAGCGTTTGCACTTTCTTGTTGAGTTTTGTTTGATTGTTCATTTGAGGGTAGATCTTGAAGAGGTATCTTTAATCCCATCTTTCCCAAATTGTTGCCTACTTCATCCCATACATGTGGTCTAATCTTAAGCAGTTCAGATAAAGTAATGGTGCACTGTATTGGAGCTGACATCAACTCTTGCATACTCTTTGTATCCATCATCTTGGATATGGATTTCCTCTGAGATGGCACCACTCTAGTCTCTAAGTCTGCCTCATGTTCTCCTATGTATGAGGGTAAGGTCTTCAAGGACTCTGGTTTGCTTTCAATTGAAACTTCCGTCCCCGCATCTCCATTTAGAGATTGAACGTCTCCCTGATAGACTTCATGCCCTGTATTGACCTCAGTTATGGGTGTAGATTGGAAAGTCGCACTTCCATCTTTTGCACTTCTAATTGCTTCCCACAATTCATTTGGACATGGATCATCTATCTCTGGGATAGGTGCCATAAATTGTGATCTTGACCTTGCGTCATTAGTGGTGTTGGCCACTACTTGATCATCTAGTTGAATTTTTAGGTTGTTGGTTTCTTGTGTTGTAGTCTTTGCTTGCACATCCTTTTGTGATTCTAGATCAATGTTTCTTTGAGTTAATGTTTCAACAACCTTTGCCTTAGGCATTTCAAATCCAACACTTTTTGGTTTTGTTTTTGGAGGTGGAATTGGTGCTTCAGGATCCATCATTGCCTGTGCAGTTTTTACCAATTCCTTACACATTTTCAACCTCTCAGTCTCTACCTCAGGATGAGGATATTTCATCCCTCGTTGCCCTAGGGTTTGGTTGGGTTTCAATCTAGCCTCATATGCTTCCAGTGCAGCATCTAATTGCTCTAGGACTTTGTCTACCAACACAGATCCTCCGAAAGACGCCTTCCTTGGTTTCTTATCGCTCACCACCGTTTTGTTTTCCCGTTCTTGTTATAACTGCTCCTTTGTCTCTTGTAATTCTGTTTGTAGTGCAGTTTGATTTGTAATTGTTTTTGCTTTAATTCTGTCTCTTTTGGCTTTCCAAGATTTTCTCCTAGTCCTCACTCACACACTAGTTGTGTCCCCTTGTTTGGGTTGTTGATCTTTCTCCTCATTAGCTTGGTCCTCAGCATTTTCTTTTGCTTGGGATCTTGTCACTACCTTCACATGAATTTTGGGTTCTGCCTCTGATCCACTTGGAGAAGGTAACACTCCCACAACATTCATTGTCGTTTTCCCCTGTTTGTTTGGGTGTTTTGGACAATTTGGAACAACGTGTGTAATGGAACACTTTAAACAATATCCAATTATCTATACACGAGAACAATTCTTTGCCCAATGATTACCTCCACACTTGTAGCATGGTCCATCTTGTTGAGTCACTGGTGGCACAATTGATGGTTGTTCTTGCTTAGCTAGAATGGTCTCTGGTTTACGCTCTTGATTGGCTATGAAGATCAGAGTGTCCTCATTCAATGAATAGAGTTTTCTCATATGTTCTTGCCCTAGCTTAGGTTGTGATACCTCATCTCTTTGTAAAGCCCTTGATACAACCCTATTTTGAAATACTGGATGATTTGGTAATGGCATTTGTTTTTCTATTTGATGTCCAAATAGTATCCCCCTCGTGTAGGTTTGATTATAGTAGCACTCACTCATCTCATGATTGGTCCATTTTTGCTCAATGGCACACCATTTTATTCGTTGTGCTACTTGCACTACTAGCTCATCTAGGTTGTTCATTAATTGAGACATAACCAATTGCCTTGTGTTGGTTTCACTAGATGCTAAAGGAGCATTATCCATTGTGATCTTTGTATCACCAATTTCCTCGCCATAGGCTTTACAATTGTCAACTAGGTATAACGCTTCTCTCGTGACTTGTTCAAAGGAAATACATCCTTTTAAGTGCAAATATTTCTTGAGAGTTTCATTTTTCAAACCCTCTATGAAGAGAATTGATAATCTTTCATCCTGTGGTGGTAACTCGCGTTCCAGACATCTCTCTATATATTGTTTGAAGCGTAGCGATGCTTCCTTCACTCTCTCATCTTCTTTTTGCTTGAATGCATAGATTTGGGACACTATGTTATGCTTGATTCCCCTTTTAGAGAACTCCACAACAAATTCTTGCAACAGTTGTTCAATGTTTGAGAAGGCATTTTTGTCCAACGGTTGGAACCAATTCAATGCTATCCCTTCCAAGGTTAAGCCAAATCCCTCATACTATGTATGAAAATAAAATACTTGTTCGGCTCTTAACACTTGTTTGAACAAGGATGCATGTACATATGGATCCCTTAACCCATCATACTTCTTCTTGACACATTTGGCCAATTGATATGGTCTCATTGGTTCTTGTTCAACCATGTATCTTAGCGTGTTGGTGTCTCTCACAAAGACATCCCTCGTTCCTTCTTCTCATCTTGGAGCAAATCCTGGTGGAATCCCCTTCGAGACATGTTTTGGAAACGTTGATGGATTTGTAAGTCTAATTGGTGGTATCTTGGTTCCACTCAATGAGATAGGAGCTACACTCTCGTGAATAGCTCGTCCATACTTGTAGTCTGTCAACTCTTCAATGATGGAATTTAAACATCTATAGAAGTTGTTTTGATCCCCAATAGGTAGCCTATAAAGGACATCATAAGTGTAATCCGTTAGAACTCTCGTGGCTTCATTGGTTTTGATGAACCTCACGTTGGGTTTGTTGACTAGAGGATGCTTCTCCTCTAAGTCTCCAGCAATTTCAAATTTTGTTCTTCCAAACTCCCGCATTTTAGTTGATTGGTTTGGCTTCCAGTGAGCGACATGATCACTTGATAAATATCCATGAGCCATGCCTTGAGGTTTGGCTTGATATGATTGATAAGCCTCATGGTCTTGTCTCAACCCTCTTGTTATAGGTGTTACAGTATTTCTGCGTGTTTGTGTAGGTGGCATAGCTCTGAGTTGAGTGGGAAACCCTAATGATGGGGATGAGTTGTCATGATTAAGCCTCATTCAATACTCTCAAGATGGTCCTTGATAAGAACACCTTGGCTAAGTGCACACAATCCCTTTTTGCCCCTGATCAAGTCTCTAAAAAGTCAGGAATTTGTGACTTTTTTGGTCACTGGAAACTGGTTCTAGGTACCCTAAAAGTTTGGAATTAGGAAACCTAGAAAAATTCAGCTCTAAAACCTGACTTTCTTCCTAGCTATACCTGACTCAATTTGGAGTTGTCTATCAAAAGTTAGAGCACTTTTGGTGAACTGCACTTGAAACAACACTCAAAACAGTCTCAGGACCAGGACACATGAACTTTGGCTTGTATCTTGGTTTTAGAGGGTATTTTTCACTCAAACTTGAGATTTGGGATGTACTCAAGTAGGTCTACAAACTTATGAAGTCAGATACCACCACTGTGTAGAGGTACACCGATCGCGATCGTTGACCCCATGTCACAGATTTTGAAGATTTTTGCACAGTACCTAGCCCTTGATGTCTTGATACCAAGTGTCTTTGTATTTTTGAATTTGGAGATGTTTTGACCAATGAAAACCCAAATCCCAGGTGGTTCTGGGGTTATTGGCCTGATTGTGTAACTGGGACTTTTGACCACTTTCTTTTGCTTTTTTGACCTTGCTCCTTTTGGAAAATATGTTGCACTAGATGTCAGCTACCTACTCATAAATTTTCAATCCAAAATGTCACTGAGGTACACCGATTGCGAGCGTAGTTTGGAGCCCAAATTGGATGAAATTTTAGGAGTTGATACAAGGGTATGAATAGTCTATTCCCAAACCCACTTTGAATTTGGATCACAAAAACTTGAATTTTCTCAAAATTTTGGTATGGAGGAACAGTGATCAGTGTTTGCCCTATTTGACAATTGTCTTTTGGTTTTTTGACCCTGGTTCTTTTGAGAAAGTTATTTGTCTAGTCATCAGCTACCTACTCACCAAGTCTCAACTCAAAATGTTAGTATGGTACACCGATCGTGATCATAGTTTGGAGACCAAATTGGATGAAACTTCACCAGCTTGTTCACTAGGCTATTATAAGACTACCTGCCAGACACTTTTGTATTTGGACTCAAAAAAGTCAAGAATTTACCATTTCTTGGTTGGAAGTGTCTGTTTTCTAGAATTTGCCAGTTTGATCTGATTTTGGTGTTTGTTTTGGGATTTGAAAGCTATCTGGGGTTGTCCTGTGTACAGGCTATCCCTCTGTATGGTTTCTTCCCAGTTTTGATGTGTTTTGGTCTTCTGAAAGTCAATTTCTATGCCAGTTTAGCAGTTTTTGACTTGGATCTGTATTCAGTGGTTTTGATCAGTTTTTTGTGGTTTTTGACCCTAGGTCCTTTAGACTTTTATGTTTGTATACACTTGAGGATCCCACAGATGAAATCTGGTCAAAATCTGGGATTGAGGTACACCGATCGCGATCGTAGTTCTGAGCCCAAATTAGACCAAATTTGGCATGCTTGTAGACACTGATGTTTTAGAGCTATCCCCCAAGTTTTTTTGCATTTGGATCACAAAAAGTCAAGATTTTGCAGTTTCTGGGTCTGTCAGGCTAGTTTTACCCAAGTGGCTTGATTTCCTTGATTTTTGATGTTTTTGGGTGTGGTTGCTTTAGACAAACTTGTTTAGAATCTTATCACGACCGCACATGTCAAATCTTGTACAATTCTGGCACTGAGGTACACCGATCGCGATCGTAGTACAGAGGCCAAATCAGATGAAATTTTACAGGCTCTCTCTGACAAGTAGTTCCCAGTGTTTGGTGCTACCACTTTGTGATTTGAATCAATCTCAGCTCTGTTTGGTCAGATTTTCTAATTTCAGAGTCTTATGGACCTTTTGCCAAAGTTATGTTTTTTTTGGTTTTTTGGCTCTGACTTTTGCCCCAAATCTGACTGGAATGTGATTTACTTATCCTACTCCTAAGTACAGAAATGAAAGAACATAAGAAAATGAATCAAACAAAACAAACATGATAAAAACCGGATGATGGATCAGTACTCAATCAATACAAAGAAATTTGAAGAGAAAAAATGCTTAAAGCAACCTCACTCACAACTCCCTATATCTCTCAAGAGTAGATCTAGCCAGTCCACCGACCCTAGACTCCACTAAGCACTAAACCCCTATCTAGATGCTTCACTGAAATGTAAATGGAATGGAAATTATCTTTTGAAACAATAAGAAAACTTTGAATACGCACTCGGTCACTCATCACCTAAGATTCATTCCCCGGCAGCGGCGCCAATGTTTGCGGGTCGCCGCGACGGACGTCCATAGCATAGCTCTCAAGCATCAACATAAAAATATCGATACAGGGGAAGCGACTCGGATGAGGCATGGAAACTCACTAGGGTGTCAATACTCGAAGAGATGCAACTACTAACTCTACAAGCAAATCAATCACACTAAAGCCGAGTAATCTGTCTATGTCCTTCTACACATTTCTACAGTCATCATGCCCGTTCACCATGCAAATCATATCGGAATCGTACGAAACTTGAAGGGAAGCTACAGGGGACTATCAGGAACATATCCTATCACTGTCACAGCATTCTGGAGAGGTACAACGATCGCGATCGTTCGTCCCAAAGTCAGAAAAAACAGGGAACAGGTGATCCTAATGGGTCGTTTTAGAATCCCTAAAGCCTCTCCTAGGGTCAAAACAACATAAAATACGCATATAAACACTCAAAACAGCGATTTAAGGCCTAAATAGATGCGTCTGAAACCTTCACCGAATCTTGAATTCTTACACTTGAATGGAAGAGCAGAGTAAGAGGAACACAATGCAAGAAACAAAACTGAATTTGGATTACCGTAGCCACAGAAGCGATTATTACAAGTTGGAGCAAAGAGGTAGCTCCCTGTATGTAACGCAGTAGTCCCTTATATTCAAAAATAATCTCCCTTTTCCCACTAACGTTAGTGTATTATATACCTAGGGATTTCTAAAGTGGTCGGCGGCCAACTTCTTATGGACCTTTACATACATCACTGGAAAAATTACATCTTTGACTCAGACTTGACATAGACGATTGACATTAGGCTTTTACAGGGTTTGATGTATTAAACATCGGAAAAATAATGTGACACATCAAAACTTTGGCCGGATGACCCAACGGGCGCCTTGGCTAGGTGGGCACTTGTATGTTGTTATCACCTCCAAACAATGCAAGATGCCGAACTGGAAGCCTTGCTTCCCTTAACAGCTTATTGAGTTCCTGAGAGCTCATAGCTAAAGGATATTTATGGCAACAAACAAATTTCATAGAAAAAGAAAGTCGACCGTGTCGATCATTCACAAAAAATAGACCTTGTCTACTTGTAGATCTGCTGGAAAAACAGAATTATATGTGCAAAGTATGTGCATCTCGTACATACTTGAGACTATGAATGATATCGGTGATCAACCGTAGATGCCCATTACACCCACCGATGAAGCTTGCCACCACTGATGAGAATCAAATGAGTTGCCAGCAAGAAGAAAACAAAGCAATAATTTTCCAGATACTAATGTTTGGTTCCATGGACACGGCCGACAGTGGATTCAACTTCACCATTTCAGATTGCCTACTTCTTAGAAGTGAATTATTGATCGGACTTGCCAATCACTGTTGCCTTAGAAGGCACATGCCATGCCTGAGATGCCTCTACTACTAGACAACCGCACCTCGTAGAAACCCGTGCAGAGGTTATCCCTATCGGAGCTGTGCTCCTTAGTCCAAATAATGGTAATGACTACCAAAATTGGACGTAATAGTTTGACCTTGGTCATACTGGACCTGTAGGTAATCTCTCAAGGCACCATGGCCAAATAATTATCCGCTCCTGCAATACAATCATATAGATAAAGCTATGAAAACCACAAGAAGGTGAATCTCAAACCTTATACTCAATCCGTGTTGGAATAGTTGACAAAAATCCTCGCATGCGACGCGCTTACTGTCAACACATTGCATGGCTTCTTGACGATGCTCAATCTTGTGAAATGCTATCAGGTGCACCGTGAATCCTCATCACTTGCTTGGCATGGCTCAATAATTTCTTGTTGCAGCATCATGTACGTGCATGCTTGATTCCATGCCAAGGTGACCATGCCTTGAAATCTTGTGCATGCTGTAATTGGCTCGAGATTACTGAAATTATGCTACTAAATTGTCTATGTCCGAGGACTTGCTGTGGGATAAGGCCCTTAGGGTAACCTGAGGGCACCACAAGAAAATCCATGGCGATGGCAGGTCTGTAGCACAGAGGAGGAGAAGACATGGCGTTGCTTGCAGACCGCGAGGGCGTAAGCCCCTCCCTGTGTTGGAAAATCTCCCCCATCGCAGCACGAGCTTATTGAGCCAGACTGCCACCGTAGACCATCGGGACAGATTGCGATGGCCATGAAACTTTGCACAAACAGGAATTTAGGTGCTTTTCCCACCCTTGCAAAGTTTCATGGCCATCCGCTGCCGTCTCTAGGGTGGCACAATTGCCAATATTTTTGTTTTGGCTTCGCTAAGGGCCCAATGGAAAAAAACAGGCGATTGTGCCACCGTAGACCGACGTAACAGATTGCGATGGCCATGAAACTTTGCAAGAGTGGGAATTTAGGTTCTTTTTCCACCGCTGCAAGGTTTCATGGCCATTCGCTCCCGTCTCCTAGGTCTAGGGTAGCACAATTGCCAATTTTTCGTTCTGGCTTCGCTAAGGGCCCAATGGAAAAAAACAGGCGATTGTGCCACGGTAGACCATCGAGACAGATTGCGATTGTGCCACGGTAGACCATCGAGACATGGTAGACCATCGAGACAGATTGCGATGGCCATGAAACTTTTCAGGGTTAGAAATTTAGATGCTTTTACTACCCCTGCAAAGTTTCATGGCCATCCGCTCCCGTCTCATCGGTTTAGGGTGGAATAATCGCCAATTTTTTCATTTTGGCTTCACTATGGGCTGAATGGAAAAAAACAAGCGATTGTGCCATGGTAGACCGTCGAGACAGATTGCCACGGCCATGAAACTTTGTAGGGATGGAAATTTAGGTGCTTTTCCAACCCGTGCAAAGTTTCATGGCCATCCGCTCCCGTCTCATCAGTCTAGGGTGGCCCAATCGCCAATTTTTTCATTTTGGCTTTGCTATGGGCCCAAATGAAAAAAAATAGGCGATTGTGCCACGGTAGACTGTCGAGACGGGAGCGGATGGCCATGAAACTTTACAGGGATTGGAATTTAGGTGCTTTCTCTACCCTTGCAAATTATCATGGCTATCCGCTCCCCTCTTGTCGGTCTAGGGTGACACAATTGCCAATTTTTTTGTTTTGGCTTCGCTAAGGGCCCAATGGAAAAAAACAGGCGATTGTGCCATGGTGGACCATCGAGAAAGATTGGGATGGCCATGAAACTTTGCATGGGTAGGAATTTAGGTGCTTTTATCACCCCTGCAAAGTTTCATGGCCATCCGCTTGCGTCTCGTAGGTCTAGGGTGGCACAATTGCCAATTTTTTTGTTTTGACTTCGCTATCAAATGGAAAATAAGAGGAAATTGTGCCACCGTAGGCCGACGAAATGGGAGTAGATGGTCATGAAACTTTGTAGGAGTGGGGATCTAGGTGCTTTCCCTACCCATGCAAAGTTTCATGGCTATCCGATCCTGTCTCAATGGTTTAGGGTGGTACAATTACCAACTTTTACGTTTTGGCTTTGCTAAGGGTTCAATGGAAAAAAACAGGCGATTCTGCCACCGCATTAGGAGATTTCGGAGGTCTTTTGGAGGGCCTTTTAGAAGAGAGGAAAAAGCGCTCATCCAATGAAAGAAGAGATTACGTTACATTAGAAAATAGATTGATATTAAGAAAAATATAAAAAAGGTGTCAGTGGTCCTTAAAAACGGGTGCCTTTTCATTCAATGCAATTGTCTTTTTCATGAGGTAGGCGACGCTCATCTAATATGGCTTTCGTCATCATTGAAATTTAAAAAAATTCACAAAACTGTCAATTGAGGTTGGAATTTGAAGCTTTTGACACCGCCAATGCGTCCGGAACGTATAAAAATCTAAAAAATGCCTATCTACTTGCCTCAATCTAACACCCGGATCAGGGCGCGCGAGGGATCGTCTGAAGAATTCTAGATGACTCTCTGCGCGCTATGATCCAGCTTTTTTATTTTTTGCTTCATGGCGCACAAAGGGCTATTTGGAATTTTCCAGATGGCCCCCCGGGCGCCATGAGGCAAAATCTCATTTTTTAGGGTATTTTGACAATTTCTCCCTCTCTGGCTGTCACATTGAGACAAGTAGATAGACGTTTTTAAAGTTTTTGGTCATTTTGGACGCATTGGCGGTATCAAAAACTTTAAATTCTTACACCAATTGATAATTTTATGATTTTTTGAATTTTAATGATGACAAAAGCTATATTGAATGAGTGTCGTGTAGTTCATGAAATGACACACGCATTGAATGAAAAAGTGACCGTTTTCAAGGATTTTTGAAAAGTTAGGTGCACTTTTTAGAGTGTTTAGTTGTCTTTTTAGACGTATGCAACAAGTGCAAGTATATTTAAAGAACATTTTCTAGAGAGAAATAGAATTTCTTAGAAGGCCCTCCAAATGACCTCCGAAATCTCCTAATGGTAGACCATCGAAATAGATTGCAATGACCATGAAACTGTGCAAGGGCAGGAATTTAGGTGCTTTTACCACCCCTCCAAAGTTTCATATCCATCCACTCCCGTCTTGTCGGTCTAGGGTGGCACAATCACCAATTTTTCATTTTGGCTTCGCTATGGGCCAAATGGAAAAAAAGAGGCGATTGTGCCACCGTAGACCGACATGACGGGAGCGGATGGCCATGAAACTTTGCAAAGGTGGGGATTTAGGTGCTTTCCTAGCCCTTGCAAAGCTTCATGGGTATCCGCTCCCGTCTCATTGGTTTAGGGTGGCACAATCGCCAATGTTTTCGTTTTGGCTTCGCTAAAGGACCAATGGAAAAAAACAGGCGATTGTGCCACGGTAGACCATCGAGATAGATTGCGATAGCCATGAAACTTTGCAAGGGCAAAAATTTAGGTGATTTTACTACCCCTACAAAGTTTCATGGCCATCCGCTCCCGTCTCGTCGGTCTAGGGTGGCACAATCGTCAATTTTTTTGTTTTGGCTTTGCTATGGACCAAATGGAAAAAAAAGAGGTGATTGTGCCACTGTAGACCGATGAGACGAGATCAGATGGCCATGAAACTTTGCAGAGATGGGGATTTGGGTGGGTTACCTATCCCTACAAAGTTTCATGGCTATCTGCTCTTGTCTCGTCGATCCAGGGTGGCACAATTGCCAATTGTTTCGTTTTGGCTTCGCTAAGGGCCAAATGGCAAAAAACAGGCAATTGTGCCACGATAGACTGTCGAGACACATTGTGATGGCCATGAAATTTTGTAGGGATAGGAACCTAGGTTCTTTTACTACCCCTAAAAAGTTTCATGGCCATTCACTCCTATCTCGATGGTCTAGGGTGGCACAATCACCAATTTTTTTGGTTTTGGCTTTGCTATGGGCCAAATGGAAAGAAAGAGGCGATTGTGCCACCGTAGACCGATGACACGGGAGCAGATGGCCATGAAACTTTGTAGGGGTGGGGATTTAGGTGCTTTCCTATTCCTTGCAAAGTTTCATGGCTATTCACTCCCGTCTCTTCAGTCTAGGGTGGCACAATAGCCAATTTTTTTGTTTTGGCTTCGCTATGGGCCCAATGGAAAAAAAAAGGGCAATTGTGCCACTGTAGACCATCAAAACAGATTGCAATGGCCATGAAACTTTGTAGGGATGGGAATCTAGGTGCTTTTTCCACCCTGAAAATTTTCATGGCCATCCGTTCCCTTCTCGTCAGTCTAGGGTGGCACAATTGCCAAATTTTTTATTTTGGCTTAGCTATGGGCCCAATATAAAACAATAGGTGATTGTGCCACGGAAGATTGCTGAGACAGATTGCGATGGCCATGAAACTTTGCAAGGGTGGAAATTTAGATGCTTTTCCCACTTGTGTGTATCTGTTGCACATGTCAAAGCGAGGGATTTTTCGTACACTGTGTGCGAGCCACAAATGGCTGCAAGCACACAACTACACTAATCTAGCAAGTTCAAGAGAGCAAGGGTGTGTCACTCACCGCCCTACGCTCTTCTTTTAGGAGGATTCCTTGCCGTGAAGAAGAGGGAGCTACCGCCGTCCCGCGCTCAACCGCCTCGCCACCTCGTGCCGTCGCAATGCTCGATCACACACACACACACACACACACACACACACACACAAGGAGATGAAGAAGAAGATGGAGATGGAGCAAGAGCACTCTTCAATTGCACAAATGAGAGAATGAGTGATTTTTAGGTTTAGGTGACTTTTATATGAGCTCGCCCATTCACACTTGGGTGTCCATGCTTAGCCAACTTACCCTTGAATGTTCCAATTAGAGTGCGCCTCTTATCGGAGATCACTCTTACCCTTTTTCTATTGGACTGACAAGCCTGACCCATAACTACTAGAAGTGAATGCCGGTGGTTAATATGCCCCCCTTCCTGATGTATATTCCATCCTTGGAATATAACAGTGCAGCATCGGGATCCACGATCGGAGTACCTGTAGTAGAAGAAAACAACATTGTGAAAGCTCAAACGCAGCATGTGTAGGCATGCAACAAGTGAGATGCATACATGATATTCTAAGAAATGCAAAAAAATGCATGAATTATAACATTGCCAACTAGAATAAGCGTAGTACCTGAATGAAATGCAATTGAGTTAAGGTCTATTAAGTTGACTCTAAGAGAAGTACACAAGATCTAGGGCTAAAGTAAGTACTAGATTGACCAACATTAATTAAAAAATATCGACTAAAGAGTAGTTAACCCTAGGAATGCTCGTTAGGGACTAAAGACTAGTGATCTTGTCACTTATACCACTCAAGTGTGATCAACATAAAATAACGGGAAGTTTGTGCTATTTGCTTTCTCTTTTTTGTTGTTTTTGTTGTTTGCATGTTGCTACAAGTCGCTAGGGGACTCGAGGTCTCAAATATCAGCAGCAGCTAGGAGACTTGAGGTCTCAAATACCAACTTAACACATGGGCTTCCACAACACAAGTCACACTTAGGTGGAATAAGCTAAAGAGAACTATATCCTCGTAGCCTAAAACATTACTAAAGTTACTACAATTAAGAGACTATTTAGGAATTAAAGTCAGCAATTAAGTGGCTTAGTTTAGCCTAAGGTCCTATATCTACTTAAAGACAACTAATAGACCAAACTCAAAAAGAAGAACAAGGTACTAGAAGTTTGAAAAAATTATAGCATCTAAATTGGTAATGTTACAACTTCATAAATTTTATGCATTGTTAGAAACTCAAATGACAAGATGCAAACATGTAACTATGAAAAGCATAGATAAAAGGAAGTAGTACACCTGATATAATGGAGAACATCCATTATAACATGTAAATATCCATTGTCGTTGCCCTTCGAAAGCCTTCCTTATGTAGTCACAAACTGCACAATAGTCACCACCAAACATCCATCTTCCGAAGGCACATCAGTGGGGAAAAACAACTTTTCTAATCACTAAACTCTAAAACGAAAACACTTGCTCTTTAATTTTTTTTGTTTGTTTTGTATTAAACTAGTGTGGCTAGTTACTATCTATCTATATATATACAATCCCTAAAATCGGAAAGCTCAAAGGTCAGGGAAAGAAGGGTAAGAGGGAAATAATTCAATAGGCTGACGTGAATGAAGACTCCCCCCTTCCTTGGGTAGATCATACTTTAAAAGGATGTCATCACCTTTTGGAACCAGTTATTCTAATTGATAATAGGTGAGGATTTTAGCCAATAGTTCTCTATTACCTTGGGTGCCTCATCGAGTTGCAAGGGTGGTAAGGTACTCTCCCAAGAACGAACTTGAAGTAGTGCATCAATTAATAATTGAACAATGGGAGGTGTCAAATATTTTGTAGCTTCATGGAGGCTGCCTATGGTAGGTCGAGGTTGTGTAGAAGCTTTTACCTCTATGGATGCATTACATGAGGATCTAGAAGCTTCATGGAACTCCCCCTTTCCTGATCTAAGCCGAATAGATTGGTTTCACCTTGGAATCCAAACTAGCTCTGGAGTAGGTGTGTAGCATTCTGTGATCTTTCCCTTCCCACGGTCGGTCCATCGGCTTTGGAATCACAAGGTTTGACTCACATGGTTTCGTAGTGGATAGGGAAGGGCACAATTTACGTTTATGTACCCAAATACAATCATTTCCATCATAGTAGCCTTGGGATTCTAATAGTTGTTTAGGAATCCAACATGACTTGGTTTTCACCTTCTTAACCTGAGTGGACTCCTTCCTTCAAGGTTTCCTTTGTGAATTAACTTGAACCATAGGGGGGTCCGATAACAATACCTTGGGGACCCATTGATATGTACCCTTGGTCAAATCAAGTGGAGCCTTTGATGAAGCACATTCTGTCGTAGCAATGGAAGTTGAAGCTTTAGAGGGTTGTGCTACTGGCAAGGATGTTGTGACTTTTTGGATTGGCAATATTTTGTTGTTTTTTGTGTTATGAAGAGGTGAGATTTCAGGTGTTCACACTCTTAATTTTCCATTCTTCTTGGGTACTACCACAATTGGAGACACCCAATCTGTGTGTTCAATTTTGTAAATTAATTCTACTTCCTTTAGTTTTTCAATCTCTTGTTTTATCTTCCTAGCAAATGTTTCATTATACGTGTATGGCCTTTGTGTACTTGGTTTTGCATCATCTCTCATGGGTATGGTATGTTCACAAATTTTAGGACCAACACCCTTTAGATCCTTGTAAGACCAAGCGAAGATATCTTGGTATTCCTTTAACAAGCTCAGCAAGAGCTCTTCTTCTTCTTCTGTTAGGTCATTCGCAATGTAAGCCGGTCTATGCTCTTCTCCTGGTTCAGCCAAGTCTATCCTTTTAGCGTTTTCAGGTCCTTCGTAAGACTCGCCCTATTTCCGTAGTTCCCTTTACAGGTTATTTGATTATGATTTTTTGATCTTGGAGAGTATACTTTTTGTAATGGGATGGAACGCTCATTGCATCCTCACCATCCTCTTCCGTGGTCTCCATTTCGGTTGTGTATATCTCCTTTAGAGCTTTTTTCAACTCTTGATATTTCTTTTTCCTCTCGACTTTGGTCATAGTGGTTTCTACTGGAGAGTGATGGCATAGGTCATGTTTTCACATTTCTGGTGTCTCTTTTCATCTATACCATTTTTATCTTCTTGATTTTTGGTTTGGAAAGTCAAAAAACTTTTCCTCCCCTCCTTTTAAGAGTAGCTTAGCTCTCATATGCTCTTTTTCTGACCCCGAACCTTCTGAGGTAGTTGAGTGTTCATCTAACTCATCATTTTCATCGTAGTAGAGGTCTGAAAACATTTGTAATTGAGCTTTCATTAAGTCCTTGGATTCCTATTTTTCATCTTCAATGTTGAGGATTGAAATTATTTGAATGGAAATTATGTCGTAGCCATCCTCATTGCAAAATTGAGTAGGCATAGACGTATTCAAACATACATCCATTGTCGCTAAAATTTGAGTCCATTCAAATGGCTCAAACAAATGATCTAGAAAGGGTTCAGGTACATAGGCTTTGTCTGTGGAGTCCCTTTCTAAGATACATTCTTCTCGTCTTAAGCTTCCATTTTCTGAAGCTCCACAAATTCAAATAGGAGTGTCTTTGTTTTAACCAAGATGGAAGTTTAGTTTCAGCCGAAGAGACTGAATCAAACTCATGTATGGGTATTTCCAAGACATCTCCAT